>NW_022589708.1:12057402-12383703 GCF_004348235.1 Phoca vitulina | reverse complement strand
CCCCCCCCCCCCCCCCCCCCCCGGCCCACGAAGAATCTGCAAAGCACTAGTCTGAGATGCAGCTATCCTTAGGAAATACAAAGATGCACGTCTGAGACCTGTTGGAAAGCATGACGTCACCTGCAAGGGGGAGGAGGCCACGCCCACAGAGGCTAGTCTGCGTTCACTGGCGTCTCAGCTTCAAGAACATCATTACTGCTTAAGGGCCATTTCGGACAGTCTAGGCTGTCCCGAGGTGGAAATCCATCAAGCCAGATTTCAACCTGGGCAGCCTAGTTACGTTCAACCTATTTTGCTTAAAGAAGACTCAGGACTGTACAAATACACGTGATTGTTTCTATGGAGGACTGAACGCATAAAGGTTTCAACATAATCTGTCAACTCCATTTAGAAGGCATCATGGAAAGTCAGGAAATAAGCCACTGCTTGAATTCTTTTTTTTTTTAAAGTAATCTCTGTACCCAACATGGGCCTTGAACTCATGACCCGGAGATCAAGAGTCACATGCTCTACCCACTGAGCCAGCCAGGTGCCTGTGCTTGAGTTCTTAATAGATGCCAGTCATGGGTCACTTTATACACAGTCTCTAATTTGATCCCCACAGCCTTGCCATGGGTGATTACCCTGCCAGGAGTGTTATGGGATCCCCCCAGTCACACAGCTAAAAGGTGATGAGTGTATTTCTAGCACAGGTCTGATTCCAAGAGCTGGTTTCTATTCAACATGCAAAACTGCCTCCCTGTGAGTAAGATGCTGGTCTAAATCCCATACTTACATATAAGGAGATTGATGTGTTTGCTCAAATTTTTTCCAAGAGATGTTTTGCCCTTATAATAATCCTTCCTGGGGGCACCTGGGTGGCTCAGTTGGCTAAGCAACTGCCTTTGGCTCAGGTCACGATTCCAAGGTCCTGGGATGGAGCCCTGAGTCAGGCTCTCTGCTCGGCGGGGAGCCTGCTTCTCCCTCTGCCCTTCCCCCCTGCTGAGGCACGTGTGCGCGCATGCGCTCTCTCTCTCTCTCTCTCATATATATAAATATAATCTTTAAAAAAATAATCCTTCCTGCACAATAAAACCTTGTAAATTTTTTTGAAGCTCCAGTTTCTAGAAAAAACAGTATCTTATAACTTTGGCTACTGAGTATCATGCATTGAGTTGTTTAACCCAAATCTGAAAATTCCTCTATCTGTGGGAACAAGAGCAGGGCAACAAGGCAGTGAGCTGGGTTCTAGTTCCTTGCTTTGGTCAGAATGACTTGGGCAGTCATTTCACATCCCTGGATGGTACTTCTAGCTTAAGTGTTCCATTTCAGAGCGACAGGTATTCAAGCCCCTCTCAGCTTAAATATTCTATGGATCCCATCAAAGGCAATATTGTACATCCTCCGAGCATACTGAATCAGAAAAACGAACTCTTTATTCTCAGCTTGACGGGTAAGAGTCCTAGATACTTGGATCAAATCTTTCCCAAGTCTCCTTTATTTGACCACACCTAATTTTCTTCATTGTTTTGCAACAGAAATGTGGATAGAACCATCTAGAATTTTTTTTTTTTTTTAAGAAATTCAGTGTGGGGTGCCTGGGTGGCTCAGTCGGTTAAATGTCTGACTCATGATTTTGGCTAAGGCCATGATCTCATGGGTCGTGGGATCGAGCCCCAGGTCGGGTTCCATGCTCAGCAGGGAGTCTGTTTTCAACTCTCTTTCTCCCTCCACCCCTCCCCCCAACTCGCTCACGTGCAGGCACACACTCTCTCTCAAATAAATCTTAAAAAAAAAAAGGAAACTCAGTGTGATCTAATACTTAGTAAATAAAAGAAGTATAAAAAAGGAACCAAAGAGAATGTTTTTAGGAGCTAAATACTAGGTACCTCCCCGTCCGTGGTAGCGCCCACAGAATGTCTGCTAAATCCAGAAATTTGTACAGAAACACAGCTTCACACTACCTGCTGGTCAAACAGGGCCCAGAACATTGGGAGCGGAATGTACAGGAACATCACCCTCGTAACCATCTTAATTTGAGAGATGAGCCGCTCCTGTGGATGAAGTGGGGAAAGGACAAATCAGCCACGACCTGTCACTCACAGCTATGAGCAGTGTGGTTTTAGTGTAGACATACTTGCATCCGGAGCCAAGCTGGGAGGTAACTAATTGCTCCAAAGAATCTTATCCCAGATTTTTTTTTTTTAGAAAACCCCAAACTCTTCAGCTATTTAAAAATGCTTAGAAGGCATTTTGCTAGAATTTCAGTGTACTTCCAATAAATGGAAACCCCATCACCAACTGACTCTTCTGTTTTCAAACTAGTTATGTGATCACAATCACATATAATTAATGACAGATTATGCCAAATGAAAAACTTATGAAAAGATAATATGGTTTCCAGATAAATTCTACCCATTGTTTATCAAGCTCTGCTCCATATTAAAAAACACTCTTGCCTGGTCTTATTTAAAACCCTAATCGAGTTTACAAGGCTACAGCCGATAATTTTTCCATGTGGCCTGAGTCATACGAATTGCGCCCAGGCTGCTCGCCCCCTGGAGGAAGACCCGGGACCACCGCAGCGGGAACGACCACTTACGTCGTATTTCTCTCTAGCCCAGTCCAGCCAGTGCTCCCTCTTGGGAAACGCCTTACTCCGGTGCCTAAACCTATTTTTGACGGCAAACTGAAGGAAGGAAGAAAAATCAGATTTCAAAACAGAACCGACTACTTTATCAGGGAAACACATTTCAATAAAACTGGCTTTCAGGGAAAACTGTGTTTGTGAGAAAAGACGGATATAAAATTGTTTACATACTAGTGTAATGATGAGGTGAAAAGGCATAACCTGCATTTATTTCTAATCTCTTTCTAACTATGAGCCTCTGAGTGGAGCAAACAAAGTCATACTGTTGCTCCTGTCTCTCCAGAACCCCTGGAGAGGACGTTCAATGGAAATATAACGTGTGCCATTTGTGATTTAAGTTTTCTGGTAGCCGTACTAAAAAGATGTATGGATACACCTGAACTGATATAATATGGTACATCAACTATATCAGAATTAGGGGCCCCTGGGTGGCTCAGTCGGTTAAGCGTCTGCCTTTAGCTCAGGTCATGATCCAAGGGTCCTAAGATCTCAATCTCTCTCTCTCAAATAAATAAATAAATAAATAAAATCTCTCTCATTTGAGAGAGAGTGCACGAGAGGGGGTAGGGTCAGAGGGAGAAGCAGACTCCCCACTGAGCAAGGAGCCCGATGCGGGACTCGATCCTGGGACTCCAGGATCATGACCTGAGCCGAAGGCAGTCGCTTAACCAACTGAGCCACCTATGCACCCTTGAATAAATAAAACCTTAAAAAAAAACTATACCAGAATTAAAATAATTAAAATAAAAATATATATAAGTGTAAAAAGTAACAGGGAAACAGGTGAAATTAATTTTAAATATGTTGTATGTTATTTAACCCAATAAACCCCAAATATGATCTTAATATGTAATAAATTAACAGTAAGGGTAAATCAATAATGAAATAATTATGTAAACAATTATTAATAATACCAAATATTAAAATTAATGAGAATTTCTACATTCTGTTTTTCATGCCAAGTCTTCAAAATCCAGGGTATATTTTACACTTACAGAACATCTCAGTGTGGATGCTCAGTTTTTATCAGAAATGTTGGATTTGTGTTTACTTATAAAATTTATGTTTGGAAATGTCAATTTATATACCTAAGCTGTTCCAAAGATACTTAAAAGTTTTCCACTCACTGAGCGGAGCATCGGTTTTAAAATTTAAGACTGAGAACCCAGTATCCAGAAATACATTTATAAGACGTTACGTAATTTAGATTAATTTGAATGAAATCCAATTTAAAACTCGGTTCCCAGTTGCACCTGCCACCTTTCAAACGTTCCACAACCACACGTGGCTGGTGGCCGCCAGGCTGAGGGCGCGGGTCCACCATATGGACAGCAAGAGAAGGAGATGACACAGGTGGCTGGGGGACACATGTGTGACCACCAGGCAGGGACTCAAAGTGACAGGCCGATTTCAGGATACCAGGAAGTACGACTCTTGTGACTCTAAATAGCTTCGCGTTGTTCTTTTGGAGTTTAAGTTGTCAAGTCCTTGTTAAGGAAAGACTTGGAGAGCTAACTGGTCAGATCCCCTTTTAGCTTACACAAAAACATTCGTAGTAGGAGTTGATCTCATGTGAGCGGAAAGTACAGGAGGAATACTGGCAAGAGGAGGGAGGTTTTTAGACTGTGAGAGGACGCGTTTATTTCACGAAGTGACGTACACGTGTATAATTTAATGCAATAAAGCCAGGTAAAGGGCAAGTAAAAGACTAAAATTATTTTAAGGCTGTCTTTTCATCCAAAAGACTATCCACACATGTGTTTTTTTAAATAAATGATACATTTCCTCCGATTACACAATGTATCTGTATATTTAAAAAATGGGGACTCTTTAGGGGGGAAAGTTATTTGATTCCTTGTTTGAAAGATTCCCTATGCTCAACATTTAATTCCTGCCTTTAAATATGTCCATATGCACGTTATGTATACCACATAGACGCATACAGAAGAAACGATATCCTGCATGTTCCTGTCACCAAATAGTCTTTGAAAACAAGGCTTCCGATGGCTGCATAACATGGCTAGATGTACTATGAGTTCAGCACTATTCCTCTGTTTCCAGCAATTTGGTGTTATGAAGTTTCGCTGTTATAAGTATTACATTGATAATCTTTGTATGTGAATCTCTGTTCATTTTGTGTGTTCATTTTATTTTATTTATTTTTTAAGATTTTATTTATTTATTTGTGAGAGACACAGTGAGAGAGGGAACACAAGCAGGGGGAGTGGGAGAGGGAGAAGCAGACTTCCCGCTGAGCAGGGAGCCCAATGCGGGGCTCAATCTCAGGACCCCGGGATCATGACCTGAGCCGAAGGCAGATGCTTAACCGACTGAGCCACCCAGGCGCCCCCATTTTGTGTGTTCACTTTAAAAAGTTCTTTTCTTTTCTTTTTTTTATTATGTTATCTTAGTTATCATACAGTATTTTCTTCGCCTTAATTCCTGAAAGCAGCATGGCTGACACTTTCCACACTTGAGACTGTTGATACACAGCACCAAACCACGCCTCTCCCCTTCGGCTTCGTGCCTTCCCAACATCAGCCAGGGATTGCCAGTTTGGCAGCTGAAGAGTTGCTCTGCTTTGCCTTTCTCTGACCTCTGATCTAATTTAACAGTTCAGGAGCCCTTTCTATCCTCCCTGTTTGAGTTCTGTTGTGTCCTTTTCCATTTGGTGAGTTTTATAAGAAACTTCAATTTATCAAAACAGCTAAGAACAATAATAGAAGGTTTAAAGAAAAGTCAATGCTCCATTGCATTTTACTTTAAAGGAAGGAGAAGGTTCTGGGGTGACTAAATGTCTTCGAGAGAAAGCAACCGAAATACTTACGCCGATGCACTTGACAACTTTAGCCATGACATTACCCTGGGGCTGAAACTTCTTGTACATTCCACTGCCAATGACGAACACAACTGGGAAGGCAAAGAAGATGCGTTTACAAGGCGTTTGACAGAACTGCCCGTGACCTAGAAGATGTGCTTTTATTTGAGTTATAACCTTGTTTTGGAAACGCTGGGATGACTCACAGAATGGCCTTGCTTACCTATCTCCCCGTTTAGAAAGTGCTTTGGATCCTAACAATCACTGGAGCTTCTGAGCGATGGTATATTTGTGTTCTCACACGCAAACACTGAAGCCTATCACTACCAGAACATAATCTTTGATGTAAGAATGACACATACAGATTAAATGAAAATTTACCTAATGCCAATTGAATACAGCGTTTGGCCTAGATCAGTAGTTTTTGAAATCCTCTCTATCTCCTTACCCAGCATTAGAGAGGAGAAGGTATATATATATACATATATATACGAGTCTTTTAGGGGAGTGTGGCAGTGTTTAAAGAATTATGGAAGAAAATGGGGACAGAAAAAAGGGGAAAATATTGAACTCTGGCACAGGTGTATGGATAAAGCGAAACTGCTACAAGCTGAGCACAGGGTTAAAGGGGGCATACTGAGCGCTCTTAAAAACTGAAAAAAATCAGAGAAAGTAACAGTGCCGGCACTACGTTATTTGAGTGGGAGGCTGTAAAGGCTTGAGATGGTTACTGGGCTCGGTTTCCTTCTTGTACTACTGTTACAGGTGCAATCATGCCCCACCTGCAAAAGATGCTGAAGTCCTTACCCCCAATATCTCAGAACGTGACCTTATTTGAAAATACAGTCTTTGCGGTAGACCGAGTTAAGATGAGATCATTGAGGGGCGCCTGGGTGGCTCAGTCATTAAGCGTCTGCCTTCGGCTCAGGTCATGATCCCAGGATCGTGGGATTGAGCCCCGCATCGGGCTCCCTGCTCGGCGGGAAGCCTGCTTCTCCCTTTTTCTCTCTGCCTTTCTCTCTACCTACTCGTGTTCTCTATCTCTCTGTCAAATAAATAAATAAAATCTTTAAAAAAAAAAAAAAGATGAGATCATTGGGGTGGGCCTCCTCCAAAAGGACTGGTGTCCTTCCAAAAAAGGGCAAATGTGGACACAGACGTGCCCACAGGGGCAGGCCATGGGCAGACTGGCGTTACGCTGCCCCAGGCCAGGGGACTACCACGGGTAGGAAAGAGGCCTGGAAGAGATCCTTCTCCGTAACTTCACAGAGAGCACAGCCCTCCTGCCATGTTGATTTCGGACTCCGCACCTCCAGAGCTGTCAGACGATAAATACATTTGTGTTGAAGCCACCCAGTGTGTGGTATTTTGTCATGACAGACCTAGGTAACGAAGACACCTACCATCATTCAATATAGATTATCCTATGAGAAAACTGTCACACTTCCTAAAAAGCCAGAGCCAAGAAACTAATGTGTGAATGAATGTATCTAACAGATACATATATTCCTCCCAACAAGAAGATATTCTAGTAGCAACATTTTTTTAAAAGATTTTATTTATTTATTTGAGAGAGAGAGAGCATGCACAAGTGAGCATAAGCAGGGGTGGAGGGGCAGAGGGAGAGGGAGAAGCAGGCTCCCTGCTGAGCCAGGAGCCTGATGCGGGGCTCGATCCCAGGACCCCGGGATCATGACCTGAGCCGAAGGCAGACGCTCAACCATCCGATCCACCCAGGCATCCCGTCTAGTAGAAACATTTTGAGATGATACATTATGGAAATCTAGATACTCATTGGAAATATTTAAACAGCAACTGGACCAGGTTGCCTTGTCTCAGGCAAGCTGGAGATGAGCACATGTTGATAAGAACAAAAGCTTTCGGCCATGGGATCACCTAGTCTAACAGATTCTGTCACTTTCATCTTAGTTTGCCTAAATAGTATCAAACCTTTCAATGTCCAGCTCAATGGATCCCTTTTCCTGTAAACCCTTTTTTCACCTTATTTCCTCTGAAACAGTATGCCAACTCTGCTTTGATTCTCAGAGCATGGGAATTATTATTGCAATTTGTTCCATGAACTTCTAAAAATTGATTGCAATAATTAATGTGAGGGTCTGACCTGACCATAGGATTGTATTAATTCAACTGATTTCTACTTACTCAGAGATACAGCCATGAGAGCTGCAGGAACCCCAAACGCCAGTGGGTAACAAGCTTGTTTACTGTGAATTCCACACTGTTGAACTGAGGAGAAATTACAAGATTAAAATTCATTATGGCGTTGGTAACACTCATATGGTTACCATTTTTAAAAATCCCTAACTGGTTATTACATATTGTTTTCACTGAATGTTCTAGACTTATGCATGTGCCTTACTGATTTCATTGGCAGCTGAGCCAAGCAGCTTTGGAGTAGAAGTGCAGGAACTGAACACAGCTTCTAATCTCAGCCCCTAAATAGATGCTGACACTGGCCAAGCCAAAATCAGTGGGCACCCCTTACGTGGATTTTCTTAGTGGGGGAGATAGAAGTGACCTGGATACAGTAACTTAAGACAGGGGACTCAGTAAATAAAATCAAAAGTACCCTGGGAAATCAAGATTGTGTGTTCCTGAATTCATGCTAATTAGAAAGCAATTAGATGGCCCAGGGCAGGAATCAACAAATGTTTCTGTGAAGAGCCAGATAGTAAATATTTTAGGCTTTGTGGACAATTCGGGCTCTGTCTCAACTACCCAACCCTGACTTTGTAAAGATGAAAGCAGCCACAGACAGTAGACAAATGGATGGTCTTGTCCAGATTTCTGGATCTGGCCCATTGGCCATAGTTTACTGACCCCTGACTGCAGATCTATTTTAGCTCTGAAATCCTAGGATTGGTAAGGAGGAAAATTCGGACTTTGAAGGAGCAACAGAGATTATTGTGGATTCTTTCAGTGGAATGGTGCCTCCAGGAATAATCTGATCCGAAAGGGGTCTGACTTTGTCTTTGACTAGCTGGTTCACAGTTCTGTAGAGAAAGAAGTTAACTCGTAGAAAATTGATAGTCACGCAAATGTTTCTCGTTCATAGCTGTACAAATGATTCCAGTTCGTGGCAACACAAAAGGACTCTTCCCTCTGTGAAGAATACCAGTCTCTGTTGCTCAAATCCTTATTTGAGCTGATTGTGCGGCAGTATTCCAGTTTCCTCCTTAATTAGTAAGTCATATATAATCTCGGCACATGCTCATTTCATATTTGTATGAGAGCCAAGATTTTATCTTTGAAATTACCCTTTCACACATTCTGCAATTCAAACATGCATAGTACATATTCTAGTAGAAAGTGGAGGTGGGGGAGGGGATGGGGGAACATAATGCAAGAATACAAGCTATTAAATGTTTATACAAAACAAGTTGAAATGGGGTTTAAGTGTCATCTTCAAATAACTACTCCATGCAGAAATATATAAATCCCCACAAAATATTTTCTTTCATCATTTAATGCTTTGCAGTGTGGCCACCAGGGTGTTGTTTTGGTCTAATCTGTCCCCAAATATTCCTTTCCATGTGGGAAATTCACAAACTCTTGGTGGAGTATCCGCCAGCACATGGCTGCTGTCTCATTCTCTTTCCTGGGCAGTTCTTTTAGACATAGCTGAGATGAGATGAGAATTTCTTTTAGAAAGAATAAAACTGTGCCCATTAAATTCTTCCTAGCTCACTGAACATCACTGGGGAGCAGAGCTTGAAAGCAAAAATGTCAACTATGCCCCATCCAGGTGTGGTTTCCAAATAGCACCTCCTGTCTTAACCTTTACTGTGAACAAAGACTTTGCATTAATAATCATTTAGAAAAATTCATTGCTATACTTGGGATGGTTTAGATTCTTCAGTGATCCTTGGGATCAGGGGGTCAAAAAGATCAGAAAAGACAAGCAGCTCATCTTCTGGATTTCCAAGTGTATAGTATATCTAGCAGTGGAAGTATAATGGGAGAAAAGAGGGACAAAACGAACACACAAACAAGGACTTAAACTTTCCACCTGACTTTCTCTCCATAATTAAAAAGAAAAACAGAAGTCCCCTTCAGATATTTTTTACCTCTGAGTATTGGAGTGATGATAGTAGAAAGCAAGCTTCCAGCATTAATGGCCAAATAAAAGATGGAAAAGAATCTGTTTCTTTGTTTTTCCTGTAATAAAAAGGAACAAGTTTACAATATGACTTTGGTTATATATCAAGGGATAAAATGTAGCTGATGATCTGTCTTCATTCTAACTTAGTTTTGGTCAGTGTCCTACTTTCAAATGTCCTTGAAAAGAATCAAATGGAGAGCAGACTTTGTATCAGGGGAATGTGACTCCGGATGTTTATAATTCATTTATGTAATTTCTGTGAAGGTGCATGATCTTACCTGGCCCTCTTCAAACTGATCTCCACCAAATGCAGACACACAGGGCTTTATTCCTCCAGTTCCCAGAGCTATCAGGGCCAGGCCAATCATGGACAGTGCCCTAGGGAAAGGAGAGGGTTTATTGCAGAAATGTGAGATTCTTTCTTTCTTTCTTTTTTTAAGTAGGCTCCATGCCCAGTGTGGAGCCCAATGTGGGGCTTGAACTCACGACCCTGAGAGCAAGACCTGAGCTGAGATCAAGAGTCGGACGCTTAACTAACTGAGCCACCAGGCACCCCAGAAATGTGAGATTCTTAAAAGCAGGAGCCTCTCTCTCCTCTAATGTCCCTCAGAAGACCAGGCACAGTGGTTCTTTTTGGGTTCTTGGCCCCAATTTCCAAGGTAGGGAGGGAGTTCCCCACACCACCAGCAAGCAATTCTCACACACCAGCTGGGTGTCCTACAATTCAACTCCATTCTGACATTATCCACCCAGAGAGAGCAATCAGGTTCCCCAGGGGAAGGGCTTGGTCCTCTAAGACTGCCCTGTCAAGATGCAAGCCTGGATTGTCACCTGTGCTTCTGACTGACTGGCTACAGCTTGGAGGTTCCAAAGATCCTCTCCTTGAACTTCAGATGCCACTCATAAGTCCAGGTTGGTACCTGTACTTCTGACCTACTGGCTACAGATCAGTGTTTCACACGACCTCCTCCGAGGGTCCAAGGAATTTGCTGGAGCTGCTCACAGGACTCAGGAAATGCTTTACTTACTAGATCCCTGGTTTATTATGAAAGGATAGAACTTGGGAACACCCAGATGGAAGAGATGCACAGAGCAGAGTAGGTGGGAAGGGGCGCGGGGCTGCCATGCCCTCTCCATGGCGCCACTGCCCTGCACCTGCACTTGCTCACCAACCTGAAAGCTCTTCCAACCCCGTCCTTTCAGGTTTTTATGGAGGCTTCATTACATAGGCATGATTGAGTAAATCATTGGTCACTGGATATTAATTCAATGTCCAGCCCCTCTTCCCTCCCTTGAGGTCAGGGGGGTGTGAATGAAAGCTCCAATCCTCTAATCACATGATTTGTTCTTTTTTTTTTTTTTAAGATTTATTTATTTATTTGAGAGAGAGAGAGAGTACAAATGGGGGAGGGATAGAGGGAAAGAGAGAGAGAATCTCAAGCAGACTCCATACTAAACGCTGAGCCAATGCGGGGCTTGATCCCAGGTCCCTGAGATCATGACCTGAATGGAAACCAGGAGCCAGCCTCTTAACCGACTGAGCCACCCAGGCGCCCCTCACAAGATTTGTTCTTTTGGCAATCAGCCCCCATCCTTAGGTGGGGGCCAAAAGTTACCTCTTTAACATAATAAGAGATACTTTCCCTCTCCTCACTTAGCGAATTCCAAGGGTCTTAGGAGCTTATTATAAATCACAGTCCCACAGTAGTTAAACAAACAAGGGGCTCAGCCTGTTTGAGAAGATGATTCACGGGAATGCAGTCTTGACAGCTGAGTGAAACTTGAATTCACAGGCCTTCACGTTAATACCATTATCTACTATTTAGAAAACACAAAGCAATAGCTTGAATACTCAGTGAGGATTTGTGTATGGGATTCTTCTGTAGCCTTATCATTTTCAGTCAAAGAACAGGTAAGTGAAATATTTAAGCACTGTCTCTGGTACAATCATAATAGAATCATAATAGTCGTTAAAAGACATTGGAAAACACGATTTAATTGCAAAGCAGAATATCAGGTAATGTAGTATGAGCTTAACTTGTTTACAAATACAGAAGACTGGAAGGAAGTAGAGCATAAGATTTATTACTATATTTTTTATAATGATAAAAGGCATTATTTATAATAATGGAAGGGATTAAGGGTTAGTTACTTTTTTTTTTTTTTTTTGAAGATTTTATTTCTTTGAGAGAGAGAGAGTCAAGCAGGGGGGGCAGCAGAGGAAGAGGGAGAAGCAGACTCCCCACTGAGCAGGGAGCACGACGTGGGGCTCGATCCAAGGACCCTGGGATCATGACCTGAGCCGAAAGCAGATGCTTAACCGACTGAGCCACCCAGGTGTCCCAAGGGTTAGATACTTTAATTTGTATTTTCTAAGCTATCTGTAAGTATTTTACCTCCTGAATTGGAAAAAAAAAATCACTCATAGAATTTACCAACTTTCATTTTATCATTTTGTTAGATTTATAGAGGGCACTGCAAATTCTAGGTTATGTATGTGTTTATTCCATATCTTCCTGTTTGTAAATATGGCTTTAAAATGCTAAAAAATATTTTATGGAACAGATAAAGTCAAGGAAGATACTGCACACAGAAAGGATCCTTGAAAATATCATGCTCGTCTTTCTTGGGTTAACTGGCTGAAGCCTCTTTCCTTTGCCTCTTTTTTTAAAATTTTTAAAATTTTTTATTTTATTATGTATGTTAGTCACCATACATCATTAGTTTTTGATGTGGTGATCCATGATCCATTGTTTTCGTATAACACCCAGTGCTCCATGCAGTACATGCCCTCCTTAATACCTATCACCGGGCTAACCCATCCCCCCATCCCCCTCCCTCTAGAACCCTCAGTTTGTTTCTCAGAGTCCATCGTCTCTCATGGTTCGTCTCTCCCTCCGATTCCCTCTGATTCCCCCCCTTCATTTTTCCCTTCCTTCTCCTAATGTCCTCCATGCTATTCCTTATGTTCCACAAATAAGTGAAACCATATGATAATTGACTTTCTCTGCTTGACTTATTTCACTTAGCATAATCTCCTCCAGTCCCAACCATGTTGATGTAAAAGTTGGGTATTCATCCTTTCTGATGGCTGTGTAATATTCCATTGTATATATGGACCAATCTTCTTTATCTATTCATCTGTTGACATCTCGGCTCTTTCCACAGTTTGGCTATTGCGGACATTGCTGCTATGAACATTGGGGTGCATATGGCCCTTCTTTTCACTTTGCCTCTTAATAGAACTTGTGCTTAGTGCTGTCACTCCAAGCATTTTTTTTGTTTCGTTTTGTTTTGTTTTTATTTTGTTTTTCACTCTAAGCATTTTAAACGACACCTGAACACGGCCAATTGGATGATACTCCCTGCACTCTTGTGAGAGTTGTAGGCATGCTGTAATATGAACTCCATGAAATAAACTAAGTAGCTAAGCTTTCTTGAGCACTTCTCACTTGCCAGGCCACGTTGTAGGTGCCGTACCCGGACTACAACAGTCCCACCCGAGGTAGGCAGTAGTAAAAATGAGAAGACCTGAGCACGGAGGTTAAGAAATTTGCTCAAGGTCACACAGCTAGCAAAGGGCACAGTCAGCATTTGAACCCACTTAGCCTGGCTCCAAAGTCCCTGTTCTTAACTGATATTGTAGAAGAGAAACCGGAGGCACGGGGAAGGTGAGCGGCCTGCGTCTTAGGGCTCCTCTGTGGGTAGTTGGGCATCAGACTTTGGATCTGAGCTGCTGACCTGGGCATAGAGCCACTCCCTTCCACCAACACAGTGCCCTATGGGCACCACATGTGCTGCCACAAGGGACCTGGTCTAAACAGCAATCGGATTGACTAACAAACCAGAAACGCAGGAACTGCAGAGACTAATTTGAATTTCAGTGACTATTTTCCCAACCCATAAGATGGTTTACTCATAGATCAAGAAACTGAGGCACCAGCACAGGAAACAAAATAAATCTTTATAAGTTGTCTATTGGGCCCTGTAGTGATGGGAAATTAATCTCACAGAGGAGCACTTGTCTGTAGCACTTTCTATCAAGAACTCAGAACAATAGGGCTGGACCAAATACTTACAAAACCGAATTACTGAGAAATAAGCGGAAGTATGGTACCAGAAGACAACCAAAGGTACCGAGTCTTGAGGAAACCTGGCACAATTAGGGATCAAGGTCCGTGGGAGTTATGTCCCTCTAGGGAAGATCAAGATTAACACAAGTATTCCGTGCACTGACCGTGCCTCAGGTTGAGATGTGCCCAAGACAGCAAGAGCAGTGACTCTGGACAACTACGAGGATGGCAACATACGAAGACCCAACTCTTAGTCAACTAAACAGCTTTCTCCCTACTGATGAGGAAGGAAAGCCCTCCTTACCCTTATGGTGAAGTTCAAGGAAAAAGATGAAACATTTGAGCACCACGGAAGCAACCAGTGGCTGGGTGGGGTAGGGCAGCAGGTAGGGTTAACTCACACATGCACGGAAAGGTTGTTGGGGGTTCCATCATGGTTGAAGTCTGTGAGGTCAGTAATTGAGCTCACTGCAGTGACCACCTGTCCAATGGTGTAGACAATGGAGAGCGACACAATTGTCCTGTGTTGAAAGGGGTTAAGAGAGTCCAAGTTAATTGCACGAGAGCCGTCCACTTCCTCCTCTCCCACAGAAAGGCCTCCTGCTTCAAAATGCAACAGCCCAGTCATGCGTATACTTGTTCCTCAAACTTGAGTCAGGTTGGTAACTCTCAGAACGGCAGCCTGTTGGAGGATTTGTTGCCCGGCCAGCAAGTGTAGAGCAAATTGGCTAGAGCCAGGGGAAGGAGGAAAGGTCTCTTTCACCTTTGAACTACTTGAAAAACTCAATGTTTTCTTCTACCTGACTGCGAAGTGAGAACATCTATGATTAAACAGTAAGAGAGACTTATCTTGTGCCTGGTAACAATATTTGGCCAGCAGTGGGCCATTGGTTATTTTTGTATTGAACTGAATTCTTTTGAGATAGTCCATGAATTTGGCCCCAGAAGAACCTCCACTTCCTTGCTCATTAAGTCCTAGGGACTTCTGGATGACTGTCTACTGGGTAACACTCCTGAAGCTGTTCCTATGGAACTGGGTGAGCGGCCCACGTCCTCTCTGTCCAGCGAGCAGTACGAGCCTACCAGCAGTGGGCACATACATCAGGGAGCTTTTGTGTTCTCTAGACTTTAACTCTGTGCCTCACACATGATTAATGATGGACAGTATCCCTGCTACTATTTCAAGAAGAGACAAAGAGGTTATCACTGTTTGGAGGAAGGAAAAAACTTACCAGTGCTACCTGCATTCTCACTGCTCAATGCCAGGCACCGTGCTAGACTCTGGGGATAGGATCTGAGCCGAAACAGGGCCTAGCAGGCTCTCCTAAGAGTTTGATGGGCCTTGATTCCTTGTTCCCACCGTCCATCATTCCAAACCACAAAGCTTATCATTACTTTTGGGCTTATTTCTTCACAAGGAAGCTGTAAACACTCACTTGAACTTTCCCAGCCAGGAGTCAGCGATCAATGCGCCCAGAATTGGTGTCAGGTAGCAGAGAGCCACAAACGTGTGGTAGATGGCCGTGGACAGATTATCGTCCCATCCAAGGAACCGGCTGAAGTACAGAATCAGGAGTGCTTTTTGCAGAGGGCAAGTGGGGGAGGGAAGGGAGACAAAGTTAGGAGCTGTGGTAACTCAGGCTCTTCACTCAAGGGGAGGAGGGTGAAAATCATTACCTCTCATTCCATAGTAGGAGAATCTTTCACAGAACTCATTGACCACGATGAAGAAGATGCTCAAGGGATAGCCAAAGCAATTCTGACAAAAGGAAACAGTGTAGGAGTGAAACATGCTCCTCGCTGGCCCACGTTCACAAATGAATGTTAATGGCATGAAGAGTAGCTGGTGTATATTTAGTAACTTGTCACTGACTATCCAGACATGGAATCTAGAGTTCAAAGTTTTTTATTCCCTTACACGCCACACAGAGACAACAATGAAATAAAGCATCCAGTTTTCTCATTTGTTTGAGAAGGGCTGGACACTAGCATTTCCTCAAGAGAAAAAATTTCCCACAGAAGCTCAGGACTGTCCCTGCACTGATTGACGCGTATGACAGACATCTGGTAAGTGAAGGAAGCACAGCTGTGAACGTTTAGGAGCAGAACAGCCTGAAGTTTGCCAAATGAAGCTATGTAGAGAAGAAAAAAGGATACTCACCCATGACTTGGACATTCCTGAAAGAAAACCAAAACGCCACTATTAAAGTCAAGTAATTAAAATACTTTTTGCTGAGCCCACACTCAGACCCTCTCACTTCTCAGGGCAGACAGATGTGCTGTCCAGAAACTTCTAGCCCGCTCTGGTGAGTGGGGCCTGGCATCAGATTTTCTTTTAATTAGCTCCTCAGGCCATTCTCATTGCGGTCAGAATTGAGAGTCAGAGGCTCCGAGAATGGTGGCAAAACCATTTCCTCCTTAAAACACTTCAAAGGCTGCTCATTGCCCACAGGAGGAAATCCAAACATTTTTGCATGCCCTTTACGATCTCACGAGGTCAGTGGTGTTTGGTGAGGGAAATATGAAATGCTGCAGGATGCCTACCACAGGATTCACCCACCTTTCCCCTTACCTGTGACGGCCTTCCTTCCAGCCCCTTCCCCACGCACAGAGGGCTCCCGCGATTCCCAGCTATTCTGGGCGCCCATCCGGAGTCCTTAATGCACACGACCGTGCGTAACTCCCGTGTCAGGAATGCCCCGGCCCCTTCCTACACCGTCGTCAGCCTTGCCGCGGCATGACCTTCCCAGAGCCCTGGCTGCCTCCCTGAGCTCCCGCAGTGCAGTGCCCCATATGTCTGCCTCCCTCTAGGAGTATCCGTCTCCCCATCCCCAACGTCTGTTCCAGTACGTACCGCCGAGCAGGGCCTTCTTGTCAGAAGAGGGAATTAGAAGAGCAAGAAGAAACAAGGTGAGCATCCACGTGAGCCAATGCAAACCAAGGGCCGTTGACTCGACCTTCTGGATCCTAGGCGTACCCTTCATGCCCCCCGGCCCAGCCCCTGCTCTGGTCTCGCCTGAATTTTGACAAGAGCTGACCCATACCCTGTCTCGAGGCACAGCTCCCTGCCCCAAAGGGCTGCCCTGTAGTCACCAGTGCCTGTCATATGCTGCGCCCACCCCCCACTGCCCAGATCTTAGAGTCCTTTGTTTTGGGGGAACCCTTGAGCGCTCCCTGCCTCTATTACGAATCAGTGACCCCAAAGAATGGTCCTCAAGCCTCAGTGTGCCTCAGAATCACTGGAGGGCTTGAGAGAGCAGGTTGCCGAACCCCACGCCCATAGTTGCTCCCTCTGCAGGTGGGGGGGTGGCCCCTTGAGTCTGCATTTCTCACAGGTCCCACAGTGATGTCCCCGCCGGTTCAGGGGCCCCCTGCCCCCGAGAACCACCCACAGGCTGTGATGTCCAGTTGCCTGACTGATCTCCGTAAGTAGGTTTTATTACTTCCCCGGCCCCCGAGCACCGCAGAGACACTCTGTGCCCGCCGTCCAGAGCAGGGAGCGAACACAGAAGCTGGCCTGTCACCTCATATGCTCATTATGTGCCGGCCCTGAGCCCCAGCCCACATGAAACAAAACCGCAAGTCTGCCTGAGGAACTGCGCTTGGCCCAGACCCCTGTGGTGGTCGAGGCCCCCAGCCACCCCCCTCGTGGGCTGGTCACGCTGTGCTGTGGGCATGGGCACTTCCCCAGCCCGGCATGGCCCCCGGCCTCACACCACACACTCACTTTTGCCCTCTCCAGAGCAGTGGTGCTATTTCAGTCCTTGTCCTAAGGTGGGAAATAACCTGTCCTGGCCTCCCGGGGCTCCAGGCCCCACTCTTGCCATCTGTAAAGTTCTGGAAGGAGATTCCTCCACACAAATAGCCTGGTTTTCTCCCCAGTCAGACTTCCTGGTGGGAAGGGGCTGCTCTGAGAGGCAACAGGTGAAGCATGTGGGCCTGGGGGCAGACATGCTGCTTTCCGGCTGTGACCAGGGGTGGGCCCAGCTTCCCTCCGGACGGCCCACCTGTCAGCGGGGGACAACGCCATGCCCCTCACAGGACTGTTGTAACAGTTCCGAGGGCGAAGCCCCCAGCCCAGGCTGGTGCCTCACTCAGGGAAGACGCCGCTTCCTCAGAGTCCTCGGCACCTCACACGGGGCTTTTCACGGGGTGGAAATGAAAGGTTTGTTGAACGAACAAGTATTCCAAAGGACGGGTCGTATCCGTCGTCCAGTCCAACGTTCGGATCCTGGCTCTAGCCTCCTTCTGCCCATGAGGCTGCCCCGCGTGCATCTCCTCACTGTCTCCCTGTCCTCCCGATGCCCCCCACCGAGTTTGGCCAGTGGGGAGCCCTGGTGGGACACCAGAAGGTCAGGGTATTCCTTTCCCTGCCTCCTTCCCCAAGGGTCCCCTCAGACTGCTGCATCCAAGGGACAGTCGCGGCTCCTCCGAGGTAGGCCCTCCTCACACAACTCTCCTTCCTGGTTTTGGTCAGTTTTGAACCACTTCCTGTGGTGGCCACTACTCTGGGCACCTGCACTGACATTTGTGACTTCCTGCACCCCTCCCCCAGCCTTTTCTAAATTGTGTGTGTGTGTGTGTGTGTGTGTGTGTGTGTGTGTGAATAACCACTCCTACCCTGAGGGTGCCTTCTGTGTCCAGATGGGCCCATGCCCGGTGCAGCCCACAAGCCAGCTTTCATCGGCAGACTGGGGCCTGCTACTCTCCAGTGGAATAAAAGACCCAGCCAGGAACACCTGCTTCTGAAGAACTGCCCCCAAACGAGCCTGGTGGTGGTATCTGCAGCCCGTTTCATTGCGGAGGTGCCCTGTCTTCTAGAGGAAACAGCAGGGCCGCACGATGCGCTGCCAGCTTTCGCTTCAGATAATGTGGTCTCACTACTGTCTCCCAAAGACCAGACAAAGCAAGCTGAGCACCGCCTGCACCGGGTTCAGACCGGTCCTTGCCATTGGCCTTGACAGAAAAGCAGGGGGGCGGGCCAAAGACCCAAACCCAACAGAGACAGCCCAGAGCTTCACTGCAACTGTTCCTTCCATGTGGTTTCTCAGAAAAGATTTCATCCGGCCAGGGTAGCACCTATAATATTTTTTAAAGATTTATTTATTTATTTGAGAAAGAGAGAAAGAGAGAGAGATAGTGAGGGGAGGGGCAGAGGGAGAGAATCCTCAAGCCAACTCCCCACTGAGCGCGGAGTCCAATGTGGGGCTCAATCCCAGGACCCAGAGATCATGACCCGAGCCGAAACCAAGAGTAGGTCATTTAACTGACGGAGCCACCCAGGTGCCCCACACCTATCATTTTTTTTGAAAAATACTGTTTAGCACCTATTGTTTGCCAAATAATAATGGTAAAGATTTTGTTTACTTCAAACATAAACGGTTACAGAAAAGAGAGCTTCGGTCTTGTTACAACAACCATCACACTCAGAACTACGTAATGGAAAATGAGATCCCTACGCTCACCCAGGAGAAAATCCGAGATTTAGTACCTGGCCATCACCCAGGAAGCTTGTTATTTTCAGAAAGGTGCGCGTTCCAAAGAGCAACTTTGATTATGGCGGGGCAGAGGTCGCTAACCTCTTCTGCTGCAGAATTCAGAGCTATTTGGTGGATGCATATTGCAGTCAGCATTTCTTATCTCCCATCTGTGTCAACAGGATCGCTCTCTGAGAAAGCTCAAGGGGCGTGCATGTTGAGCCTTATACGTCCGTATCCTGACAGTAAATCTAATCAGCACAGTTGAGTGGTCCTCGGTCCTAGCACCAGCCATGGGTCACTTGGATGTAACTACTGATCGGAGTAAATAAAGCAGCTTAGAATCAGGCGTGCCAGTGTTGGGTACAGAGTCAACCTTGGCTCCTGTTGTTACTCTAGGCCTAGCAGGCCCTTTTGTCTTTCTTTTGGCTAAAGAATTTAATAAAGTAAGTGTACATTATACCTTTCTGTGATTACTGACTTGGAGGGAGAGCAGGCAAAACCAAGAAAGACAGTCTATTAATAATTTCCCACTACTTAATGAAATCTCTTCATTAAGGTATTTCCTACTATCTAACAAAGCATATTCCATATTTTGAACCATTTAGGGGTGGAAATTCTAACTGTAATGGTTCATGACCTAGAAATTAAGAATTCTCTCAGCATCATGATGGGCGTGAAGAGTGCATTTCTAGGACTTGGACTTGGGAAGTTGGAAGGAATGAAGAATCTGCTGCTGTCTGAGCAGTTCTTACCTTTAGGCAGAGAGGAAACTCCTCCCCATCATCACCAAGAGTGAAATTGAGGGAGTGAGCTATGTATTGCATTTAGGACTGTATGGCATGGCAGGCAGAAACAGTGGTCTCCAAGATGTCCATGTCCTAACACCTGGAACTTCTGGATGTGTTACCTTCCATGGCCAGGGGACTCTGCAGATGTGATTAAGTTAAAGACCGTGAGATGGGGAGTTTATCCTGGACTGTGTGGTGGCCCCAGTGTAATCACATGGGTCCTTAAAAGAGTCAGAGGAGATGTGAAGAAGGAAACAGAGGTTGGAGTGATAGTGATTTCTAGGAGGCCAACATGAGCCAAGGAATGTGGCAGCCTCCCGAAGCTGGAAAAGACGGAACCGGATTGTCCCCTACAGCCTCCAGAAGGAACACAGCCCTGCCGACACCTGGATTTTAGCTCAGTGAGACCCATGCAGACTTTTGACCTCCAGAACCGCGAGATAATAAATTCGTGTCATTTTAAGTTCCTAAGTTTGTGGTAGTGTGCAAGAAGGGCAATAGGAAATAAAAAAAAGGATTTGCCTCAAGCTCTGTACATGTAGGTCTTTATCGCTCACTCACTGTTCACATCAACTAAGACTCAAACCTCCAGCAACTTTAATTTGCCCGCAAAGTGCTCTTTTTTAAATAATTTTTTCCCTTAGCTACATTTTCTACCTGTGGGTTCAGGAGTCCAATCCCATGCCTGTTAAATGGGATCTGGCAGAATCTTTACTTGCTCTGCTAACTTCTGCAGGTTACTCTCCGTGAGCCACCTGTAAAGTGCCGATGATGCCTCCCCGGGCCGCTACAAGGAATGAGGCGGTCTGAAAATGGTTTCATAAACCAGGAGGAAAATGAGTTAAGTTGATCAACCCTGGATTCTTTTAGGTGGAAGGGCATGGGCCGTGGGGAGCAGGAGGTTGAGCCTTTGCTTGGGACACCCTTCCTAATCATGTGGCTTTAAAGATTCAAAGCACTTAACCTCTGGCCCGCCATTCCTTCACCTAGAGATGCTGACACCATCTTTGCAAGTTGGTTAGTAAGATCAGATCTGCAGGAATGAAACGAACTTTGCTCTTCGCTGCATCCCATGAAGACGGCTGGGGAGTGCAGACGGATGTATGGAACGGGCTGATTTAAGATGAAAATATGGGCAAGAATTTGTGACGGGGGATCCCTGGCAGGGCTGAGAGGGGCTCTCAAAGTAGAGGCAGTCCCCTCTAGGGTTGCTCACAGTCAAAACAAGAAGGTCCTTATGACATCGTCCTAGGAAATTAGGCCACGGGGATTAGCAAGTTGTGGACAGAAGAAAGCCAATCTTCTTAAACACAAGCCACAGGGACAAGCACTCATTTTCAATTACGCTACTTTTTGAATGGGCAGCACTCCAGTGTGCTGCGTGCATGCGGTTGTAGGGGTTTCACGATCGTGTTTAATTCCCCACTGCAGTGGTTCTCAAAGTGTGGTCTCTGGCCCAGCAGCAGCAGCTCCTGGGAACCATCAGAAATGTGCCCTCTCAGGTCCATCCCAGACCTACCGAATCAGAAACTCCCCGTGTAAGGCCCGGCCGTCTGCATGTGATCAAGCCCGCCTAGTGCTGACGCTCTACAGTCTGGGAGCCCCTTGTCGCTCCAGAGCGATGCAGGGGAGCAGTCAAGGAAAGGGTCCGGTGTGAAGGTGTGCACCCTAAGTGGTGGCTCCAGGCCAGGTGATCAGCTCCTCTGATATGACTCTGACTCTGTTCATTGTGCACCGGGATGACTGAGACAAGTAGATGCCTTGTCTCCACCTTTCCCGTCTCCCGTTCACTGCAGCGGACCTGAGCTTCCCCAGATGGAGCCATTCAGGATGGCTCTCGAACCTGCCTGGCTCTCTGCTACGTGTAAGGTCAGACCTTCTGCTCAGCACAGCATAACAAGCCCTCCAGGATCTGACTTCCATCTTCCTCCACCCCAGTGGTCAAGCCCCACGACTCCTAATTCTCTCTCGGCAACAGGCTCCTTCAGAGCATCCCAGCACCATTAGGATTTAGCACTTCACCCCTCCCCTTGGCCTCCCAGAAACTCTCTCCTCCTTTTATATTTCTCTCTCTCTCTTTTTAAGATTTTATTTATTTATTTGAGAGAGAGTGAGCGAGTGAGAGAGAGAGAGAGAGAGCAGGGGGAGGGGTAGAGGGAGAGGGAGAAGCAGATGCCCCACTGAGCAGGGAGCCCAATGCAGGACTCGATCCCATGACCTGAGCCAAAGGCAGACGCTTAACTGACTGAGCCACCCAGGCGCCCCCTTTTAGATTTCTTTAGTCTTTTTATAACTGCCCTGACAGAGGGCCATTGTTCTGACTTCTGAGCCAATGTCACAGAGCCTCACATAGCATAGGATCCCTCCCCCCTTTTCGGCGAGGAAATCGAGTGTGCGCCACTTCAAAAAGAGCCCAGCAGGATACGCACCCAGCTAACTGTGGTTGACCTGAGGTGAGGTGACAGGAGGCATGGGGTGGGGGGAGACAGGCAGGGGCTGAGTGCCTTGTGTGGCACACTTGGTTTGATTGGTTTTTTCCAAAAACCGATTAGCTTTGATTAGGAAGTGAGGAGCACTCTTCTTTCCTTAAATGGGCTGGTCCTGGACAGTCGTCAGGTCAGCTTTGGGACAAGTGTTGCACCTGTCATCCCGGCCCCTGTTTCTGGAGTGGCCCGTCTTGAGGCTGTTTCTTGGCCGACCTGATCGTTATTTTTCTTACTTGGCTCTGTCGCCACGTTTCCCGCCCTCAGGGCCCCTGCTGGCCCGTATGGCCCTTCTCTGCGCGTGGAGGACTGTGATCATTTAAGCTGGATGCTGCCCCGGGAGGTATGGCTTGACCGGCGGACAGCGGTGTGCGTCCAACAAGAAAAGGTGTCCCTGGCTGGACGCCCTGCTTGGCAACGAGGCACGGGCCACATTCCAGCCCCACGGGCCCTCACGCCGGGTACCTCCTGATGTCTGTGGCCAGTGCCCTGCCCATCCTTCTATTGGGTGTTTTGTTGTTGTTGTTTTTTAATAGAAATAGCCACTTTTCCACAAATACTATCTTCCCCACTAAGGGACAGTCTACTTTTCCACTGACCCATCAGCAAACAGCTCCATCACCAGAACACACTGGTATAAGGTTTTCAGAATGTCAAGGGGTTTAACCAAGTTACCCCTGTGGAAAGCAAATGAGTTATCGGTCCTTTGAGAACTAGGAACGTCAGCTGAACCCTAATTGCATGAAGCTACTTTAACAACACAGGGAAACCAGGGCTAATGGGATCGTGTAGGTCTTATTAAGTGACTTTGGCATGGTGCCACCGCGGGGACCAGATCATTCTGGGGGCGCTGGTGACCCCGTATCCATATAGGCCACACTGGCCAGAGGCGCGAGCCCAGCTGCTGAGCAGACAGATACAGAGTATAAAATCACTTAGCTGTATCTGGCTCACAACTGTGTCACCCCCTTGTTGTGGGACCAGGACCGCTGGGAGCTGGCTCCCCCCGGCCGGTCTGCCTTCGCTGAGTGAGTGACACCCAGCCTCGTATCTTTATCCAGCCAGTGGCCAGGCCTCCGACACCTCCTCCCTCAGCCTGGGGACCCCGCGGTCAGGACTGAGGGAGGCAGCCCTGGGTCTGGGCGCTAGCTTACGGTACAGAGTAGCTTTAAACGACGGAGACGTATCCTCCCACGGTCAGGAGGCCGGGGGCCGAGACCAATGCGTCAGCCGGGAGGGCTCCTTCTGAGGCTGCGAGGGAGAATCTGTTCCGGCCACTCCCCAGCTTCTGGGGGTTACTGGCCACCCTAGCCGTTCTCTGGCTCTTGATAGCATTACCCAGACCTCTGTTTCCATCCTCACACAGTCTTCTCCCTGCGTGTGTGCCTGCATCCAAATGTCCCCTTGGTATAAGGACACTGGTCGTATTGGACTGGGGGCCCCCCTACTCCAGGATGACCTCATCTGAACGAATTACATCTGTGAAGGCCCTATCTCCAAATAAGGTCACATTCCGAGGTTCCAGGGGTTAGGACTTCAGCTTATGAATTTGGGAGGGGGACACAATTAAACCCATGACAGTCAGAGAGCATTTGTGGTGCCCGGCCCATTGCTGTAGGTTACAGATAGCCTCCTATCTTTTAAAAAAGATTTCTACACAGGACTGTCTAAAATCCGAGGCTTCAGAGGCCCATAGTGGCCACCTCTGATGGGTTTATAAATAACCCGTGACTTTTAGCATCTTGTTTCCAGAATTACAGACATGCATCGCTGAGGGCCATTCCCATTCTCCTTCAGTAAGAAATGATCCCTCCAGGTCCCAGGAGCCACCTGCCTTTGGATATGCTCAGAGATTGTTTACTTCTCAATTGCAGGGAAAGTGGGCCAGGCCAGAGGGTGCCGCAGAGTTAATATGTAGTAAGCTCTTATGCAAAACAGAATGGGCCCAGGGCCAAGCCTAAGTTCTGCCTCAGGTATGGGCAGGGTCAGTCACTCAGCTGAAAGCATTTCCTGTGTATCAGGAAGGTGACCCTTGTTCCACCGGTGACGTCCTTTATCCACACCTGGGCATTCTTTTCTTCTGGAAGAACAGCCTTTGTTCTGAACTTAGAGGGAGTCTTGCTTTCAGCGCTCTCCTGCTGAGAGTCAGTAAATGATCTATTCGCAAGCTAGCGGTAAGACAGACCTACACCCCCGCCCCCAGCAGGCTCTAGAAGGAAGCAAGAGAGGGGAGCATGGGAAACAGCAGCAAACTGTGCACCCCGAACAGGCAACAGAAACAAGTCCGTCGCATCAGCCCTGAAATACTGTGTCGTCATAGATGAGAACGATGCCAAAGGCACGCAAGTGTCACCAAATCGAAAGGAACCAACCTCCCGGTCTTTTGGGGGTTTGTTTTGGAGGCCATTAAGTTAGAGATCCTAAATTTTATTATTTATTAATTTGAGATCCTAAATTTTAGACACAAAGTTTTTTTGTTTTTGTTTTTGTTTTTGTTTTGCGCTTAGATGTTAGATCATGACTGGAAAAAAATGCTTATGATCACAGTAAGTGTAAAGTTAGGATCTACAGCACATTTTTCCCCCCAGTTGATATTTAGGCTGTACATGGCTTTATTCCTATCACAAGAATATCTCTAAGAAATTTCTGGAATGGTAAGATATGTGTATTTTAAAGATTTATTCATTTATTAGAGAGAGAGAGAGGAGTGAGGGGAGGGGCAGAGGGAGAGAGAGAGAGAGGGAAGCAGACTCCCCACTGAAGGTGGAGCCCAAAGTGGGGCTCAATCTCATGACCCTGAGATCATAACTGGAGCTGAAATTAAGAGACGCTTAACTAACTGAGCCACCCAGGCGCCCCAATAGATGGCTGTTTAGAACTGACTAGTCCTATACCCAAAAATCCATCCGTCTCTCTGGGGGAAGCTACTAGTCATTACCTGTAGCACCTCAGCTGAAGATGCAAGCCACAGTGGCGTCCTCTTTACACACTAAGAATACTTCCTGCCTAAAGTCATATATAAGTGACATACATCTTTCAGAAGAACATTTTCTATTACCACGTGTACTGGGTTGAATAGTGGCCCCCAAAACTCATGTCCTTCCTAGAATCTCAGATTGTGACCTTCTTTGAAAACGGGGTCTTTGCAGATGTAATGAGTTGGGGTGAGGCCATGTTGGAGAAGGGTGGGTCCCTAACCCCACACACCTAGTGTTCTTATGAGAAGACAGCCATATGAAGACAGAGCTGCACAGAGGGGAGGTGGTGTGAAGACACACGGTGGGGGAAATGATCACCTGATGATGAAGACAGAGACTGGAGTGACCCATCTCTAAGCCAAAGAATGCCAAGGTCTGCTGGTGACACCAAAGCTAAGAGATGGAGATTTTCTACAGCCTT
Organism: Phoca vitulina; assembly: GCF_004348235.1. Lineage (NCBI taxonomy): Eukaryota > Metazoa > Chordata > Mammalia > Carnivora > Phocidae > Phoca > Phoca vitulina. Next base: position 12,357,910 of record NW_022589708.1, on the reverse strand, counting down.
CAGGAAGCGCATGGCCCTGCAGGCACCTTGATTTTGGACTTCCAGCCTCCAGAACTGTGAGACTACATTTCTGCTGTTTTAAACGATCAGTTTGTGATACTTTTGTTACAGCAACCACAGGAAACTTGTACACCACGTGAGCTGACGTGTTTTGACACGTTGGGAAAAAAGGTTTGTTCTTCCAAAAACATCTCAAGTGTACCTTCTAATATGTCCTGATAGAGCTTACAATAAAATCTTGCCTCTTGAGGCAGACTGTAGAAGTTCAAATGCTTAGTCTGTGAGCTTTTCAATGGGTCTTCTTATGTGAGTACATTTTGTGAATTTTCCAGTATTAAGTCTGATTCTTGAACCAAAGTTTCCTTTGGGTATGTGCTCAGTTTCACACGCTCCCCACACAACAACTGGATGGCTCTACACCCTCTTCAATGACAGGCTCCTTTCAGGAGCCCCGTGGGGGGCCCTGGCTGGTGTCCAGGCTCAGAGGAACTAGGTCTTCCTCATTCTCCAGGAAGTTTGTGGAAGATGCTATCCCTTCCCTTTGGGGCCACTTTCTAGCTGCTGAGACTGTCCTTTAACTCTGTGCCACCTGCAGAGGGTAGCTGCCCTTGTTTTGAGGCTCGGCGGCAAGCAGAGGCACCGCATGGCCTGTCTGACCTGGCCCCCTTCACAGCAACCCCATGAGATGGCCCCACTGTCCAGGTTCCTCAGTGATACATTCCTGGGCTCTGAAACCAAGAGACGAGTTACAAAACAGAGGTTCCTGGGTTCTTTATGTTGCAACCCTCGGATTCTGAGTCAGTGGTTAGCATTCGTTTGCAGATAACACTGCTCTTATTCTTTTACTATCATCACGGAAGAATGTGAAATGTTCCTCAGAGTCCACCCTTGTTTTTATATCCTTCATCAGCTCACCTGGGACACCAACCCACTTTCTCTCCTGCCAGGGATAGGATCGAGATGCAGTTGTGTCTGAGACCTGCCATAGCCCGGAGAGGTATGAGCGCGGCTGGCTGGGTGGTCTGTCCCCACCCCCCCTTCGTATGCAGCTCTACCCTGGAAAAGACTGCTGTCCCTCTCACTGGTGAACTAGCCAGTTGAGAGATTCCTCATGTGCTCCCTGTTCTTCAGTAACTCAAAGGGCAGCAGGAAAAGTATTAATCAAAAAAATCCAAATAAATCAAACCTGGAATAATTCCACCCAGGACATTTTGTACAGGTGTGAAGGATGAGGTAAAAATTCAGCATGAAGACGGCGCATCCTCCAGCTTTCACAAGACACCATAAAGCCAATGGTACTTTATTTACCTCGACTATCCCTCAGTGTGGAAAAGTGTTGTTTATGGGTTTGTGGTCCTGCTCCCTGAGGATATAAGTTTCTTCAAGATGGATGGTAAATAAATACCTGTGTCAATCAGTGATTTAGGCTTACCCCCCCCCCCCCCCCACCCCGGCAGCCATAGCTGGACCACATGGATTCATCACTCCTGCTCTTTCCTACCCTACATTCTTAGCCTGCACAAGTTAATTTTCAAATTCTAGCTACTAATTTACTGCAAAGTTGATCATCACGGACCAGCCAGGGGCTAGGTTGCACTAGATCTTACTGCCACGATCTCATCTGGGGGGCACAGCAGCAATATTTGGGCATGGGTGCAGGTTGAGAAAAACAGAGCTTGTCATTTAGAGTCATTCACAGCAGTGGTTCTCCACGTGGCGTCTTGGGACCAGCAGCAGCAGGACCTGGGAACTTGTGTAGATGCTGATCCTTGAGTGCTGCCCCAGACCCACTGAAGCAGAGACGCGAGGGGTGGAGCCCAGCATTGTGTTGGAATTAGCCTTCACTTTGGTGATCCTGATGTACACTAAAGACTGAAGACCACTGACCTACAGACATGTCAGCCTGAAAGATCCCCGGGTCAGAAGTTCTCTCCTCCTGCTGTCTGAGGGGCCCACGATTCCCCCAAGTGTCAGCTGCCCAAGGCCCCCTTCTGAGCGGCTCCAGCTTCTAGTTACACACTTATAGCTTATAGCAGGTTGCTAGCTCCCCTGGGACTTCAGCTCCAGTCTTTGGTTTACCCAAGAACTTCTAGAAAGAAGCAAGAAGGTGGAAGAACTTTTAAGCGACCAGGTTTGTGGCACCTTCAAAACCAGCCCAGCATTTTATGCTCAGGCAGGAAGCTGACTGGAAAAACCCATCAGAATCCCACAAGGCCAGCAGGAGGCTGAGAGGTGGGGGGACAGGAATATAATCAACTATCCTTCATTAAGTGAATGAATTCCTCAAAACAGCCTGGAGGCTCTGCCAGAAGGAGGCAGGAGCTCGTTTCATAGAACCTGAAGCCTCTTCATACTTCATTTTCAAAGTGAAATACGGGAAGTAATTTCCAAGAGCAGCAACTTTAGTGCAGACTCTTGCTCAGCTCTGGGTAAAGGAGGGAAATGGGGTGAAGGGAGAAAGAGTGAATATTTGAAATCTTCAGCAAAAGCATCCCTAGCCCCACAAAAGCCTCACCTGAGAGGTTCTCTGCCATTCGGAAACCTAACTCCACAAGACAGCTCTTGGGAAGGCAGCGTCCTCTCCATCCCTGACTCTGATAAGCACACCCAGACTTTAAAGCAAGACTAGGCGAACGATGGTTCACGGGCCAAGTCCAGCTCACCACCTGCTTTTCTATGGCTCACGAGCTAAGACTGGTTTCCATGTTTTTCAATGACTGAAGAACAATTTTTAAAAACTATTTCGTGACACATGAAAATTACATAGAATTCAAATTTCTGTGCCCGTACATAAAGTCCTATTGGAATACAGTTCTGCCCATGTGTTTATATATTTTGCACCACAAGGGCAGAGTTGAGTGTTGCCAGATGCTATGCTACCTCCCAAAGCTGGAAATATTTACTATCTGGCCCTTTACAGGAAAAGCTTGCCAAACCCTCTTTAAAGCAAAGGGTTTGCAGTTCATGATTCTAACTGGACACTGCAGCCAGGTTTAGCTATGCATCGAAATGCCCAAAGCAACTTTTCATTCAGTTTATTCTTGTGGATTCTTGTTGCTGTGTTACTGAGTCTAATAAATGGTATAGTTCTGACTCTTACTGCATCTCTCACTTTCCTATTCCATCCCAACTTCTGCTCCCCATTCCCAGGGCCAGCAAAAGAACCCGGTGTGAAAAATTAGTTCCAGTTTCACATGGGATAAAATCAGCTCAAAGCAAACATGTCTCTAAGACCCGTTGCCTGGCTTCTTTCCCCCCTGACATGTTCACCGAGCATCCCAGGTGTTCCTTCTTCAGTCATGAGGGGATCCAAAGCAATTTTGGCACCATCTGAGTGCCAAAGATCTGTTCTGTTCTCAAGAGGAGAAGTTACTACTACCTTTTATTTAAAAAACCTTTTAGGGGCACCTGGGTGGCTCAGTCGTTAAGGGTCTGCCTTCGGCTCAGGTCATGATCCCAGGGTCCTGAGATCGAGCCCTGCATCGGGCTCCCTGCTCAGCAGGAAGCCTGCTTCTCCCTCTCCTACTCCCCCTGCTTGTGTTCCCTCTATCGCTGCGTCCCTCTCTCTGTCAAATAAATAAATAAAATCTTAAAAAAAATTCTTTAAAAAATAATTTGTTTTATTTACTACCTAAACTTAGATATTGAAACTGTAGGACTTAAGTAACATAAAACTGGTATGTGGATATATTGCTACTCACATGCTATGCCAATCTCAGTTGAAAAAAAAAAGGGACACCTGGGTGGCTCAGTTGGTTAAGTGTCTGCCTTTGACTCAGGTCATGATCCCAGGGACCTGGGATCTAGTCCTGCATCAGGCTCCTTGCTCAGCAGGGAGCCTATTTCTCCCTCTGCCCGCTCTGCCTGCCACTCTCCCTGCTTGTGCTCTCTCTGACAAATAAATAAATAAAATCCTAAAAAAAAAAAAAAAAAGCAACCACTGAAGGACCAATTTGCAAACTGAAAAGAATCAATTCATTTAGGACTACACTTCAGAAACTAACTGTGTTCACTCATCAATAATCAGGCTGTTGACAGCTAGCCTGATTGGAAATACTTTAGGAAAGTCCAAACCTAGCACAGATGCTCCTCAGGTATTTAGTATCTAAAGATCAAATAAATACTCCGAGCCCCTCCCAGAGAAGTCACACGGAGTGACAAGCAAATGATGTGTGAGGTAAGGATGCAGAACTCCAGCCCAGGAGTTTGCCTGCCTGCAAAGCACACACTGCTGACAACCTCCATCTCCGAGGGAGGCTGTAGCATCTTTCTGGAAAAGGCACAGGTGGCCACAGCTAGAAGTCCCGAGTGTGAACCATGACGTATCGCAGTACAGTGAGACATTCGAGCTTGTCACAGTGGGGCACACCAGGTTCTACACGCGTACACACCCTGACACAACCACGGAGGCTGGTACGGATACTTCTAATGGCTGAGGAAGTCGAAGCCCAAAGAGTTTAATTTACTGACGCAAAATCCTAGAGGTAGTAGGGGGTAGCGGGGAACAGAAGCGCAAGCAGGCCAAAGTCAGACCTGGTTCTCTCCGCCATGGGGCCATCTTGTGCCTGCCTGGGCTCATCCAGGGCGTGACTTTGGGGGAGTCACTTGACTTGCCTTCCCCATCTTTAAGGGAGAAGAGGGCTGGGATGATGGGCTCTGCTCTCTGCTTCTGCATTCGCTCCCCCATGGTCTATTCTGAAGCAGGCAGGATTAAGTCCTTTCCTAGAAGTTCTGCGGACGCTCCATGCCAGTGGAGGACCAGCTACTCTCCTTGGGTGCCTTCTCTTGAAGCTTGAGGACAGTGGCAGGGTGATAAGGGCCACCAAGGGCCTCCAATTCCCGGGGGGCCAGGCAGGGCTCCCACCCGAGCTGCGGGGTCACCTGGCCAGGCCACCGGCAAGGGAGGTGCCAAGGCAGCCACTGAGCGCCCACCAGATGGATGGAGGTTTGGGGGCCCTGCCATCACGTGCGCGACACCGGCCAGCTTCAAGCCCACTCCCAGCCCACAGGCTGGGAACACGAGGACCGAGGATTCCCAACAGGAGGCCAGGTCAAGGTGACGCCATTGATTCCTGCCACCTCTCAGTCTGGCCGCGTCGGGCTCTCCGCCCCCCCAGCGGAGACCGAGATCGGAGCCGGTGACTTCCCCGGAGCCCGCGGGACCCGGTTCTCCTGACCCCTGGTCGCTCCCGTCCCGGCGACGTGCGCCTGTCGGCGGCTCCAGCCCTCCCGGCTCCGCGCGCAAGTCCGCGGGCCGCCAGGGACAGCGGGGACCAGCGTCGCAGCCCGGTCGAGCCCCGCGGCGCCCCCTTGGCAGCGGCCCCAGCGCGCAGCCCCCGCACCCCCGTCCCCCCCCCCTCCCCGGCGACCCCGCGCCAGCCCGGCCGCGCGACCTACCCATGGTGGCGGCTCCGAGGGCTCCCGGCGACTGGCGAGCGGGGAGTCCAGAAGAGAGGCCTTTTTTTTTTTTAAGGTGTTGCTCTTATAATTTTGTTTGCAGGCCCTGCCCACCACCTGTGCAGCTGGAGGTGTGCGGGCGGGGCGGCCCGGCTCCACCCTCGGAGGCGGGGGCCCAGCGGGAGCAGAGGTGAGCGCCCCTTGAGCCCCAGCTGGGGGCCAGCCGTCTGGGGCCAGCCCGGGGGCTCCCCCGTCCCGCCCCAGGCCCTTGGGGGCGGGCCCAGCGCCGGGGGCAGGAACAGCGGCCAGGGACCTGGGCTAGAGACGCCCCAACGTGAGCGCCCACCTGGCCGCTGGTGGTGGTGGTGGTGGGGGGGGGGGGGGGGTTGTTAAAATGCAGGTTCCCCGGCCTCCCCCCAGATGTGCTGGCTCGGCAGGTCAGGGCGGGGCCCGAGAATCTGCATTTCTAACCGGTTCTAAGGCGATGCTGCAGCAGCTCCAGGGACCCCACGTTGGAAACCACTGGGCTGGGAAAGCACCACTTCTGTGCTGAGGAAGCGAAACTGGGTGGAAGCTGGTCAGCTGTATGCGTGCCCGCGCGTGCGTGGGGGGCCTTCCCTAGGGTGTGAACCAGCCAGAGCGTTTCTGGAAGACTCTACCTCACCTTGCTTTACGAATAACGGGAACAAAAATAATAATACAGTCATTATCTCCTGATCATTCTTCTGTTCCCCTGTCTGACTCGAGGGGTTGCGCTTTGCAAATACTGAGAGGGAACATGACAATGGAAAATGGAGGGAGTTTCTATTTTTTAAAATCATGGTCAAGTACACGTAAAACGTACACTGTCACTGCTAAGTGTACAGTGAATGGCACTGGGTGCCTTCCCATCGCCGTGCAGCCGCCACACCTCTGTGCCCACGGAACACTTCCTCTCTGTTCTCCCTCCCCTGGCCCCCCGGCCACCACCATCCTACTTTGCTTCTCCACGAATTTGAGGGCTCCAGGACCTCAGATCGGTGCAATCAAGCAGTGCTCCTTTTCCTGTTCTAACGTCTGCAAGATCCATCCACGCTGGCGCAGACGCCAGAACGTCCTGCCCCTCGGAGGCGGATTGACACTCGGCCGTGTGCGCACCACATCTTGTTCACGCATCCCTCTGCCTCTGTGGCCTTCTGCATCTTAGCAATGCCCCCTCGCCCCCCACACGCCCGCTGGAAGACTGGTGTGCGGGGAGAAGCCCTCTAGCCAGGCAGCTTCCCCAGAGGCAGCTGGACACCACCCTTCTCGGGCTTTCTTCCCAGGGCTGGAGGAGGAGAAACCTCTTCAGGTGATGGCTTACTGGATACACACGGGGCAGCCGGTGAGGTTACCTGGAGGCCTGGGGGCTGCAGGTAAAGGGACTCCATCAGGGAGAGCAATGCAGCCCAGACTGAGAGGAGAACGCTCGCCCGGCGGGAGTCAGAGGCGTGTTGTTCATAGTTGTTAGCCTGCCACCAGAGAAGCCACGGGTGGAAAGGTGAAGCTTGTGATAGCCGGTTTTGACCACAGTTGTCTCTGTGGGGTGTTATTTCTGTTGAGCTCGTGAAGCCTGGCATCCTGAGCCACTGTAAAGCCACTCTTGTTCTAGGCTAGTGATTCTCAAAGTGGGGTCCGGAGATGCAGCGTCAGCATCACCTGGAACTTGAGACAAACGCAAATTCCCAGTCCCCATCCCTGATCTACTGAATCAGGAACTCTGGGCGTGGGGTGCAGGTGACTTTTAGTAGCTGTGAGGCAAATGCTGTTCCTTCCACCTGTGCACCAAATCCTTCATTCGGTCATCGTTTACTTAGCACCGCCAAGTACAGACTGCTCTGGTAGCCACAGGCACCGGGCAGACAGCCCTGCGCGCACGGAGCCTGCGTTTTGTATCTTCTCGGCGTGGTGTGAAGGGGCAAGTTACTCAAGATGGAGAAGCATGAATGAAGGACAAAACCTGAGGGGGTACAAGAGACAAGCTCTACCGATCCTGAGTAGATCAGATCAGCAAATCCCTAGAATTTCTGGGATGGGCTGGACTTGGAGGCCAGACATTTCTCACCTGACACTCCTTGGCATTTGTGTATTTAATGGAATAACTGCCTTGGGAGCCTCCCTCACCCCTCCACCCTGTCTCAAGAGACAGTAACACCGCACCAGGCTCTCTGTACCTCTCTCCTCCCCTCAGCCCTCCATGGCTTGGTTTCTCAAGGCTGCCATAACCCGTTACCTCGCATTTGATAAATAACAGATTTATTCTCTCACTGTTCTGGAGGCAAAGGGGTCTGAAATCAAGGTGTTGGCAGTGTGCTCCCTCCGAAGGCTCTCGGGGAGGATCTGTCCTCACCTCTTCCAACTTCTGGTGGCTCCAGGCGTTCCTTGGCTCGTGGAGGTATTGCTCCAGTCTGCTTCTGGGTTCACATGGCCTGCTCCTTTGAGTCTTCTCTCCTCTTATTAGGGCACTTGTCACTGGATTCAGGGCCCACCCTAAAGCAAGATGATCTCATCTCAAGATTCTTTATTCCATCTGCAAAGATCTTTTTTCCAAATAGGGTCCATTCATAGGTTCCAGGTAGACGTATGTTTTGGGGGGGGGGGGGGGAGCACCACTGAACCCACGACATTCCCCAAAGGGCTCCAAGTCTAGACTTGGAATATGCAGAATCGGCAAACTTGTCCTGGATAAACAGAACTGTGGCTTGGCCTCAGAGGACAGGCCTTATGAAAACTTCTAGGGGAGAAGTGGATGTTAGTGGTAACGATGAGATCAGCCCAAGATGGCGGCAGGGAGAGTCGTCCACACCCAGATCCTTCCTTATTTTCTATTGACCAAAGCACTTAAATGGTACAAAGTTCTGCAGTACTCTATTCTAGTAAGAACTCTGCCTTGAAAAGGCAGCTTGTGAACTTTATGGAGAAATAAAGTGTCATTTTCTCCAGCTCCATCCTTCAGATTGCTCGGCTGTAAAGACCTTTTAATTAATTAATTCTGTTTCAGAGGAAAATTGAGTAGAAGTTTTCTTATCTATCAAGCATCTAGAACCAAGGTGGAGATGCTGATGGGTAAGGGGCAGACTTTAAAAATAATCAACAAGGGGCGACTGGGTGGCTCAGTCGTTAAGCGTCTGCCTTCGGCTCAGGTCATGATCCCAGGATCCTGGGATCGAGCCCCGCATCGGGCTCCCCGCTCAGCGGGAAGCCTACTTCTCCCTCTCCCACTCCCCCTGCTTGTGTTCACTCTCTCACTGTCAATCTCTCTGTCAAATAAATAAAATCTTAAATAAAAATAAAAATAAAAATAATCAACAAAAGCGGGTCCCCTGGCCATCTATCTGAGAAGAGAGAGTCTGAAAAATGGCAAGAGGCAGGGGAAGGAGGAATCTTAAGTATAAACACGTACAAAAAGCCATTTGGACCACAGGTGCTGGAGAAGAGAACCAGCAACTGGCTCAAATTCATTCCGAGATGCTTGTCTGGAGTCCCCGCCCGCGCCATGTCTGCTGGACAGGACCGCCCTACACCTCGCTCTCAGCACCTATTCTGCTGCGATGCACCTGTTGGGCAAAATGAGGAATACGTACAAATACCTAAGAAGATGATTTCCTCTTCTTTAACATGCCTGTCTTTCGAATGCTCCAAAACAGCTTTAGCTGTACATATTTATATCGGTCAAACTCTTTCCTAGAGTGAGGGAATGGCAGACCTACGGTTCAGGGTGTGGGCGCCTTGGCTGTGAGGGCATAGCCCGGAAGGCCGGTGGGAGAGTGCATTGCAAGTGCAAACTTTCGACGACATCCCAGCGTGGGGTCGGGAGGTGGACTCCTGTCGTAATTAGAAAGGCCTAGACAACAACACAGAATGTTCTCTGAGCATCTTCCACGGGTCAGGGGGTGGTACACTCCCATGGTTTCAAGAGCCTCACAACTGATTTGAGAGAGTTGCTCTTTCAGTGGCATCACCTGAGTGACCTTGAGCAAGTCGCCTTCCCTTGCTGGGTTTTATTTTCCTCTCTTGTCACAGAGAGAGATTCCTCCTCTAAAACTGGGTTCATTTTCTTCACAAAGGTTCTTCCAAAGTAGAGGCTGACTGTGGTATTGGGTTTATTGTGGGGATGAGAGATTATTGTCACTGTTGGAAGGTAATTATTTACGATCTGAATCATTATCACAAATGCTCATGCTGCCTTCTTGTCTGTGTCCCCCGCTGCAAGCACAGTGTCTGGCACTTAAATTCTCAACAAATATCTGCATGTGACCGACAGACTGATTCTTACAATGATATGGATCAATCTCTTACCACATTAAAAAATATATATGTGTATATAAATATATGTGTGCATATATATATATATGTAGTTTATAAGATGTATCCACTCTAAATGAATTTTTCTCTTTAATAAAAACCTTACAAGATGATCTTCAGCAACAACCATAACATCAGCTGTCCATGATATTTGCAGGTAAGGGTGGGAGGGGTCACAGGCCCCTGGGTTAGATGCCACCTGGGTTTATGGGATTCCCTAGAATCTTGGGGTACTGTGGGGGAGAAGGCAAGAGTGAAGGCTCAGCATCTCTGGGTTGACTGAGTTCCAGAGGGAATTAAAATAGTTTGCGAATTCTTCAACATGGTACATGGAAAGATTCTAGCCTCTGTGGTCATGTTACTCTATTTTTGGGGGGGGGGGGTAACAGTTTTATTGAGATTTCACATACCATACAATTCACACATTTAAAATGTATAATTTGATAGCTTTTAATATATTCACAAAGCTGGGCAGCCATCACCATTTTAGAACATTTTCATCGTCCCTGAAAAGAAACCCAGTGTACCATGAACAGTCACCCTCCTCCCCCAGTCCTAGACAACCACTACTCTGCTTTCTCTTTCTACGGATTTGCCTACTTTGGACATTTCATACAAATGGAATCATACAACATGTGGTCCTTTGTGTTTGGCTTCTTTCACTCAGCATCATGTCCTCAAGATCCATCCATGTTGTAGCGTGTGCTGAATGTACGCCATTGTATGGATAGACCACATTTTGCTTATCCGTTCATCACTTGATGGGCATTTGGGTTCTTTTTTTCTTTCTTTTCTTTTCTTTTCTTTCTTTTTCTTTCTTTCTTTCTTTCTTTCTTTCTTTCTTTCTTTCTTTCTTTCTTTTCTTTCTTTCCTTTCTTTCTTTCTTTTTCTTTCTTTCTTTCTCTTCCTTCCTTCCTTCCTTCCTTCCTTCTTTCACATTTGGGTTCTTTCCACTTTTTTGCAATTATGAATTTTTTGCTGCTATGAAAATGTGTGTATGAATTTTTGTGTGGACATATATTTTCATTTCTTTTTGGTACATACCTCAGAGTGGAATTACTGGGTCATATGGTACCTCTATATTCAATCATTTAAGGAATCGCCAGATGATTTTCCAAAACAGCTGCACCATTTTACAACCCACTACCAGTGTATTAGGATTCGAATCCCTCCACATCCTCACGAACACTGGTGATTATCTGTCTTTTGGATTATAGCCTTCCTAGTAAGTATGAAATGATGTTACTTATTTTTAATATTTTAAAATATCTTTACATATGTTTTCATGTATTTACATAAAATTTTAAAAACATATTTAATATACTTTAATGTTTATGAAAGCATTTGAAAGATTTCTTCAAACTGTTTTCTTTAGAGCAAAGCGGGCACTTCCATTTCCCCAAACTGTAGTGCGAGTGTGGACATCTGTGTTGGCAGTTACTGGGTTATATCCTTACCTAGGGGTGGTGTGGGGGGCGGGAATTGGTTAGGGAATGTGAAGAAGAGGGAGAAAGTGGTCATGGGGGTGGAGAAGGCAGTGTTCAGATTTACAAATGATGAAGGATAAAGAATGAACAGATCATTATATTTGAACAAAAGGTCCCATTTTCGGATAATCTATGAAATGTTAGTTCTCTAAGAACTCTCTAAGTTCTCTCTCTGCTCTTTTTATTTCCCTCCCATACAAGCCTCCTGTTCCTTAGCTGTTGCAGTCTTCATATTCTCTCTCTCTCTCAAAATCTACTCTCAGGAAGGAACCTGGTAACTCACCCACACTATGAAATAAATGCCTGATAAGCAATTAGTGTTACTTTTTCTCGAAATATCTGCATTTGAACAGAGTGGGGTGGGGGAAGGCCACCTATTTGAACAAAACAAAGGAAACTCTAACTGCAAAATCAGAAGAAGGGAAGTTTTTAGAAGCAAGAGTTCCTTCCCAGGGGTGCCTGGGTGGCTCAGTCGTTAAGCGTCTGCCTTCGGCTCAGGTCATGATCCCAGGTCCTGGGATCCAGCCCCGCATCGGGCTCCCTGCTCAGTGGGAAGCCTGCTTCTCCCTCTCCCACTCCCCCTGCTTGTGTTCCTGCTCTCGCTATCTCTCTCTGTTAAATAAATAAATAAAATCTTAAAAAAAAAACAACCCAAAAAACAAAAAACATATTCACTGAGATTCTGGGGATTTGGACATGGACATCTTTGTGCAGGTGGAGGGCATTTTGCTATCCACCATGGGCAGTAAAAGGGCTAGAATATCGCTTTATACCATGGTGACTGACAAGCCCAGATCGTTTCTTAATATTAAAGGGGGTAACACATTTAACTGAATCCTGCTAGCATGAGCTAATGTTTTCTTAGAGGGAATCAGTATGGCAAACAAGATAAAGAAGCATATTTGGATAGCATCAAATCCATTCCTCACATTCATAATTAATGTATGAAACAAACAAAAGAAAAAGCAAGCAAATATGTAAAAAATCCTGAGCATTGACTGTCCTATATGTATAAAAGTCCTAAATGTATATAAGCCTTCAAATGGGGAGGACCAATGCACTTCATTAACCTTTGTGTGGTTAGAAAGAGTATGAAATCTCACTAGAAGTAAGGGGGAAACTGGAGAATATTTAAATATTATGATATGGATAGGGATATTTATAAATTAGATCCTTTGTTATTTGGAGTCAATACCTAGCCACCCAACAAACCACTTGGAAATGTTAAGAAATTAACACCAATAGGGATGAGCAATCAAAAGATATTGCATCTAGTCTTGAAACATCTCCCCAAGATATTTATTACAAAGGGAAAAATAGTAACTTCATAGTGGAGAAACAACAGATACCACCTTGATCAAGAGATCAAGGTCAATATCACCACGAATAAGATACGTCAACATCATGTACCCTGGATAATGCACTGAGAAGGGTACAACATCCCTTCCGTAGATTTCTTGTCAAAAATACATAACTATATCATGAGAAAACATCAGACAAACCCAAACTGAGCAAAATGCTACACAATAACTGACCTGAATGCTTAAAAAATGTGAAGTTTGTGAAAAACAAGGAAGATGGAGGAACCGTCACAGACTGGAGGAGATTGAAGACATGACAACTAACTGCAATGTGGGATCCTGGAAAAGAAAAAAAGAGTGTTCATGGTAAAATATCAGTGAAAATCAAATTAGGTCAAAAAAAGGTCTGTAAAAAATTATCTCATATAGAAACAATAATTTTATATTGGATATAAAATTATACAAGCTTATATGGAATAATTTGTGTGCCATCAACATAAAATTTAACTCAGCATTTGTAATGATTTCAATAAATAAAATGTATATCCAAAGGTTTCATCTGTGTGACTGAAATTTATATTAAAATATATATAAAATTTATTAGCAAATAATTGGTGAGACTATGATCTCACTGCTTGCTCTGCCATGTAGGAGAGATAACCCCCAAGATACGTGAGCTTGGTAGTAGTGTACTTCACGATATGAAACCAGCACCTATAGTTGTTATAGACTTAAGTACAATAATTAAAATACTGCAGGAGATACTTGACAAAATCTATGTTCAACCTTTTTGGTAATATTGTTAGTTTTAATTAAAAATTAAGTTTTAGAAATAAAAAAAAGCAAAACCCACCCAAGAGTACAGAAAGGCTTACAATGAGAAGGCAAAGTCTGCGGCTCCTAACTCCAGTCCAGTCCCCAGACTTTTCTTTATTGTGTTAAAAAATACATAACATAAAATTTACCATCCTAATCATTTTTAAGTGTACGGTACAGTAGTGTTAACTATATGCACCTTACTGTGTCACAGATCTTCAGATCTTTTTCATCTTGTAAGGCTGAAACACTACACTCATTGAACGACTCTCCTTTTCTCCCTTCCCCAGGCCCTGGTAACCCTCATTCTATTCTGCTTCCTGTTTCTATGGGTCTGATTATGCTAAGCACTTCAAATAAGTGGATTCATACAATATTTGTGTTTTTGTGACTTGCTTATTTCACTTAGCATCATATCCTCAAGTTTCATCCATGTCTTAGCATATGTCAGGACTTGATTCTTCTTAAGGCTGAATAATATTCCGTTGCATGGATGTACCACATTTTCTTTCTCCATTCATCCGTCATTGGACATTTAGGTTGCTTCCACTTCTTAGCTATCATGAATAATGCTGTAATGAACATAGGTGTGCAAATACATGGCTTTCAATTCCTTTGGAACTATACCCAGAAGTGGGAATGCTGGATTATGTGGTAATTCTATTTTGAACTTTTTGAAGAACGGCCATACTGTTTTCCATGCATCACAGACTTTTGTTTAATAACAGTTTTACTGAGATGTAATTTACATACCATACAATTCTAAAGTGTGCACTTCATTGGTTTTTAGCATATTCAGAGTTGTGCGACTATTACCACAATCAATCTGAGAACATTTTCATCAGCCCCAAAAGAAATCCTGTACACGTGAGCAGTCATTCTTCGATTCTCCTATCCTCCCCCCATCCCTGGGCAACCACCAGTCTGCTTTCTGTCGCTATGAATTTGCTTATTCTAGACATTCCATCTAAACACAATCATACAAGGTGTGGGCCTTTGTAACTGGCTTCTAACGGTAGCCATTTGTAGTCATTTATGTTTTTATTTTTTTTGGAAATTAACCTCCATAATTCTAAATAAAATGATTATATGTCTATTTCATGATGTATTAACTCTAAATTATATGTATAGACTCCTCAGCATGAAAAATGAGAATTTAGCTCATTTATAACACCCCTCTTATCATAGCTCCCTCTTCCTCCTCTTCTCAATTTCAGGTCGCTTTAAAAACTCTTTTAGGGGTGCCTGGGTGGTTCAGTCACTAAGCGTCTGCCTTCGGCTCAGGTCATGATCCCAGGGTCCTGGGATCGAGCCCCACATTGGGTTCCCTGCTCGGCGCGAAGCCTGCTTCTCTCTCTCCCACTCCCCCTGCTTGTGTTCCCTCTCTTGCTATGTCTCTCTCTGTCAAATAAATAAATAAAATCTTTAAAAAAAAATAAAAACTTTCTTTTAGTTCTTTAATTGGTTACCTCAACATCTTTAAGTAAATCTGTAATTACTTATTTGTCTTAGATAGTATTTCCTTACTTACAGGATAGGATATTAGGCCTTTGTACTCCTTTCTCTCTCTCTTTTTTTTAAAAGATTTTATTTATTTATTTGAGAGAGAGAGTTTGAGCTGGGGGAGGGGTGGGCAGGGAGGAGCAGACTGTCCCATCTGAGCATGGAGCCCCACGTGGGGCCTCCATCCCAGGACCCTGAGATCATGACCTGAGACCAAACCAAGAGTCGGATGGATGCTTAACCGACTGAGCCCCCCGGGCACACCTCCTTTCTTCTTCTTCTTTTTTTAAACCTGATCTCTCCTCTTTAATCTCCCAAGATCTGATTGCTGTGATTTTACTTTTATGTAGTCCAGCCTGATAACATATACATTCTGTTCTGTAATAGTCTTCTGTGAATGGCCTATTGGTTGATTATATAAATCAAAATCCAGTAAACAATAAACAGCATTACCCTATTAGAATCATACATGTTCACTGCAGAGACAAATAATAGAATCTGATTCCATCTTCTTGGTAGGTTTTTGGATTCCATTCACTCAGTGGTTCCAGGGTTCCACTCCTGTGCCAGGCCAAGGAGAACGTTCCAAATGTCAGTGTCAAATGGATTTCTTTTTGGGATGCCTGGGTGGCTCAGTGGGTTAAGCATCTGCCTTTGGCTCAGATCATGATCCCAAGGTCCTGGGATCGGGTCCAGCATCGGGCTCCCTGCTCGGCGGGAAACCTGCTTCTCCCTCTGCCTGCCGCTCCCCCTGCTTGTGCTCTTTCTCTCTGACAAATAAAATGAATAAAATCTTTAAAAAAAATGTTCAAATGGATTTCTTTTCTAATGCTCCCCCAATTGTTCCATTTGAGGAACATTTAGTTTGCGGGACATAACTGTTGTTATCATTTTTAAAAAAAAATAATTGCATTTATTTTTTTTTTCTGCCTGACAGAATAAATATACACCTTTACCTTATTCTGAAATTATCCAACCCTTCAATCATGTTACGGAATGCACTTTCTTCTAGACTCATTCTTACAGCTTGTTCCCCTTAAGGTTGATTGCTCCACAGGGTTGGGGCACAACCATGATCCTGGGACTTCCTTTTAGTGCTCGGACTTCTGCTGTTGGACCCCAGGACACACCGACTTCCTTCCTTCCTCCCTCCCGCCTTCCTTCGCTCTTTCCCTTGGAACACATCATCAGAAAGGGTGCTTGGCAAACACATTTTCTGTGTGCCTGAAAATACCTTTATTTTGTTCTTATATCTCAATAAGATTCTCCGTTGGAATTGAATTGCTCTCAGGATTATGAAGACATTGCATCTCGTGTCCTGGCATCAGTCCTGCTGGAGAGTTTGATTACAGTCTCTGTTTTTCCACTGTAGGCTTTTTTTCCCCCGCTATGTGGAAACTTTAGGGTTTTTTTTCCTCTGCTCATGAGCATGTATAAAGATGTGGGTCTTTTATCTTTCATTTTCTGGAGTATTTTTAATTGGGAGCCATCTTGAGCTCTGGGAAACTTTCTTTTACTTTGTCTTATGTTATTTCTTCTCTTCCATTTGCTTGGTTCTCCTTTTCTCAAAAACTGTTAGTCGGATGTTGGCCTCTTGATCCTATCTTTTCTATCATGTTTTCCGACTCTTGGCATCATGGGAGATTTCTTTATTTTTCATCATTTGAATTTTTATCTAGCAAAATAAGAGCTCTTTCTTGATTTATTGAAAGATGGACTATCTCCTTGAATCTCCCTGAGGGTCCAAATTAAAACTGAAATTTCAAAATAAAACCCCCTTCTCGTCCCTAAATCATCTCAGTTCCCTATCAGGGTCCCATTTGCTCATCCAGGGTCTTCTAAGTTGCTGGATTCTTCCTAAATTCAGTGAGCCTTCTTTATTTGTTCTTTTAAAGAAGGAAGGAATATGTAGAGTCTTCTAGGTGGCCGGCCAGCGTTTCCCCTGCAATGGAGCCAGAAAATCAATGTCCTCAGTGGGCCTTTCCTCTGAATGAGAGGCTGGTGGTGGCAGTTCTGGTGTGTGAGTAAGAAGCAGTGGTGGACTGGGGGTGAGGGCTCACCCTGACTCACGAGAGCCAAGTGTGCACATCTCTTCCTGATCCCACCTTCACACTTCAGGTGAGTGGCCTGATGTCAGCCAAGGTGGGAGTCTTTACACTGACGAAATTGGCCAATGCTACTAATCAGGGCTGTCCCCCTCCCTCCACCCCCCACCCCCCGCCCTGCAGAGAGCCAATTGTTAAATATTTGCCAACACATCACTGGTAAGGAAGGTTCCTAGATAGGTTTCACTTTAGGAGTATGTGGGTGGGGTTTAATCTGCATTTTTCCCAATGACCAATAGTATTGTACACTCTTCTATGTGTCTAATAGCCATTTGTATATCTTCTTAGGGGAAATATCTATCCCAACCTCTGCCCATTTTTAAATTGGATGTTGGCTGTAAAGATTCTTTATATATTCTGAATACAAGTCCTTTATTAGAAATATGATTTGCAAATATTTCTCCCCAATATGTTGTTTGTCTTTTTTTTTTCAAAAATTTATTTATTTGACAGAGAGAGAGAGAATAAAAGCAGGGGGAGCAGCAGAGGGAGAGGGAGAAGCAGACTCCCCACTGAGCAGGGAGTGGGACTCAGGACTCAATAGACTCAGCACTCAATCCCAGGACGCTGAGATCATGACCTGAGCTGAAGGCAGACACTTAATCGACGGAGCCACACAGGGCACCTGTTGTTTGCCTTTTAATTCTTTTTTTTTTTTTTAAGATTTTATTTATTTATTTGACAGAGAGAGAGACACAGCAAGAGAGGGAACACAAGCAGGGGGAGTGGGAGAGGGAGAAGCAGGCTTCCCGCGGAGCAGGGAGCCTGATGCGGGGCTCGATCCCAGGACCCTGGGATCATGACCTGAGCCGAAGGCAGACGCTTAACGACTGAGCCACCCAGGCACCCCCCTTTTAATTCTCTTAATGGTGTCTTTTGATGTGTGAAAGTTTTAAGTATTGATAAAATTAATTTATCAATTTTTTTATGGATCATGCTTTTGTTGTCATAGCTATTCATAGTTATCCTTTCCCAAGATCACAAAATTTGCAATCATGTTTTCTTATAAAAGTTTTATATAGTTCTTATATTTAAGTCCATGATCCATATTTTAGTTAATTTGAGTGTATGGTGTGAGGTAAAAGTCAAAGTTTATTTTTTGCACGTGGATATCCAATTGTCCCAATACCATATGTTGAAAAGATTCTTTCCCCCACTGAACTGCCTTGCAACCTTTGTCCAAAAGTGGTTGCTCATCAGTATAAGGGGTTATTTCTGGACTTTCTCTTCGGTCACATTGATTTATATTTCTATTCTTAATACTAATGCCACACTCCCTTGATTATTGTAGCCTTACAATAAGTTTCAAAATCTGGTAGTGCAAGTCCTCCAACTTTGTCCTTCATTTCTAAGATTATTTTGACTATCCTAGGCCTTCTGTATTTACATATAAATTTTAGGGTCAGCTAAAAGAGAGGGGAGAGGGGTGAGGAAGGGAATTAATTGGCAAGCATATCTTAGTAATACGAATAACGTATTTTTTACATTATCAGATTATCTTCGGACCGTATGTTTTCTGTATCCTTTTCTGTTTTGTGTTTCAAATGATATAATACTGATTATTCATATTAAATTCTACAGCTGGTTTCTGGCCCAAGATGGTAACATAGGAAGACCCTGAACTCATCTCCTCCACTGACATACCAAATCTACCTCTATTTATAGAGCGATTCTTCCTGAAGGAGAACTGAGGGCATATTAAATTCTGCAAATATCTATCAAAACCTACTACACTCAGCATGTTTCTCTAATATTTGCTCAGACTATACTGTATAAATTTATTTTTTGAAAAAGGAAAACACAGGGTGAATGGTATGAGCCTAATAACCATACAAAGCTGTCACAATTGCAGGATGAATCAGCTCCCCTAAGGTGCAGATCTCTGTACCAGGCAGGGAGAAAATGATATATGCACAGAAGTAAGCAAGTTTACCAGAAGTAAGGTCGTAAATGAGTAATGTGATAGGAAGTGTTATTTTGTTACAAGGTTCATGATACACGTTTCTTTCTGCTGATTATAGAAGTCACAAAATTATATGTGTGATTACATATTCAACAAAATTATATATGAAACACATTTACAAAAATGGGTTCTTTATAAAAACGATGTGTTTCCAAAAGACCAGTGTATTTCAGTGAATGATTGAAGCTTTTCTTTGGGATGATAAACTATCCAAGACAGCTCAATATGACAACATGAAACAGTTTCGGTTCTCACGTTCTGCTACGTGTGGTCCGTGGGCTTTGTGGACAGGAAGAGAGGAGACAAGGCCTTCGTGAACTGGATTCTTCAGTATCCTTCAGGCCTTTAAATAATTTCCTTTAACTCTTCTATATGTGAGAAACTGCTGGGAAAGTCTGAATTTTCTACCTTTAAGAGCAAGGTTTTGTTTTGTTTTTCTCTGTTTCTGTTTTGAAGGAGTAAGTTAATGATTGCAAACTTGGTGACTTAAAAGAACAGAAATGTAATCTCCCGCAGGTCTGGAGATCAGAAGTCCGAAGTCACAGTGTCAGGGGATTCCTCCCTCCTGGAGGCTCACAGGGAGGATCCTCCCTTTTCTCTTCTAGCTCTGGTGGCTGCCAGCATTCCCTGGCTCGGGAGCACAGCACTCCAATCCCTGCCTCTGTCTTCACAGAGCCTCCTCTTTTTCTGTAGGTCCTCAATCTCCCTTTGCCTCCCTTTTATAAGGATACATGTGATTGCTCTGAGGACTTATCCTGGTAAACCAGGTCCACATTAACTTAATCACATCTGCCAAGACCTTGTTTCCATACAGTTAGCATTTACAAACTCCAGGGATTAGGACCTACCTTTGGGGAAGCCATTACTCTACCTATCACACCTACATATCCATTTTTTTTTTTTTTTTACTATTGCTGGTCAGCCTCTCATTTCCCCACTTCCTTGGGGCAAAGTCATTGGTAGAACACACAGCAGCTTAGATGTCACCTCAGTGAAGGTGACAGGGGTTGCCACATTTGGTATGATGGATATGGTCTCAGACTCTGTCAGTGGCAAGGAAACGTCACTCTAGGTGCAAGATTGTGTGACCATGGACTTGAGCTGAACTGGTGAGGACTGGGGGCTGGCGGTTCTCTGAAGTTGGAGAAGCGACTGAAATTTCCAGACCTCAAAATATTTATACTGTAAGTACATCAGAGAGCTGTTCCTCAGAAAATGTATTTGCACATTTGTGCGTGTGCATAGGTGTGTGCCTATTATACTCAGGCCGACCCCATAATTTGCAGGGCTTGGTGCAAAATAAAAAGACAGTGTCCCTTGTTCAAAAAGCAGGACTAAAGTGCTATTGAAGGTACTGAGCCATACAGCCTTTTCCTTTTTCCACAGGGTCTCTCTTGACTCATCATACTGTTCGTTTGCTATTTAATGTGATTTTAAGTAAAGAAAAAGGTAATTATTTTTTCTGAATTTTATTGTTCATCTTTATATTATGTGAGGTCAGCGAATGTAAGCACATTTAACTCATATGCCTAGTCATCAAAATCACAAAACTTGTATTTCATAGCTCATAAATGTATATGTTTTGTTCTCACCAGAGCAGTGGAAACACTGCGTGACACTAACTCGACTGTTTTCGCTTTACCTCTTGACATGCACGTTCTGCCAACACTCTCAGCTTTTGCTTCCTGATGAGGAAGGAGGTCTGGAAGGATGAGGAACTGTGGGTAGCTCTATCTTCAGTGTAAGTCACTGGCTAACTTGGAATTAGCACATGTCTGAGAAAGGATGTGGTAGGGTTCCTTGGTTGCGTTTCTTAGAACACCATCGCCTTCCTTCTGCTTGGAGTGGGAAGTGTGGCCTCTTGGGGCTCTCAGCAGCCCTGCTTACTTAGTTCACGGACATAACTCCTTACCTTGTGCTCACTGTGGGTCTCATTGGACTCCCATACATCGAGGGTCGGCCGCAATTCTGGGCTCTTGGGGCATCAGGAATTCTCTAGGCCAAGAGGCAGCAAGGGATGGCGGCAGATGGTGCGTATGGGTGTATCTCCACTGCTCGTGCACGTGCTCCTGCATCCCAACGAACCTCACTCAGAAAACACAAGTGCAAAGATAAAATTATTCAGAATTTCAAGATGGTGACAGCAGAGCATTAAATGAAGCACAGGGGTCCTTCTGAGCTCAGGGCCCTCGGTGACCGCTCAGGGCCCTCGGTGACTGCCCAGGTCGTGCGTCCGTCAAGCCAGCTCTGGTTTGATTTGCTCTCATGAAGTATTAACTAATGTTTAAGGCCAATGGTTCAGTTGAAGTTCTTTCATACTCTCCCGGTCCCTACCTCTACTAACCTCACTGTGAGTGACACATTGAAAATCCTTCAAGCTCTGGAGTCAGACACACCTGATTTGGCATCTCAGTTTTTTTTTTTTTTAAGATTTATTATTTGAGAGAGAGCGAGAGAGAGCATGGGGGGTGGGGTGGGGGAGCCAGCAGAGGGAGAGAATGGATCCTGAAGCAGATTCCCTCCCCACTGAGTGTGGAGCTCAACCAAGGCTCGATCCCAGGACCCTGAGATCATGACCTGAGCCGAAATCAAGAGCCGGCCACTTAACCCCCTGAGCCACCCAGGTGCCCCAGCATCTCAATTTTGGTGCTTATTTTGTGTGTAGGTGGGCAGCCACAAGTGAGAAGATGCAGATAATGACACTTAAGTCATGGTGGTGTTGTGGGGATGAAAGGCATAATACATAAAGGGTCTAGTCCTAGGAGTCCCACAGAACAAGGGAGGGTTAAAAAATGGGAGAAGTTTCTGTTACAAAGAGAGAGAATGGTTTGCATAAACATGCCTATGATCTGCTCCCTCAGTGTTTAAGAGATGGGATGAGCAGACCCACAAACCTAGGTCTGGTTCCAGCTTCCCCAAGCAACAGCCTCATGAACTTGGTGAGTCATGTCACTCTTCACGTATGATTCCTTATCTGTATGACTGTGATATTACCTACCTCGTCAAGTCACAGAGAAGTTTCTTGAGATATTACATATGGAAGCACTCTGTAAAATGCCATCGAATGTCAATCACTACTCAGCAGACTGCCCCATTTCCTGAGTTGCCATAGGTGGGGATCATTAAAGAGAAGTTTCCTTACTCTCCACGACCTAGCCCTCGGTCCCTGATGAGTTTTATCAGTTGTGTCCTGTCTAGCTTCTCAAGGCTCAAAACATTTACATTCTGATCTGTCGCTTTTCTTTCTCACATTGGTTTTAGACTCGATTTTATTTTCCAATATATTCAGTGCTCACCACTGGTTCTTCTGCCATCATGGCCCAGTTATCTTTTGGCATGTATTCCATGCCATTCACATATAGTTCCCGAAAGGTGCATGGGAACAATGTTCCCCCCCAAATATTCTTCTGGAAAGATAACTGTGTCGCTTCAGTGGGAAAATATAAAACCACACAGCATACTTTCCCTTCAATTCAGGAGTCTGTGACTAGACAAGAAAAACAGCTTCCATTAATTTAATGTGTTCCCAATCTCTGAAAACAAGGTTTTCTGGAACAAACATCAGAGTATTATATTACTTTAGGGATTCTACTCTCTGAATGTCCTACACACAAGCAACAAGGCCAACATAGTGGGCCAGAAACTCAAAGAATACATTTTACTCTTCACTTTATTGAACTGGTATGTCCAGAGAAAAAAGCAGTTCTCTGTACGGAAGTTTTCTTATCTGTAAAACAGACCAAATAATTTCTCATCGTCTGGGAGACCGTGTCCTAAGATCCTAGCGTGTTACCATCAGTGAGAATGGAGTGGGTCTGCAGAGATTAGATATGCATTAACTCTCTCTACGCCAGCCTATTAGTGAGGCGTGTTTGCTCTCCACAGTAAGTGCACTGGGAAACTCTCTTTTGAATCACATCGATGTTTCTCTAAACCTAGTAACCGAGAAAAGCTGACATCCTTCCTGAAGATAAGAAAGTCACTCCCACATTATCATCAAAATCAAGTGGGCAATTGTTTTTTAGATAGCTTTATTTTTCTGAATGTAAAAGTAATATGTGAGTCCAGTTGAGGAAGGGAGTCCATGGACGGGAGGGCTTCAGCAGGAATCCATGTGGACCCTTCAGGCTCAGGAGCATGTTTTTGCATAAGGAAAGGGCAGACGGACCACACTGCGCTGCAAAGGGGAGCAAGGAAGCCAGGCCTGGTTACTTGGTGTCTCTAACCCTGTGTTTTCTGCCGATACACACAGAAAATTATCTTTCCCGCTTATTGTACAGAGGAGAGGTAGTCTCTGTTCAGTGTGTGGCATACAACAAGCGCTGTACAGCTACTTTTCTCTCTGATCTATATTCATAACTGTATCTATATAAGTTTCAGGTGTACAGCTTTATAACTGGACCTCTGCATACACTACAAAGGGATCACCACCACAAGTCTAGTGACCATCCATCACCATACCGTTGACCCCCTTCCTTCATTGTGCCCACCCCTCACCCCCTTCCCCTCTGGTAACCACCGGTCTGTTCTCTGTATCTATGAGCTTGTTTTCTTTTGTTTGTTCACTTGTTTTGGATTTTTTTTAAGATTCCACATATGAGTGAGATCATACAATAGTTGTCTTTCTCTGTCTGACATACTTTTCTTCACATAATACCCTCAAGGTCAATCCATATTGTCAAAAATGGTCAAAATTTCATTCTTTTTTATGGCTGAATAATATTCCATTGTATATATACCACATCTTCTTTATCAATTCATCTGTCGATGGGCACTTGGGCTGCTTCTACTTCTTGGCTATTGTAGATAATGCTGCTATGAACATAGGGGTGCAGGTATCCCTTTGAATTCATGTTTTTGTATTCTTTGGGTAAATACCCAGTAGTATGATTGCTGGATCATAAGGTAGTTCTATTTTTAAATTTTTGTGGAAACTCCATACTGTTTTCCACAGTGGATGCACAAGTTTGCACTCCCACCAACAGTGCACAAAGGTTCCTTTTTCTCTACATCCTTCCCAACACCTGTTGTTTCTTGTGTTTTTTATTTTAGCCATTCCGACAGTTTTGATTTGCATTTCCCTGATGGTAAGTGATGATGAGCATCTTTTCATCTATCTGTTGGCCATCTGGATGTCTTCTTTGGAGAAATGTCTGTTCATATCTTCTGCCCAGTTTTTAATTGGATTATTTGCTTTTTTTTTGGTGTTGAGCTGTATAAGTTCTTTATATATTTTGGATACTAACCCTCTATGGGATATGTCACTTGCAAATATCGTCTCCCATTTGATGTAGTCCCAACAGTTTAATTTTGCCTTTGTTTCCCTTGCCTTGGGAGACATACCTAGAAAAAACTTGCTACAACTGATATCAAAAAAATTATTGCTTGTGTTCTCTTCTAGGATTTTTATGGTTTCAGGTCTCACATTTAGATCTTTAATCCATCTTGAATTTATTTTTGTGTATGGTGTAAGAAAGTGGTCCAGTTTCATTCTAATTCTAATTTTTGGAATAGTTTGAGAATAGGTATTAACTCTTCTTCAAATGTTTGGTAGAATTCACCTGTGAAGCCATCTATCCTGGACTTTTTTTTGTTGGGAGTTTTTGATTACTGATTCAATTTCTTTGCTGGTAATCCATCTGTTCAAATTTTCTATTTTTTCCTGTTTCAGTTTTAGTAGGTAATATGTTTCTAGGAATTTATCCATTTCTTCTAGGTTGTCCCCGTTTGTTTTTTCTAATATTCTCTTATAATTGTTTGTATTACTGTGGTATTTGTTGTCATTTCTCTTCTGTCATTTGTGATTTTATTCAGGTCCTTTCTCTTTTTTTCTTGATAAGTATGGCTAGTGGTTTATCAATTTTATTGATTTTTTTCAAAAAACAAGCTCCTGGTTTCACTGATCTGTTCTATAGTGTTTTTTTGGTTTCTATATCATTTATTTCTGTTCTAATCTTTATTATTTCCTTCCTTCTGCTGGTTTTAGGTTTTGTTTGTTGTTCTTTTTCTAGCTCCTTTAGGTATAAAATTAGGTTGTTTATTTGAAATTTTTCTTGCTTCTTGAGGTAGGCCTATATTGCTATAAATTTCCCTCTTAGAACCTTTTGCTGCATCCCAAAGGTTTTGAATCATATGTTTTCATTTTCATTTGTTTCTATGTACTTTTTAATTTTTTTTAAATTTCCTGGGTGACCCATCCATTGTTTAGTAGCATGTTATTTAATCTCTGTGTATTTGTGGTCTTTCCAGAATTTTTCTTGTGGTTGACTTCTAGTTTTATAGCGTTGTGGTCAGAAAAGATGCATGGTATGACTTCAATCGTTTTGAATTTGTTGAGACTTTTTTTGTGGCCTAATATGTGATCTATTCTGGAGAATGTTCCTTGTGCACTTCAAAAGAATGTGTATTCTGTGTTTTAGGATGGAATGTCCTGAATATATCTGTTAAATCCACCTGGTCCAGTGTGTCATTAAAAGCCATTATTTCCTTTTTGAGTTTCTGTTTGGATGACCTGTACATTGATGTAAGTGGTATGTTAAAGTCCCCTACTATTACTGTATTAATATTGATTAGTTCTTTTATGTTTGTTATTAACCATTTTATGTATTTGGGTACTCCCATGTTGGGTGCATAAATATTTACAATTGTTCTATCTTCTTGTTGGATTGTCCTCTTTATTATTACATAGTGTCCGTCTTTGTGTCTTATTACAGTCTTTGTTTTAAAGTTTATTTTGTCCAATATAAGTATTGCTACTCTGGCTTTCTTTTGACATCCATTTCTATGACAGATATTTCTCCATCCCCTCACTTTCAATCTGCAGGTGTCTTTAGGTCTGAAATGAGTTTCTTGTAGGCAGCATATAGGTGGGTCTTGTTTTTATCCATTCTGTTATCCTCTGGCTCTTGATTGGACCATTTAGACCATTTACATTCAAAATAATTATTAATACATATGTATTTATTGTCATTTTATTACTTGTTTTGTGGTTGTTTCCAAAGATTCTCTCTGATCCTTTCTTGTCTTTCTCTCTTTCATGGTTTGCTAATTTTCTTTAGTGATATATTTTGATTTCTTTCTCTTTATTCTTTGCAAATTTATGAGTGGTTCTTGATATATGGTTACCATTAGCTTTGTATATAACCTCTCCTGCATATAGCAGTCTATATTAATTTGATGGTCTTTTAAATTTGAACTTATTCTTTACTCCTCTATTCCCCACATTTTAGGTAAATGTCATATTTTAAATCCTTTTATATTGTGAGTTCCTTGACTTACTTTTTACAGAAATATTCATTTTTACTGCTTTTGTGTTTTCTACCTTTATACTGTCAGTTCTGGTCCCTTTTTTCCATTCAAAGAGTTCTCATTATTTCTTGCAGGGCTGGTTTAGTGGTAATGAACTCCTTTAGTTTTTGTTTTCTGAGAAACTCCTTATCTCTCTTTCTATTATGAATGATAACCTTGCTGGAAAGAGTATTCTTGGCTGCAGATTTTTTCCATTCAGCACTGTGAAAATATCATGCCACTCTCTTCTGGCTTGGAAAGTTTCTACTGAAAAATAACCCTGCTACCCCTATGGGTTTTCCCTTGTATGTTACTGTCTTCTTTTGTCTTGCTGCTTTTGCTATTTTTTCTTTATCAGTATATTCTGCCTATTTATTTATTTATTTATTTAATTTTTTTGAGAGAGAGACAGTGTGAGCAGGGAGAGGGGCAAAGGGAGAGGGAGAAAGAGAGAATCCCAAGCAGACTCCATGCTGAGCATGGAGCCTGACATGGGGCTTGATCCCACAACCCTGCGATCATGATCTGAGCCGAAATCAAGAGTCAGACACAAATAGGTTCAAAGGAAAAGAATGGAAAAATATATGCCGTGGAAAATGAAAAAAATATATAAGAAAGCTGGAGTGGGGGGGCGCCTGGGTGGCTCAGTTGGTTAAGCGACTGCCTTCGGCTCAGGTCATGATCCTGGAGTCCCGGGATCGAGTCCCGCATCGGGCTCCCTGCTTGACAGGGAGTCTGCTTCTCCCTCCGACCCTCCTCCCTCTCATGCTCTCTGTCTCTCATTCTCTCTCTCTCTCTCAAATAAATAAATAAAATCTTTTAAAAAAAAAAAAAAAAAAAAAAAAAAAGAAAGCTGGAGTGGCTATATATATATAAGATATAGAAGACTGGAACAACACTATCAACCAACTGGACCTAGTTGATATCTAAATAACACTCCACCTAACAAAAGCAGAATACTCAAGAGCACATGGAAACACAGTGTACTAAACTTCATGGGACGCAGCTAAACTCCATGAGATGCACCTAAAGCTGTGAATTTCTTATTAAAAAAGTGAAAATATCTCAAATCAATAACTTAAACTTCTACCTTAAGAAACTAGAAATAGAAGAGCAAACTGAATCCAAAGCAAGGAGAAAGAAGGAATTAATAAAGACTAGAGTGGGGGAGGGTGGCTGGGTGGCTCAGTAGGTTAAGCGACTGCCTTCGGCTCAGGTCATGATCCTGGAGTCCCAGGATCAAGGCCCACATTGGGCTCCCTGCTCAGCAAGGAGTCTGCTTCTCCCTCTGACCCTCACCCCTCTCATGCTCTCTCTCTCTCAAAAAAAAAAAAAAAAAAAAAAGACTAGAGTGGGGGGAAAATGAAAGAGAATAGAAAAACAATAGAGAAAATCAATGAAACCAAAAGTTGGTTCTTTGAAAAGAGCAACAAAATGCACAAATATTTAGCTGATGGAGGGAGAGAGGAAGAAAGGGAGGAAGAGAAATTCAAAGCACTAACATCAAGAATAAAAGAGAGAGCACCACTGCTGACCTTGCAGAAATTAACAGGATTACAAGGAAATAATATGAGCAGGTATACATCAATTATTTGAGAATCTAAATTAATAACCAATAACTTAAAAGGACAAATTCCTAGAAAGACACAAACTACTGAAACTGATTCAGGAAGAAGTAGAAAGTCTGAATAGACCTATAACAAATACAGAGATTGAACTAGTAATCGAAAACTTCCCCTGAAGGAAAGCCTAGGCCCAGGGGATCTCATGGGTGAATTCTGCCAAACATTTAAAGAGGAAAAAGATCCCAAACCTTTACCAACTCTTGGAAAAATACAGAAGAGGAGGATGCACTTCCCAGCTCATTCTAGGAGGCCAGCATTTCCCAAACACCAAAACTGGATAGACATCACAGAAAAAGGCCAATATCCCTTACAGAAATGGAAGCAATTTTTTCCACAAAGTACTAACAAACTGAATCTAACAACATATGAAAAAGATTATACATCATGACTAAGTGGGATTTACCCCAAGAATGCAAGATTTAACATACCAAAAATCAATGGAACACCTCAGATTCATAAAGGACAAAATCACATTATGATTTCAAGAGACACAGAAAAAGCATTCAACAAAATCCAATACCTTCTCACGCTAAAAACATGAAACAAACTAGGGACAGAAGGGAACTTCTTCAACTTGATCGAGGCCACTTCCCCCTAAGATCAGAAACAATGTCTGCTCTTGCCACTTCTATTCAACATTGTATCCAGCAATTCCACTACTAGACATATCACAAGAGAACTGAAAACACAAAAACTTGAACAGGGATATTTATAACAGCATTATTGATAATAGCCAACAAGTGAAACAACTCCAATGTCCATTGCCTGATAAATGGATAAACAAAATGTGGTCTATTATTCAGCCACAAAAAGGAATGAAGTACTGATCCATGCTATATGGATGAGACTTGAAAGCATTATGCTAAGCGAATGAAGACAACACAGAAGACCATGTATTGTATGAATCCATTCATAGAAACGTCCAGAAGAGTCAAATCCAGAGATAGAAAACAGAAGAATAGCTGCCAGGAGCAGGGAATGGAGGCATGGGGAGTTACTGTTAAGGGCTACAGGGTTCCTTTTTGGAGTCACAGAAATATTCTGGAATTATGCAGTGGTGATACTGTACAATGAAGAAGTCCCATGGGTGCCATGTCTCTGCTCTGTTCTTGGCCTATCAGATAGAGACCAGGATAGAAAATGTCATACCCCAAACAGATGTGAATAAAGGCAGATTCATCCTTAGAGAAGCAACATTTATAAATGTGCACTGGTCTAAACAGTCTTTGAAAATTTCTTAGGGAGGAAATGTGTCTTTCCAATGTCCTTGTGCACGGTCGCCAGTTTCTGAGAGGCCACCGTGGGCTGGGTGCCGTGGCAGGTGGTTTCACAGACACGCCCACACCAGCTGCCTGTGGGGCAGGAGCCAGCATCTCTGCCCCAAGGTGCACACAGGGGAAACAACTGTTAGAACAGCCAGTCGAGACTCTTCTAAAGATCACACTGTCCTCCCCCATCCACCCTTATTGAGGCAAAATTTACACACAATATGGTGAATAGTTTTTAGGAAATTCTGGCCTAGGCTTCCCGAATAACCATACCAAAGAAACGTGCACTGCATGGATGTCTGTTTTAGTCATTTCTTAGCACAGAGGAGTTGAGCACTTACATCTTGAATAAACAGCTGATCTTGGGAGAGTAGAGACTCTTTAGATGCAATGCTTGAAGCATGAAGTTTTCTTGAGGTGCTCTTAATTAAGATCGTTGAACTAGAGTTCTCTTGCTTTTAAGACAGAATCACCTGGTCCAGGGTGGCCTTCCATTCCATTTTGCTGACCTTCGAAACTTCTGTCCTGATACTTACAGATTTGCTCCATTTGCTGTGGCATTTTGGTGGCTCGGTTCAAGACCTTCTAACGTTTGAGTGACATAAAGTATTTCAAATGGAAAATTTAGGCTTTAGATTTCAATTTCTTTTTTTTTAAGACTTTAAGCAATCTCTACACCCAATGTGGGGCTCGAGCCCACAAGCCTGAGATCAAGAGTCACACCTTCCACCATCTGAACCAGCCAGGCACCCCTAGATTTCAATTTCAAGCACAAAGCAGGAGTATTTCTTCACCTGATACTGAGTTTACATGGTGAGTGATCTCTAGAAACCTAAAAGGCACATGGAGGGATTAGTTAGTCTGAAAATAACTAAACACTCTGGAATAGAAAGTGTTTTACTTTTTGAATGACCACAGTATCTTTTTGGCTATTTATTAAAACAACTAAGCCATTCCACAAAATGCCTCAGAAAAGATGATTTAAATATCACGATAGATCCAGCTTCTCTAAGGTCCTGCCTCTGCCCGGCTACTCAAGTTATTTTTCAGACCTCAGAGCTGGTCACGTCTCCCTCTTCCCCACCCACCACCCTAACAAAACCTTCTTGGGCTTCTCACTAGCCACAGGACAAATTCCAAACTCCAGTGTGGCACATAAGAGCTTTCCCTCTCCAGGGCCAGCTTTGTGTCCAACACTGGTTCTTGTCACCTCAGATTCCACGTGAGAAGTTTCCCACACACAACCATGTTTTCTAGATCCTTATAACTGCATGGGCTGCTCCCTCTGCCTGAAATACCCTCCCCTACTTTGCAATGTCTGTCTTTGTTAAGTTGGCCCGACTGTCCCTGGTGCTGTGGACACAGTTCTGGTTCAGGCACTGACAACACGGTATTGCCACAAGAGGGTCCCCAAAACACAGCACAGGGTGTGGCATGCGGCAGGTGGCCGGGATGCGTCAGTGTAACGAGTAAGAGGACGTGGGTTAATTTCTGATGTAATCGTGCGGTCAACCTGTGACTGCTCCAGGGTGGGTCGCTCTGTCTCACGATGACCCTGGGTTGTTTGCTTCTCCTAGTTTCCTTGATTGCTTTGTGAGAGGCTGATAAGAAGGAAGACATGCCAGAGGGAATGGATTGGCTCCAGAAGTGCTTCCTCTGGCCTCGATCAGAGCATCATACTTCCCCAAATTACCCAAAATGGCGCAAACTTGTCCCATTAGTTACCACGCACTAGTGCTAAGGTGCGTCCCATAGCTTCCCTGGCCACCGTGTCACCCGAATAGAATGACTTAAAGTAAAAGGAGCTCATAACCGGAGTCACAAAGTCAGTGTCTGATGCCCGTAGTCCTGCCAAAGTTTTTACTGGGCTCCCAGTAAGGAGGGTACTGCCCCTGGGAAGATGGACAGTTATGGAAGAGCTATTCTCAGTAGTTGGGAGATTCAGACTCTTGGCCATTAGGCTCAGGAGTCGGGTGCTGGGAGGCAGGTGGCGGTCACGTCTGGGGGTGGATTTGGTGGTTGAGGTGTACCCCCAGAATGAAGCAGCCCTGCAGGGACTGGGGCCGGACCACAGGCCGATGTCCCTCGTACACCTGCTCTACCCAACTGCCCTTTCACCTGCTGCCCTTGGCCTTCTGATGCACATGGTCCCCTGGAAGCTTGTGGCCGAGACAGCCTTTGTCAGGGGCCCAAAGGAGAAGCTCATGTCCTTCCGTGGTTTCGGGATCACTCGTGTTTTCCTTCAGCAATTGTCTGACTCAGTGATTGAAAACTGAGTTTCTTTTCCATGAGCAACTAACAAGCAAAGGTGGGCGATCATCCAGGTCTTTGATTATAGATGCTTTTGTCTTAGCCCCTCTCTTGCCCCTGGTTTATATTCTCCCCACTCTTCCACTTTCAACC
Organism: Phoca vitulina; assembly: GCF_004348235.1. NCBI lineage: Eukaryota > Metazoa > Chordata > Mammalia > Carnivora > Phocidae > Phoca > Phoca vitulina. The sequence goes on along the minus strand of NW_022589708.1, from coordinate 12,326,432 downwards.
TCACAATCTTCCTGAAATTATTTACGGGACAATGTGAAACATAAAGCAATTGGTTAAAAACACTGGAGGCTTAATCTGAAGACGAAAAGGCCCGTCTCTTCTTGCCCTAACTCTCAGGTCGCCCACGAGCCACTGTTTGTTGCCCGGACTGGCTCGGGGAACATTGGCACAGGGGACTTGGAGTTTGGTCCTGACTCTGCCAGCAAATCAATGTACCCTTTGAGCCTCCCTTCCTGTTATGCAGCTCACAGTGAAGTGGGGAAGAATAACAAGATAAGCACAAGACACTGGGGGCAGGTGCTTCATCAGCACAGTGGCCCAATCACGGCAACTGTTCACTTGCTGCAATGCACCGCCAGCCCCGTGCATTCTGCCACCGAGGGGCAACCGAGACTGGGCAGGCAGCTCAGGGTCGGGGCCGAACTGTGGCCGGCCCTTGGCTTCTTGGCCACTCACGGAGATGATCATTCTGGAAGTGGTGTGGTGTTGTGGGTGCACAGGGAGAAGGCAAAGGCTCCAGGCTGATGACTTGCAGATAGAAGAACATTCAGAAGCAATGCTGAGGCCTGAGAGGGGGCTGGGGGGAGCTGTCAGCTCGTCCCATCTCTGCGCTTCCCTCTCTGGCCTCGGACAGCTGGAGATGGCCACTGTGAGAGCCGTCCTGCCTTCCTTCTCCTGGACTCCAAATTCTGTGTCCTGAATGCCTTGTGGAGGGGCTGGCTGGCCGGCTTCCTCCCTCCTCCCCCACTTCCTCCCTCCATCCATCCCTTCCTTCCTTCCTTCCTTCTTCCCTCCCTCCTTCCTTCCTTCCATCTTTCCTCCTCCCTCCCTCCCTCCCTCCCTCCCTTCCTTTCTTTACTCCCCCTCATTCCCCACTTCTCTCAATTCCATTAATCTAATACATGGAGCGTTTCTGAGTTGCCAGGCACTGTGCTCAGCACGAGGAGAAACTGAATGAGAAGGAGCCCTCGTGTCTGCTCTTGTGAAGCTTGCTTTCTGGGCAAGTTATTCTGATACTCAGGAAATAACTAAGGCTGGGGGTGGGTGGAAGGTTTCAAAGCCGCATCCCCTGTAAGTGAGCGGCAAATGCTCCGATCAAGAGCTTTAAGGGCACTTTAAAACACTGGAACATGCCACTGAAGGGTATGAGGGATCTTCTTATCTTCAGATTAAAAATAAAAACGATTAGGCTAAACCATTCCTTAAAATAAGCATCTTGAAGATATTAAAAGAGCTAGCTAATTTAGACAGAGCTTCTGTTGAGTACTACATTTTGGTGGGAAATATGACTTTTGCTATCAGGCCCTCTTGACACTGGGTTAGAGATTGGGAATCACTTGAAGAAGTGATTCTTCAACCTTAATGGGTGAAGAATCCCCTGGGGTCTTGTTGAAATGCAGATTCTGGCTCAGTAGGTCTGGGATGGGGGCCAAGACCCTCTAGCAAGCTCCATGGACTCCTCTGCTCCAAGCTGGTCTGCAGACCACATCGTCACCAACAGGAACTTAGATTAAGGCCTCTGACCGTGGCACGACCGATATTCTGGGCCAGGTAACTCTTTGTTGTGGGGTTGTCCCGTGTATCGTAGGCCCTTAGCAACATCCCTGGCCTCTACCCACTAGATTCCAGTAGTTCCCTCCCCCCTGTTGTGACCACCCCAAAAAATATCTCCAAACATTGCCAAATGTCCCGAGGGGCAAAATCATTCCCAATTGAGAACTACTGGATTAGATGATTTTCAAAGGCCCTCTCGAGTCCAGGTGTCTTGGCTCAAAAGCCCATATCAAAACCTCTCAGTCTGAAAACATGCATGCCACCAAGCCCAGCAAAGATGGCCCCAAAGCTGGTCTCTCTCTGTTCTTTTGAAGATATAAATTCACAGATCCACCTGTCTTCACAACAGGCACATGCCGCAGCACCTGTTCCCCCAAAAGGTGGGGTGCAGTGGCATTTGCACCCTGAAAGGGACGCTGGTGTGTGGCATGACTGCCGTGGGGTTGACAGGGAGGGGACCCCAGGTGCTCCACGGCACGGATGAGCGTGAGCCAGCCTGATGAGACAAGCACCAGAGCCTTCCCCGAGAGGTAAAGGGGTGAAAATTCATCTAAATCAGCAGAATGCATCCCTTTCTTTACAAGGGGACTTTGCTCCCATTATCGGCGGGTCCTAGGAGTGTGTGAGGGCTTTAAACGGGATTGGATGAGCAGCCAATGACTCAGTGCACATCGGGACAATGGCAGAAGTCCAATGCTAACTCAAGAACAGCATTTCAGCCCCTGCCCTGGGATGAGGAGCCAGTGAGATGGGGAAGCCAAGGACAGAGCAAGCAGAAAGGTCCATCTGTGAAAGGCCACTGCATAATGGGATGCCCATGGATTTGAAAATGCACTATTAGCTTTTATTGCTCTGAAAGAAAAACAAGAGGGTATTTCAGCAGTCGGATAAACGACTGTGCTTCACAAGCAACAGAAACAACTCTTGGGACAGAAAGTTACATAGACAACCACTCTGGGGAAATCTCCAGAGAGAGTGCTGCCATTACCTAAGGAGGTGGAGGAGAGGGGCATGTGTGTGTGTGTGTGTGTGTGTGTGTGTGAGAGATATGGAAAAAAACAGAAGGATCATCCAAAACACTTAAAATTGATTTTCTTTAAGGAATAGGAAAAAATAGAAGGTAGAAGCATAGAGGCTGAACTTCTTTATATGTACCTTTTTTCCTTATATATTTGATCCTGGAAACATTTGAACTGAAGAACTAAAAATAGAGTAGTTTCAGGCTCACAGCAAAATTGAGGGGAAAGTACAGAGAGTTCGCCCAGACTTCCTCCCCACCCCCCACAGGCACAGCCTCCCCCGCTGTGGGCATCCTGCCCACTGGTCACACTGCATGAATCAACACTGACATGTCCTTATCATCCAAAGTCCAGAGGTGACATTAGGGTTCAGTCTTGGTGATGTATGTTCTATGGGCTCTGACAAATGTATAATGATTTATATCCACCATGATAATATCATCCAGAAGTTTCCCCGCCCTAAAAATCCTCTGTGCTCCATCTATTCATCCCTCCACCTCTTAGCCCCATGGCAACCACTGATCTTTCTTTTTATTATCTGCATAGATTTGCCTTTTCCAGAATGTCCATGGAGTTGGAATGACACCATATGTTGACTTTTCAGGCTGGCTTCTTCACTTCTCAATACGCATTTGAGTTCCTTCCATGCCTTTTTGTGTTATGTGAATTTTTTGCCAAGTCGTAAACAAAATTGAATTTGAAAGGAACAATCTCTACAAACTGAAAACAAAATGATACAGATGACCTTAACTATTCTAAGTGACTTTAACACACACTAATTTGACTGGACATCCCAGGCTGGTTAAACCCTAAGGACAAAATAACTGCAGAAATGGTTTTACATGGTTTTCAACACTTGGAATTATTCAGTCTTTTTTTTTTTTTTTTTGCGATAGTGTTGGTATTGTTATTCTGAGGTTGCCAGATATATAATAATGTGGAATAAAGCAAATAATTAGTGATATTCTAATTCTACCATTTTTTTTAAACGTAAACTCTACCCTCAATGCGGGGCTTGAACTAATGACCCTGAGATCAAGAGTCCCAAGCTCTACCGACTGAGCCAGCCAGGCGTCCCTGATCTATCATTCTTGATGTGAAAACCAGGACTGTCAGTGTGGAAGAAAGGGGATAGAAATGGAACAGAAGAGGTTAAGTGAGTATCTAAAGTTCCCGATATGAGTTGAGAGAAGCATTATGAGTTCCAGGGTAGGAGGTATTTCATAGATGTGTAATCCTAGCTCTCCCACTGTAAAGGACTAAAACCAATGATGAACCCAGAGCAAGGATCATCTCTAGTGTCCAGACCATGGTTTGTAAATTTCTTTTCTTTTCTTTTTCTTGGTTGGTAAATTTCTAACTAAAAAAACCTCCAGGGGTTCCTGGAGAATGGGCTGATTCTGGGATGTCCCAGATGATTCTGAGACATCTGATGATGTCAAATAGTGAGGAAGTTATTAAAGACTTGGGAGTCATGACAACAGGGCTCAGGAAGCAGCCTGCAGAAACCCCCACTGGCCAAGATGAGCCCATATGAATAGCAATAAGAAAATTTATTGCAATATGAGACATCAAATATGTTTAACTCCATGCATTCATAAATAGCCCTGAAAAGAAAAACACACCGGCCATTGTAGGAGGATGCAATTGAACGAAGTCATGATTTTGAAAGCTGGTAATCAAAGGAAGAGAGTTCAGTATTCATCCCTCTTTTCCTACACAAATGTACTGAGTGCCACCCAAAGGGCAGATGAGGGGAAGTTTTTCTTAGAAGAACCCCAGTTAGTCAATGAAGACAGAACATCACTGTTTGCAATCTCTAACCAATGAATGGAATTGACTATCATAACAGCCCCACCAGACATTACCTGCCTCTGGATAGAGCACTACACAACCACCTATGAAACAGTCTTGCCAAAAAAAAAAAAAGAAAAATCCAAATGTGAGTCTGATCAAGCCTCTAGATGTGATGACTCATAGACAGGCAGTACGGAGGACAGAAGAACATGTTATGGGAGACTATGGGCTACATGCTGCAAGATCCAGCAGGAAACTCCACAGGACAAATGGCCCACCTTCACCAGCAACTAGATTCAGGGAACTAAAAGGTGGAGCAGAAACCTATCGATGAAAAAGGCCCAAAAGAAGCATCTGAGTCTCAAAATGTGTGTAATGACAAAAGAAACCGGTTTTTATAAGTATGATATGAATGGGGCAACTGGAAATAACACTGACGGATATGACTTAATATCATATTTGATGATATTAAGGGATACTTGTTAGTGCTCAGGCATAATAAGGGTAACTTTATCTTTTGGAGCTACGTCCAGCAGTGTCTGGGATGCAATGAGACAGTGTCTGGGATGTGCTTCTAAACGACACAGGAGAGGTGGGGCACACAACTGTTGATCTCGGGGTCCCGAGTTCAAGCCCCACGTTGGGCGTAGAGCCTACTTAATGTACAAATAAATGACACAGGTGGGGGAGTGGATAAGAAGGGAAGACCCGCCATGAGTTGACCATTGCTGACGCCGGGGGCCGGGTTCATGGCGGGGGGGGGGTGGGGTGGGCATTGTACTAGTTCGTCTCCTTTGTCTATGTTTGAAATTCTCCATAATAAAGAAGTAACAAATAAATAGATGTCTTTGCCTTTATGCTGAATTTCTCTCAGGCTCCCTCCCTGTTCCAGCTGCCTAACCTGCAGCGTGGGCCTAGAGCCTAAAGGATCACTAGGGGAGGCTCTACTTTGGCCGCACAGCATGATGGGGACGAGCGTGGACTCCGGGGCCAAGTGCACAGCTTCAGATACCAACTCTGCCATTTCCTAGCCATGTGACCCTGCCCCCATCAGGCATCCCTCCTGCTCCCGGCTCCCTTGTCTGTGAAGTGAGGCCAAGGAAAGAACGAGAGCAGCCCCTGCTGCCGAGGAAGCACTAAACACCCATCAGCTTCCCCGCTTCATTCGTCCTCTATTTCATCTGTTCCAGCTCAGTGCTAGGTGAGTTGAACCAGTGAGTGCCAACCAAGAAGCCCAGAGCGCTACGTGGGTGCTACCTCTGCTTAGCAGGGTATGGGCCGTGCCCCAGAGGAGGCACCAGCTAACCAGCACCCTCATTATGGAAGGCTGGCCCACACAGAGGGCTGTGACAGAGCCAGGGCATTCAAGGCCAATGTTACTCCATGAGCAAAGGTGCAGAGCCCTGCGAGGTCGGGGCGGGCTGAGCACAGGTGAAAAGCTCACCGGGCCACAGTGGGAACAAAGAGGAGCTCCATAGGTTTCCAGGATATATCAGGGCAGTGCAGGGACAGGACGGAAAGGGACCTTTGCTAAGGGCCTACTATGCGCGCATGTGTCACTGGATCCTTGTAATAGCCCTTGAGGTTGGCAGGGCCGGAGAGCATGGGTCTCCTGCCCAAAGTCACATCATTAGTAGTGTCAGGGCGGGTATTTGAACCCACAGACCTGCATGGCTCCAAAGCCCTCTGGAAAGTTGATTAGCTTTTAAGAGACTCTCCCCAGCCCTGGGAAAGTGAAAATATAGTAATGTGTAGAAAGCCCCATTTCCTGATGCATACCTCACTTTTATATGGTGGTACCATCCTCTGGGCTGAGAAAGACTTCTGGTGAGGAGCACTCTGACTTGACACATGTTGAGTTTCAGATTTGAATCCATTTCCAAGTGGAGCTGTCAAGCAGACCGGTGAACAGAGGGTCTGGAGATTGGAGACATAAATGTGGAAGTCATCATGTAAATGAGGTAAATCTTCACATAGTGAGCACAGAGGAGATCGGTCAAGATCACCAAGGGGGCAAGCGAAGGCAAACAGAAGAAGTGATGTGCTGAGCCCTAGGGCACCCTGAAAAGAAGCGGGGGAACGGCAGAAGCACCTGAGTATGAGGCAACAGATGGTTGTATCCTGGAAGCCCAGTGAAGATGGTGAGTCAAGGAGTGGCCATTGCATCTAAAGCTGCTGGTGGTCAGGCAAGGTGAGGACTGAGGATCGGCCATGGGATTTGGCAACATGAAAGGTACGGGAGGACTTGACTAGAGCAGGTTTGGTGGAGCTATGGTAACCTGTGCCTCAAGCCCAAAGCATCCCTAAATGGCAGCTCTGACTTGGCAGAAGGGCATAGTGGTTAGGAGCATCTCTGAGGAGCTTTGCAAAAGGGCTCATTTCTGCTCGAGGAGAGTAGACCCAAGCTCCCAGGAGCATGGTCAGAAGTGGGGTACTTTCCTGAGAGGGCTCTCAGGACAAGGCAGGTCTAGATTCTTGGGTGCTTTCGCTAGGTCTAAGGGCCTTTTCCTGCCACACCCATCATTCCTTTCCTAAATAGGTACAGCCGTGGTGGTGCTGTGGAAAGGGAAGGGACCAGTGACCTGCACCGTGGCCGCCCCCACCCTCCACCAGGTGGAGGGAGAGGTTTCCTGTCAGTGCCACGGTCTCTGAGAGGCCCAGGCAGGGACGCCAGGGGAGTGCATGGTGACCCAGGACAGGCAACTGCATGAGAACAGCTCGGGAAGAATGGGCGTCCAGGCCCTCTCTTTCCAGCAGAAACTAAAGGAAGGTGGCTCTAAACAGAGACTAGGGGAGGGAGATGGACCCCGAGCTTCCATGACACCAGGGCGAAAGCCAGCAGGACCACTGGCACTGCCCCCCACACCATGTCCCAGGGACCGAGCTCCCACAGCGGGCTACACAGCCCTCCCTGCAGAGCCACAGACCAAGTCTCTCCTGGACTCAGTTCTCAAATGACTTCTCTCGCTCCTTGCAATCAGTCCTCCTCCCCTTGGTGAGTTAGAATCACATGTGAGGAGCAAAATCACAGGTCAACATAATTCTCACAGACACTGGCTGATCAGACTGTCTTGGCGTGGGATTTTCAAGTGATGTGTATTAATTCGTATGCATTCCGAATTTCAACCAGTAAAATAAGGGGCAAATGGGGACAGATGGTAACTAGACTTACTGTGGTGATCCTTTCACGATATATACAGATATCAGATCTTTGTATTGTGCACCTGACACAAATACAATGTTCTACGTCAGTTATAAAAAATATAATATAAAATATTATATTATAGGTAATATAATATAGAGGTACTATAATATAAAGTAATATAAAAAAGAAGGGGCAAGAAAATTCTGAATGGTGCACTGGTCTTTTTTTTTTTAATAGAGTGGGATGGTGATGAGAAGCCCTTTCTCAAAGCCCACTCTGCCTTTGGGGAAATTTCACCAAGGAGACAGGAATGTTGGGCCAGGAACTGTATAGTGGCTTGGAACTAGGTTTCCCACGAGACCGGGGTTGCTGACAATTTGCAGGACAGAGGCGTTTCGGAATGGGAATTGGTCACAGCAGGTGCCCACGATGAGATGTCCACACCTCAGCCCCGTGGAAGTACTGTTGCCTTGAGGCTCCCCAGTGGGAAGAAGTGAAGCCAGTACCAGGAACAGTCTGCTCCCTTTTCCTTTAAAGGAAATGAGCTCCAAGTCCGGGAGAGGTTGACAAGCTGGTAATTCTCGAGGCTCCTACACAGTGTTTATCTGGGGCAAAAATTTCTAAAATAAAGGCAAGCCCATAAGAGAGTCAAAAGACACAGAGAAAATACTGGAATGAAGTCCATTGAAATGTTGGTGGCAGTTATCTGGAAGGGACGGGACAGGGAGGACAATAGATATTTTAATTCTCATTTAATATTTTATACATTTCTACCAGAAGCAGAGTTTGCTTTCACAGTTAGAAAAAAGTATTGATGCTATTTTTATAAAGAGAGAAGGAGAGGAAAAAAATTACTGGATCTGTCTAGAATATGAGATTGTGATGAGGAAGAGGCCACAGGGTAAATTAATCTGCTCTAAGCTCAATGAATCTAGAAAGCCTAAAATGTTTAGAAATGCAAGGAATTCGAGTTTAGAGCCTGGGTGGATTCTGTTCATGTTTGGGATCTGCACATTGAAATAAAACAATCATTTTAAATATTATATAATGTTTACTTTAAAAGAGTATAAGTGAAACAGTAGCATCTTATACTTTACAGTTTTCTGTTAAAAAAAAGAAAAGGGTGCCACTTTTTGTCTTGGCTGCCAGGATGCTCAGAACTAAATTTTGGGCTTACTCCAGATCACATAGTATAATATATAACCATTTCCTCCCTCCATTTCTTTTTTTTTAAATTTATTTTATTTTTTAAAGATTTTTATTTATTTATTTGAGAGAGAGAGAGAGAGAGACCACAAGCTGGGGTAGCTGCAGAGGGAGAGGGAGAAGCAGACTCCCCACCGAGCAGGGAGCCCAACATGGGGTTTGATCTCAGGACCCCAAGACCATGACCCAAGCTGAAGGCAGACACTCAACCGACTAAGCGACCCAGGCACCCCATCTTCCTCCATTTCTTAACTTCGATTACTTTACGCTTGCTTAGATGATTCTATTTTATCTGTCTTTATAACAAGCCCACTCCAATCCTTTTGGGGAGTGGATGGGCGTATAACAACAATGAATGATCTTATTTGAGAGAAAGCCTCTGTGACATCAAGAACAGCAGTTCTTCTCATTTACAGACGATGGGGCTGATTCTCAGAGATAGTGATGTGATTCCATGCTTGATCCACTTGAACTAGAACCTAAATTTTCAGACTCTGTATTCAGTGCTTCCTTCACTGCCAAGTTTAGTAGTGGGGCTTGAGGATGGCTCTTTGTGACCACTTGTCAGGGGTGGTGACAGGAAAAGCATATTGCTTCCCATTCCTGCTCACTCCCCATCTGGGAGGGTACAAAGTTGGTGGCCAGGCCACATGCCCACATCACTGTTCATCTGCTCCTAGGAAGCATGTTGTTAAGAACCAGTCACACAAGACTGCCAAAGCCAATGGTGACAATTAATATTTCTCAATCTTGGTTTCAAAGCAAGGGCTAGTTCCTCCAAAGACGTGCTGTCCTCGTTTGTCCTGGTTTGGTCACATTTTTGTTCAAACTGTTGTTTTACTGAGGGTCCCAAGTCTCTCCACATGGCTGGGGGCAGGGGGCCTCTATTCTCTTCCCTCGTTGCTGGGAAGCTTGCTGGGTTAGTCCCCTAGGATTTCCGTAACAAGGCACCACAGAGGCTTAAGCAACAGAAACTTATTTCCTGGAGGTGGGAAGCCTGAGATCAAGATGTCAGCAGGGGTGGTTTCTTCTGAGGCCTCCCTCCGTGGCTTGTAGATGGCCGTCCTCTTCCCCTGTCTGTGCACTGTCTTCTCTTTGTGCATGTCTGTGTCCTAACCTCTTCTTTGAAGGATGCCCATAATATTGGATCAGGGCCCACCCTAATGACCTAATTTTGACTTCATCTCCTCTGTAAAGACCCTATCTCCAAATAAGGTCACATTCTGAAGTACTGGAGGTGAGGACTTTAACGTATGAATTTGGGGGGTGGGCACCATTTAGCTCCTATGCTTACCCTCCATCTCTTGGTTTGGGCAATGGCCTCTGCAGAGGGTGGCCCCGGGCATCCCCACCCTTCATGAGCCAGCAGCTGACCCTGCTCCCGGATCAGACCCATCTCAACTAGAATCCCAGCGCCACCACTTACCATGTGACCTTTGGCAAATTTCCTCCATTTCTCTGAGGCTTAGTTTCGTCCTATGAAACCACCTCCTACCTAATTGGGTTGTTATGAAGAATAACAATGTCTGCACAGTGTTGCCCCGTGGGAGGAGCTCAATGAAAAGAGGCTGACGGCTGAGTGAATTGCCAGCTTATGCAAGACACAAGGTCTGTTCCACCCCTGAGCTGATGGGTCAGTCTCACCGAGAACAAAGTCTGCCCGCGACGATCTCTGGGCCTCCCCACTGAGTAACACATCCCCCTCCACTGGGCGTCTTTCAGAGCTCAGCTCCATGTCTTATGTCCAAAGAAAGAAAGAAGTTCTTCCTCAACCTCTCTTGCGCCTGGTAATTTTGATGTCCTGATGGTGGGTTCAGGTCTTGATTCAGGGTGATGTTGCTCTAAACTTTTTTAAGGTTTAACAATTAAGCCTCTTTTTTTTATTTTAATTTTTTATTTTTTGCCATGGTTCCCTTTACAAATCATAGGTGTGATGGATGATTTTATGTGTTAACTTGACTGGGCCACGGGGTGCCCAGATATTTGGCTAAACATTATCCTGGGTGTGTCTGTGAGGGTGTTTCTGAATAAGATTAACATTTAAATCGGGGCACCTGGGTGGCTCAGTTGGTTAAGCGTCTGACTCTTGGTTTCAGTTCCGGTCATGATTCAGGGTGGTAAGATCAAGCCCTGTGTCGGGCTCCCTGCTCAGTGGGGAGTCTGCTTGGGATTCTCTCTCCCTCTCCCTCTGCCCTATCCCTGCTTGTGCTCTCTCTCTCTCTCTAAAATAAATAAATAAATAAAATCCTAAAAAAAATTTATTTTTTGTTTCATCTATATTTTCTTTTTACAATTTTAATTAATATCCTCCCAAATTCATAAAAGTGAATTCTCAAAATATAAGAAAAAAGTATTCCACATTTGTTCATTTCTACAATGATATGTAACTTTTTTCATGTATTCAGACCACATTATTTTATTGAAATTCAATTAGCCAACATATAGTACATCATTAGTTTCAGATGTAGTGTTCAATAATTCATCAGTAGCGTATAACACCCAGTGCTCATCACATCATGTGCCCTTCTTAATGCCCATCACCCAGTTACCCCATCCCCCCAACACCTCCCCTTACAAAAACATTTAAATCAATAGACTCAGTAAAGCAGTTTGCTTTCCCTAATCTGGGTGGGCCTCATCTAATCAGTTGAAGGCCTGAATAGTACAAAACACTGATCCTCCCCTGAATAAGAGAGAATTCTTCCTTCCTGACAGGATTTTGAATTGGGACATCAGCTTTTTCCTGCCTTTGGACTCAAAGTGAAACATTGCTTCTTTCTGGGTCTCAAGCCTACTGACCTTTAGGGTAGGACTACACCATCAGCTCTCCTGGACCTCTTGCTTGCCAACTTACTTTGCTGATCTTGGGACTTCCCAGCTTCCATAATTGTGCGAGCCAGCTCCTTAAAATAAATCTTTATATATATTTATCTTTATATGTCTATACTGTACCTATATGTATACGTTAATGTATATGTATGTACAAACATATACATACATACATCACACACACACATCCTATTAGCTCTGTTTCTCCAGAGAACCCTGGCTAACACACTAGGTAAATTCCCAGTGATTTCCACCAGCGTACCTGTGCGCACCGCCACCCCATCCTAACCAGTGGGTCCACATTCCAGCAAATTCTAATTGACACTGACTTCAGGGAACTATTGTAGCCATTGTTCTTACTGCCTCCAAACATGAGGAAGGTGTTTCTTCTCAGCCTGGATACTGGGCCCCCCTCTAATGTGCATACCACTTCCACCTGGGGCAGCGGTGATATGGCTTCACCTCTGGACTGTGCCCCTGCAGAGGGAGGTAGAGAGAGTGAAAAGTGAATTTGCTCAAGTCACACGCGGACAAGGAAGAGCAAGCTCCAGACTTCGGTGCCAAGCCTCTTGCTCAATGTCTGCGCCACATGACAAGCCTCAGACCGCTGTGGGACATCAGACTTGTGTCAAGTCGCCTCATACATCAAGAGTCCATGCGATTGGCTGATCTGGGAGGGGCTCCCCCTCTTCAGTCACTGTGTGTCCTGCCCTACACACCTGGCCAAGAGCAGCAGTGGATGGCTGCCCTGGTGAAGGAGGTGACCACAAGCCTATCAGAGCCGCTCCTCCGTATAGAGCAGACAGAAAGCAGGACAGAGGACAGATTTCGTGTGGGCTAAAGGATCAGTCCCCAGAGTGTGCTCCGTGGGACACTGGTCCTGGGAGTGCCTCAATTAATTTGGGGAAATGCTCCTCAGTCAAGACCTATCTTGGAAGCAAAATCCATAGGAAAAGTCTCTGAGAAGCACTGTAATAAGAATCTGCTTAACTCTAAAAGGGACATTTACTGAGGGCTTTCCAGGAGCCAGTTGGTAGTAAGTACTGAATTCATGAATCCTCAGGACCACCCAACGTGTTGGGAACTATTACCACCCCCATTTTACAGATGAGGAAAATTGAGGCAAAGGAAAGTTAAGTCACTTGCTCGAGGCCCAAGAGCTGAATTTAGACACAATTCACCTCTAGCAGCTTCATTTCCTTGTCTTTTCCTATTTGCTCAAGTCCCCCCTCCCCAAAAAATACCATCCAGCTATACCAGGCTGTAAGTCCAAAGTGAACTGTAATTGGAGCATTTGTCAGAAAACTTTGAAATGCCACCACCAATTTGAGTAAGAGGCTAGGTTTTCAAGGACACAAAATAACGAGATGGCCCTTGTCCTGGTGGTGTTTTTTGGAGAGAACTTTGGTGATGCTGCCTGAATTTAAGATGTGTGTTCCCTTTGACCCAGCGATTCCTTCCTCAGATTTTATCCTTCAGAGATAGAGACACCTGTGCAAAAATGAAATCATGGACAGGTCTTCTCTAAAACCTTAACACCTTTCCCTCTTCTCTCTTAGGTGACGGCCCTGAGGAAACAGTAGAAACCACAAAAGGACACAGAGGCTCACCTCCACCCCTACCAGCCTGGGCCTCCCGTCCCATCCCGTGTCTGCCATCAGCCCTGCTCCCCACGCCTGGACCTCCTCCCTCTTGTCTCTCCGAGATGTCCCTCTTTATCGACTTTCCTCCTCTATACTGGACTATTTTCACAGCATATAAACGTGTTGTTCTTGCGCCATTAAAGCCCCCCCCCCCCCAAGCCCTCCCTGGGCCCCACATCGGGTGTTTCTAGCTATCATCCAATTTCTCCGCCTCCCTTCATGCAAAACATGCAGTAAGTGCTCATACATACTCTCTCCCATTTCTCTCCTCCACCCTTTCTTGACTCTACTCCAATCAGTTCGTCTGTACCCCTCCACCAAGGTGCAATCACCTCCACTTTGCCAAATCCCATGGCCAATTCTCGGGCCTCACTTGATTCTCACTGGACCCTGCCAATCGCACCCTCCTTCCTGGAACACTTTGTTCACTTGGCTGTTGGGATTCCACTCTCTTGGTCCTCCTAGGACCCTGGCGGTTCCTTCACGGTCTGTGTTGTCAGCTCATCCTCATTCCTGTTACCTCTTAACAATGGAGGGCCCAAAGGCTCAGTCCTTGGGCTTCTTTGTCTATACCCACCCAATTTGATGGTGTCAACTATTGTGTAGACAGCGAATCTCCTCCGCCAGGACTCTCCCCTTAATTCTAATGCTGTGGCCCACTGCGTCCCTGGGAACATCACTTATAAAGACCTCTCACACGTAACATGCCCACAGCAGAACCCCTCCTGCTGCTCTGCACAGTCTACTGACTCGGCCTCTCCAGTACCCAGCAGTTGAGGCCTAACGTTCTGGAGTCCCCCTTGGCACCTCTCCTTCTTTCTTGACCCTAATTCTGTCAGCAAGCGCCGTCAGCACCCTCTCCCCTGTACCCTCAGAATCCACTTGCTTCTCATCTCCTGCCCTGCTCCCACCCAGCCATGCCCCCGTCAGGCCTCCCTAGGTCGAGGCCCTGGCCTTCTAAGGGTCTGCCTGTTCTCAACCGCCTCTTCTCCACAGTGCTGAGCTGCAGAAAACCTAAGTCTGGTCATATCGAGTCTCTGTCCAAAGCCTCCCAACTCCTTCCCATTTTAGCATAAAACGCAGTCTTCCCGAGGCCAACAGGGCCCTGCAGGACCCAGCTCTTGCCTCCTGCCTCATCTCCTTCCCCTTGGCTCACCCCGCCACGGCCCCAGGGCCTCTGTGCTGCTCCATGAATAGGCGCACACACTCCTGTTCCTCCTGTCCCCAACGCCTGGGGCCCCTCCGTCCCCTCAAGGCTGGCCTCTCCCTCAGATCTCTCAACTATCCCTTCGTCAGAGAGGCCTCTGCTGGCCGCATAGGCTGCACAGTCACCCCCGGCCCCCGCACCCCCCTTCTCCCCGTCCCCTGCTTTATTTCACACCTACGGCCCCAACAAGCCCAGTGAGTGTTTGTCTGGTTGTCATTTGTCTCCCTTCTCTAGAACACAAGCCCTGTGAGGTGGAACTTTTGTTTTGATCATGGCTGAATCCTTAGAGCTTAAAACCGCACCTGGCGAAGTAGGTGCTCCACACATACTTGCTGAGTAAATGAAGGATTTGTTTTTTCAATATTGCTTATAAACCCAGAAGTTTCACAGGAGTGGACCGATCAAACAAATTGTTGTTGGACCTGCTCACTGGAACATTATTTAGGTGGCACAGGTTTTTTTGGTTTTTTTTCTAAAGATTTAGATTTAGATTGATTGCTTTGGAGGCTTTTCAAGACATGGGAGATGAAAACAGGTGAGCAATTAACATGAATGAGCAGGTCTCATTAACACAGAATTACATATGGCGATCTACATGGGCACGTGTAGAGAAAGACCTGGAGAGAAGGCTGCTTTTATTGGGTGAACTGACTACATCAGCCCACCGGACAATCCAGGACAGTGTCCCCTCGGGGGCTGTCATTTCAGCCTCCCACACCAAGTAACAGACAGGTCGTGGTTTCCCATGAACACTGAGCAAAACACAGTATTAACGTACCAACAGTCTAGCCTTTGATCCCATCAGTTGGGAGTGGGAAGTGACGGGCACTCTGGCTGGGGGGGACTGTGTGGCTGACCACAGGGCAGGTTCTCAGGCTCTGTCTCAAGGCCGGCAATACCCAGAAACTTGCTAGGTCAGGTTGCACCAACATAGTTGCAACCTACACCAATGCCAAGGGAATGACAAATGTGTTCTCCAAACTCTGTGCCTCCAGACTTGTTCCATGGGGTTAAGTCAGACACGCGAACGGGGACATGCATGCAGTCCCTGTGCATATAGGAAGACCACCAAAGACTGAGTCAGGAGAAGCTAACTTCATTATTTTCCTACACTGTGAGACCAGCTTGCTTAGTATGGGATCAAGCTTCATTGCAACATGTGATGGGCATTTGTGTCCACGACTCTAAGCAGAGCCTGGTCACGGAGCTTGCGTGCCACACACACACTCTGCTGATAGCCAGCTGTGGTCTTGGCTCAGACGATCCCACTACAGGCAACAGGGGCCATCCCGGCAGAGGGAGTGCTTGGCTGGCTGGAGACAGGACAGGGCAGGCAGCAAGCCGCTTCGGGTACTCCCCACACTGCCCTTTAATCCCTGGCAACTACTAACCTGCTTGTTCTCTGTTTCTGTAATTTTGTCATTTCCAGAATATTACATAAATGGAATCCTATCACATGCAACCTTTAGAACTGGCTCTTTTCACTCAGCGTAATTCCCGAGATTCACAGGTCGTCAGTCGTGTGTGTCAGGATCTCGTTCCATGTTCCTGCTGGGTGGCACTCCCTGCCCGGATGCACCACCACCCAGTTACCCGTCTGCCTCCTGAAGAGCATCCAGGTTGTTTCCAGGTTTTGGCTGTTC
Organism: Phoca vitulina; assembly: GCF_004348235.1. Taxonomy (NCBI): domain Eukaryota; kingdom Metazoa; phylum Chordata; class Mammalia; order Carnivora; family Phocidae; genus Phoca; species Phoca vitulina. The sequence goes on along the minus strand of NW_022589708.1, from coordinate 12,310,389 downwards.
TATGAAGCTGCTATAAACATTTGTGCACAGGTTTTTGTGTAAGGATCTTGAGGTTTCATTTCTCGGGAACAAATGTCCAAGAGTGCACTTTGTGGGTCAAACGGTAGTTACCTACCTACTTGGCTTTTTAAGAAACTGCCAAGCTGTTTTTGCAGGGTGGCTGCACCGCTTTACTTTCCCACCAGCAATTTACGAGTGATCCAGTTTTTCCACATGCTCACCAGCACCTGGTGTTGTCACTATGCTTGAGTTTAGTCATTCTGACAGGTGCACAGTAATTTCTCATTGTGGCTCTGATTTGAGTTACCCTAACAGCTAATTCTGTTGGCCATTTTTTCATGGGCTTATTCGCCCCCTGCATATCCTTTCCAGGGAAATGTTTAAAGTCTCTTGCCCATGTTCTCATTGGATTTTTTTTTTTTTTACTTCTGAGTTTTGAGTGTTCTTTATATGTTCTGGATGTAGTCCTTTGTCAGGTATATTGGTTTGCAAGTATTTTCTCCCAGTCTGTATTTTCATCCTCTTAACAGAATTCTCTCGGAGTGAAAGTTTTTACTTTTGATGAGCTTCAATTTTTCAGTTTGTCCTTTTATGGATCATGGTTTTGCCATCAAGTCTAGGCTCCCCATATTGGTGACCCCAGACACTCCAGGGATGGGACTGTCGCTAGGCCAGCCCGGAAGAAAGTTCTGGCTCGCTGCCACCACCCCAGCAGGGCTGTTGAGCCTCACTCCCCGTTCAGCCATCGCTGGTCGAGTGTGGGTGGGGCTGCAGTTTTCTATGGTGTTGGCTGGTATAGAGCCACTGTTGCTTAAAAAATGTCTTGGTAGGGGTGCCTGGGTGGCTCAGTCGGTTAAGCATCTGACTCTTGATTTCGGCTCAGGTCATGATCTCAGGGTCTTGAGATGGAGCCCCGCGTCAAGCTCCACGCTTAGTGCAGAGTTGGCTTGAGATTCTCTCCCTCTGCCCCTACCCCCACTCATGCACACACATGCTCTCTGTAAATAAATAAAATCTTAAAAAAAAAACCATTTGTCTTGGTAGGCTGCCCTTTCCTTCTTCCTTTGGCTAGACAGGGCAGGCTTCTGTTGTTCTTTTTTTCTTTTTAAATTGTGGTTAATTATGCATAATATGGAAGTTACCATTTTAAATCCTACAGTTCTGTGGTACTAAGTACATTCACATTGTTGTGTAGCCATCACCACCATCCATCTCCACATCTTCATCTTACCCAACTGAAACTCAGTACCAGTTAAACACTACTCCCCTTTCTCCTCCCTCCCCAGCCCCTGGCAACCCCGTCTACTTTCCGTCTCTATGAATTTGACTGCTCTAGATAGCTCATGTAAGTGGGATCATACAGTATTCGTCCTTTTGTGTCGACTTATTTCATCGACCATAATGTCCTCAAGGTTCGTCCATGCTGTAGCATGTGTCAGAATTTCCTTCCTTTTTAAGGCTGAATAATACTCTGTTGTATATGTATATCACATTTTGTTTACTCATTCATCCATCAATGGATACTTGAGTTGCTTCCACCTGTTGTGAACAATGCTGCTCTGGCCATGGATGTACAAACATCTGTTCAAGTCCCTACTTTCAATTCTTTTGGGCATATCTCAAAAAATGGAATTGTGGGATTATGTGGTAATTCTAGGTTTAATTTTTGAGGAACCACCATACTGTTTTCTGCAACAGCTGCACAATTTCACATTCCCACCAGCAATGCAAACGGTTCCAATTTCTTCACATCTTCACCAATTTTTCTTTTTTTTAATAATAGCCATCATAATGGGTGCAAAGCAGTGTTGGTCTTCTTTTTTTTCTTTTGTCTCTGCCTGTAGGTGTTTCCATGTTGTTGTTTTCTTTGGCTCCAAGTATGAGATGTAGGAGGCAAAACAAAACTGGGGAACTTAACACTCTATCCTTCTTTGGGTCCCAAGGTCCCTAGTTGGTCTGCTGCTTTCTTCACTGTACCTTCCAGAGTCTTACGGTCTTTTTTTAAATGTATTTAACATGTAAGATTTTTAGTTGTATTTAGAGGAAGGAATAGGAAAAGCCTATGTACTTTATATAGTAGATATACCATATCGAGGGAACCCTGAATCTCTTTAAATACACAGGTCTTCTCTCCATCTCCTTTTTTTAACATGTTCTTCTGTGCCTGGTGTATCCGGGGGAGTTGGTGGTTAGACTTACATACTTCATCAGATTCAGGTTAGTTTTTGGCAAGACCTCATCATAGGTGGGGTGTGTACTTCTATCACAAGGCATATGATACCTTTTTGTCTTTCTTTGGTGATATTACTCCTTCATTAGTTACTAGTTTTCCTTTTTTAAATTTTTCTAGTATCATCATGAGCTCATGAATTTATGTATTTCCAATCCATTGCTATTATTATTCTTGTTGATGTCCACCCCATGTCTAGCTACTAGCTTGAAGGAGCTTCTTTACATTCTTTTGACAGTGACCCACGTATTTTTTTTCAGTCCCTTGGATGTCTGGTATGAAAAGATGCTCCAGACTTATCTGGGACTATTTTTGCCCTAAATCTAGAGCCAGCCATTCTTCGGGGGAGCTCTGGATCCTTCTGGTAGGAATTTAGAGACCACAATTTGGGCACTTAGGGGTGCTCACCTGTTACTGGCTTGGTCATTGTTTTTAGGCCTTTTCTGTAAACCAAGCTAGGAAATAAGTGTATAATAAGTGTGCATTTAAGATAAATATATCATGAATTCAAGTTGTATTTTCACATCAAATGCAGAATGAAAGAGTTTTAATTTAACCTCTTTGGTCTTAAAGATGCAACTTTTTTTCTCTTATGCCAAAAACTTGGTTCCCAATGATATCAGCATAATTGCTCACTTACCTTCTCCAGTAATAAACATACAAGAGTCTCAGAATAACAATACAATCTCACAAAAACAATACACTACTTCCACAAACAGAACAATTACTGAAAATCATTTTTATTAGCAAGTCATTCACTTATTGCCACTATTTTTTTGACTGATTTTTTATTATTCTTCTTTATTATGTTCAATTAGCCAACATATATATCATTAGTTTTTGATGTAGTTGCCACTATTTTTGTCCTTTGGGTATATCCTACTAGGAATGCACAGTGAAATTCCTGTATCTTAAAGTCATTTGAAATAATTCCTTTGTGTTTATGCCACCAATTTGATATAGTTATGTTCATTCCATTTTGCTTTTAATTTTTAAGAATTAAAAAATTATTTTGATAATTATGTAAATATTCACATGGCTTTAAAGCCAAATCTATAAAGCAAATTATACTTGAACAGGTCAATCTTCTAACCCTATCCCCTATATATCATTCTGTCTCTTACCTTACAGTTAATAATTGCAAGTTTTGGTTTTCCTTTCCATCTAAAAAAACAGAAACAAAATCTACTTATGTATATATCATTCCCTTCTTAAATAATGGGTAACATACAATTCACTTTTCCCTGTCTTGTGGTTTTTACTTATTTTGAAAATCATTCCATAGCAGCATACAGAGATAGTCTTAGTTCTTTTTTATAGCTACATAGTACTCTATTGTGTGGATGTACTGTACTTTATGCAAATGGTCCCACTGATGGAAATTAAATGCTTTTATCAATGGAGTTTCTATACTGCGTAACTCCATCACATGATTAAACAAGTCCCTATGGAGGGGCCTTTCAAGTTACATCCCTATTCTCAGCAGCCTTCTCCATGCAAGGGGCTGGCTCTATGTATGTACAGTACCTAGAGCTGGTTAGTTCCCAGGTAGCAAATATTCCTGATAAGATACTAACTAGAGGTGTTTTTTGGTTTTTTTTTTTTAAGATTTTATTTATTCATTTGGTGGTGGGGAGAGAGAGAGAGAAAGTGTGCACAAGCCGGGGATGGAGCAGAGGGAGAGGGAGAAGCAGGCTTCCCATTGAGCAGGGAGCCCGACGACGGCAGGCCTTGATCCCAGGACCCTGGGATCATGACCTGAGCCAAAGGCAGACGCTTAACTGACTGAGCCACCCAGGCGTCCCCAACTACAGTTTTAATTCCAAAGTTACTTCAAAAAATTTTCCTGAGGGAGAGTAAGGAGTTCCTGTTTACCAGGTACAGAGTTTCTGTCTGGGATGATGAAGTCAAGTTCTGCGGATGGATGGCTGCACAACACTGCATGTAATGCCACTCAACCGCAGACTTAAAAAATTATTAAAATGGTAAATTTTGTATGTATATTTCACCTCAATAAAATGCTACTTTACTGTGTAACTTTATACCAAAATAAAACTTTTATACATAAACTAAATGAGATTTTTAATTGGGTACAAATGTGTTGGCTGCAGGGTCAACAGTAGATGTCCGCAGTGAGGAGATGGCTCCTCTCTCCACTGTTGTAATAAATGAGGGCTGGTCACCTTCCAAGCTGAGTCATATCTGACATGGCATCTGTACAAATAACTCTCCAAGTTTAATGAAGAGATAGCAAGTTAGCACTTTCCAGACTTATGTTTATCTTACTACACGGTGACTTGAATTTTATGGTTTCTAAATGAGGCATTTATGACCAGGAAATCCAGCTCAGTGACAAAGGAGACAAACTGTTATATCCATTCCTGCTGATGTTAGAGTCAAGGTTTATTACACTGCACTGGGGAGGTCAGAGACTCGAGGCAAACTTACGTAGAGAATTTTCTTAAGCCCTAAATCTGGATCCACTAATTGATGGGCTGTAGACTCTGGTGCGTTGCCATCATGCTTCACCCTCTCTTCTTCATGACCTTGTTTCCACCCGTAAAATACAGCCTTACCACTGACTGAGAATGTTTCAAAGACGCCAAAAGATCCTTGGCATCTGGGTGTTCAAGATGTGCATCACATTTTCTTTCCTCAACTGGTTATGTAAAAAGCAGCCTTTAAAACTCTTGAAGTAGGAAGAGCAGCTATTTTATTTTTTTGTGGAAAGACTCCTCTTCCTTTCATTACTGCAACTATATGGGGCTGGGTGACAATGAACTCACCTGCCAGTCACAGGGCACCCCAGAGGCAGGACCAGCACCTGCCACGAGAGCTCTTTGTGACGACGCAGGTCGCGGAGGGTGTGTGCACACATGGGTGCCAATGCACTGCTGGGATCAATGACCACCTTGTCTCCAGTATTCATCTCAAAAGCAAGCAAGGAAGCTGATAAAGATGGAACTCTTGATAGAGTTGAAGAGGAAAAGCCAGAGGCAAAACAGGGTGTCTATGCATATTTAGCAACAACTAGTAGAATTCAGAGCCAGACCATGGTGCAATAGTGCATTTAGGCAAATCCTCTGGCAGATCTGATGCACAGACCTGCCTCTTGAAATCTGTATCATGGAAACATACACAGGGGCAGACAAAATGCTATAATGATTCCCCATGCACCCAACCTCAACTTCAACAATTACCAACACTTGTCAATCTTGTTTCGTCTACCTACCCTCTTTCTTTCTCCTCCAGTATTTTAAAGCAAATTTCATATACCATGTTATTTCACCCCCAAGGATTCCAATATCCTGTCCCTCCTAGGACTATTAAATAATGAATACCCAATATTCACTACCAGAAAATGAGCAATGTTATTTTTAATACAGATGGGGTACAGAATGTTTAATTACAGCAGGGCAGAGATTCTAGTTAAATAAAATTAAAAACCTTTATTTTTTCCAAATATAAAATTACTAAATTAATGTCTCAAATGAAAATATAACATGGTGAAAGCTTTAAGTTACACCACTATTCACCACAGGATTTATGATTTACCAATTACACACTCCACCACTTTGGCAAAAGGATGAAATTTTTAAAACAGTTTATAAACCTAACATAGCAAAGACTGTGTACATCTCCATATTGCACTTTTTTATGTACAAGGATAAAACAGGAAGGTCAAGTGTATTGTATATACTAAGAGCGGCACAAGTTTGTCACAACTGAACTTAATGCAGAAGCTGATGTGAGGAGTATTAAAAAATGTAGAAATGTAATACACGTATGTACAGAATGCGGAGACTGTATTAACAAACTCTATGTACATAACAATATACTGTACTACTTTTAAATTTTTAGCATAGTTTTGTTTGTTAATAGAGGCCTTTGGTTCTAAACTGCTTGACTAGTTTTAGGCTCACATAGTTTCTTAAGCTTTCATATTTTTTTAAATGCAAGTAGATGAGTACAAAAGCACTAAACCTCCTGGCTCACTGGTACAAAAGTTACAATGGTCAGTTCCCTTAGGTCATCAAAAACTAGTCACAAAAATAGTTCTTGTATTCAACCTGAATGTGCCACAGGAAAAAAATATTTTCAAGATTTTCCAGCTTAGCCTAGAGGCGGAGATTACTCCAGCCTCAATTTCAGTGCTACTGTCCCTGCTATGTACATTCCAGAACACTTGTTTTCTCTAGGCCATTTACTTTACTACTACTCTGTAAGGAAGAATAAAATTTCACTCCGGCTTAAGAGAGTCCACTACACACCTCTGTTAAGACAGAATGAAAACTTTGAATATTGCCAGCAAGATTTAAAAAAATATGTGTACCCTCTTATGACTCCTCTAGAAAATCTGCTACGAAATAGCACAGTTCTTTATTTCCTTTCTCTCCCATTCTCCTTCACTTCTCCTTGTGCTCGGTCTTCCCCATGTCTTGCATGAGCCCAGTGATTAGCTTTGGAAATCATCCTGAGTTTGCAAATGACAAGTCCCCACAGGTGGCCCATGAGGCAAAATCACACAACTGAGGACGAGCTGGTCATCCCGTGAACCATGGTGCTTGTTGGAGTCCCACTGATGGCATTGAAGATGTGAATGGAATTCGGTAAAACGCTCGTCTTCTCCTCCAGCGGGCAAATCTTGAGGCACAGAAACACAACATTACCCAAGTGTCATGCCCCTGATGATGTTTCTCAACGACAACGTCTATTCCCCAATGGTCACTGCTCCCCTGAATGATGGTATGCTCAGGGAGCTTGGCTTTGGCCGTTTGCAGAGGGACTGTGTCAGCTCAACTAGCAAGTGGCCTTTCTCAGATCAGGATTGCAAGGAGAAAGTCAAGCACAACAGGTTTTGTTTCCTTTACAAAGCCTTCTAGACTCACCAGATTATAAGGCGGTGAAGTCTATCTTACACATACTTGGCAGGGACACGACCTAGTCCCGCCCCTTGGAAAAGTCTTTTAAAAAATGAATCCTGAGCATCTGTTTCTCTATTGGCTCCTTTTCTCAGGGCCTTACGGATTTCCATCCTGGGAAGGAGATATAGCAGCTGCCTCTCTGACCCCTCACACTCAGTAATGCAAGGGAGAATTCTAAGGGCAAGACTTGACCTACTGCCAGATGGCAACTGAGAAGAACATACACATTCGGAGGCTCCCCTGAAAAAGCCCAAAGCGAGTCTACTCCAGGTCACAACCCTTTTTTGCTTGAGGGTTAAAAAGAGTTTAATCTTCCCAGTTGTTGAGATAATGGAAAGTTCAAGGTGCAGTTTCGTAGAGCACAGCCCTGTGTTAAATGTCCAAGTAACATAGGAGTTTACTTCAACATTATCAGTCCATACGTTTTTCCTACTTTCATCTCTTCTCGTGCCAAATGCTGACACCCACTGCTCAAACTGTTATACAGGAATCTGCAAGCTGTGTGGAAAAGACCTCGAGCTTTCTCCAGAAACTTGTTTCCACGAGACCATCCCTTTCTGCTTAATTATTCACACATTTATTTCTTTCATCATTTCCATTTTTTTCTACTTTCCTAAAGGTCCAGAAGAGGGTGCCTCCCTTTGCACACACACTGTCCTCATGCCAACGTCTGCAGTTGTTCAAACACAATCCTAACTTTATGTGAGGCAGTCTATTGAGGTTCAGAAAAATAAAACTGAAAAATGACATTACCATCCCATCTGATTGTGTCAGCATGGAGGAGGGAAAAAAGCAAACAAGTGAGTGCTTAGACATTTAAGTTACTTTCCTGTGACAGAAATTTCCAAATTAGACCATCACATGATATGTTAATGACACAAGTGGGCCTGGCTTCCATTTGCAAGACTGAAAGACCATTATGTGGGGAACAGACAGAAGTTGTTACATACGATGGAGGTGCTAACATTAATTATGAAGACTGGCACCATGACTCGGAATAAGTCACTGTGGTTGATGGAGAACGGACCCCTGAGAAAGCAATACTCTTACCAGCCGCTCTCTGACATTCACTTGGCTGCCCAGCCAACTGTCCCCTCTGACTGCTGAGCCCACATTCATAATCCTACTGAAAGGAACTCCTACAGGAAGGTGATAGTGCAGTGTAACCGGGAAAGATGCCCATCACGACGGGGAGTAGCCATGAAGAATCCACTGGGGCAACCAGGTCAGTGGTACCCAGGTCAGTGGTAAATAGCCAAAAACTGAACAACTCTATTTTTTTAAGTGGCGAAAGACATTTAATGCCACAGAAAATTCCTTAAACTAGGCTGGGAAATCCTGGTCTTTCAAAGGATTGGGTGAATGAAAAAAATTTCCAGAAACAACATGGGTATTTCTTTCTTATGTGAGTTTTGTTTTGTTTTGAACTAGATTAGGGTGGGGAGGGACAGAGCTTTGGACCACGGCCACCTCTGAGAGTGACAAAAGGGAGGTGGGCGCTGCTCTCCTCTGGTCGTACTGGCTGGTATTAGGTGGGCGAGTTGTTAGCTATTCCCCAAGTAAACTGTGTTCAGAAAGGAGCAGCATGTAGCATGCTACATTCTTCTTCAGATACCAAAATTCTAGAAGGTTTAGGCCACTGCAGGGTATATTTGAGACCCCAACTAATGTGTGCTTGCTCAAAATGAGAACCCCAGCATGGCACCTACCTGCTCATGCATGATTTCAGAAAGCTCTTTCGCCATCTCCCTGTAGTTGGCCTTCATTTCTTCCTGGTACTCTAACTGGTCCTCTTTGATCAGCCGCTCATTTACCGCTAAGGCTTGACCACAAGCCTCCACAAATTGCCTAAAATGGTGTGAGAGAGGGAAATAAAGGCATGTTGAGGACAGAGTGAGTCCAACTGGTAGTATCTCTTTCTTGAATGAGCACAGAAATGACTGATATTTGAAGAGAGAAAGACATTTCCAGTGTGCTTTACCTGAAAACTTCTTTCAGCAACTTCACTTTGTTGTCAGGGTATCTTTTTGTGTTTGTGTCATCTAAGAAAGCTCGGGCATATGCTAGCGGGCCTGCGTTGACCTAGATAAAGAACAAAGATTTTAAATTACATTATAATAAAAATGACCATTATCACTGATTTGTTTCAGTTGGCAGGTTCTAAAAATGCCATCTGAGTTAGTCATGACCCCTGTCCTCAAGGAACTGATGGCCCAAAAGAGGAAACCACGAACAAAGCTTATGTTATTATATGTCATTTGATTTTTATCCACTCAGACATCATCAGGGCACTTGAGTGATGGCTCATTTTATGAAGAAAGAAGCCAAGTTTGGAAAACGGAACCATGTGTTCAAGGTTGAACCTCCAATAAGTAAAACACCTAAGATCAGAGCCCAAGTCTTCCAACTGGTATTTGTGCTACTCTACACTAGTGAGTTCAGTGAAAAACTGAAGAATATAGTATATTGGCCAGTTTTTAAAAACCAATTGTTCACCTCCTTGAACTGCGTAGACGGCCATGAGCAAACTGACTTGCTACCTTCAAATGAAGTAACCATGTGAAGTGTGCTGGAACGCCAAAGATTAGGGGCATTTAGCAACAGGGGGAGTGAACCAGAGCCCTGCATCTCTCGATTCGCCAAGAAGAGTTCTCTGAAGCTGGGTAGGTCAGGATACATGGGAATGTGGAGAGCAGGAAGGTTAGACCCACTGGGTGGGAAGGAGAAAGTCCCAGTGAGAAACAATTACTGCATCACTTTTCCTGCAAGGTCTGGTGGGCTCAGAAGGCAAGTAAGTAGGGAGGGCTGTCTGCTCTGTCAGTGTTGATGAAGGAACTGGGCTGTGGTTCTGATCCACGGTGGGCAGGACTTGTGCGGTAATGGCAAGAGAACCAGAGGTGGGGAGACAGAGGGCCACGGTGGTGGGAAGTGGGCCCTCTGAGACGAACAGCTAGCTAACCTTCGGTGGCGACTGCAGGTGTCATCACACTGGTGTTGTGTGGGGAACGATGTTAATGACCTGGACATGACCCAAATGACTAATTATCCAAAATGACACAATCCACTCAATTTTAAGGATATACAAAGAGGAAAGTTGATAAGACTTCGAAAGGTCTAACAAAGCCAGATCTTGGAGCACAGAGTCACACAGCCACCCTGATGGCTCTGTCCTATATAAGAGCAACCCCAGCGAGGCCCTTGGTGAAAGAATTACAGAAATAAAATGGTAAAGTTAATTTCCTCTGGCTGCAACTTTGTTGTTATCTTAGTGGGCACACATGTATAAAAATCTCCTCATCATGGAATGATGATCTTTGCTTTTTAAGATGATTGGGTATTTACTTATGTTTTAAAGATTTACTTATTTATTTGAGAGAGAGAGAGAAAGAGAATGCAGGGGGAGAGGCAGAGGAAGAGGGAGAGAGAAACTCAAGCAGACTCCCCATAGAGCGCAAAGCCTGACGCGGGGCTCGATCTCAAGACCCTGAGATCAGACCTGAGCCAAAACCAAGAGTCAGACACTCAATTGACTGCGCCACCCAGGTGCCCTGATGATTGGCTATTTATAACTCTAAGGCCACTGTCAAATGGAAGGGCACATTTTGCCCTTTAGAAAGCTCAACCTGTCCAGCCACACCCTTTACTGGCGCCCATACCCCTCTGCTCGCGTTCTGATAGAGGATGTTCCTAGGCTATGTTACTGAGTGGTTTTGTTTTTTAGCTGTAGAAAATTGTGGCCTCTGACCCCATTATGTAATCATGTTGCCGGAATGTTTATCATACTCACTTGATAACTTATTTTGGTACTTAAGTCTTTCAGGGCATGAGGTAAGAGGTTGAAACATCTGTAAGTACTTTTGTGGTGAAGGACATTTCAAAAACGTTAGGCAACAACCCAGTGTGGATTTGATAAAAAGGTGACAAGAACTGATTTCAAAAAATGAACCAAAAAACCCCTAAAACTTAGATATTACAATCCAAATGCAACTTTCATAAATGTACCCTTTTGAAAGAGAAAAGAATTAGATATAAGGATATGTGTATGTGTGTATGTAAAATATATGCTAGAATTATTTGTATATACTTAAAAATCAATAAAGCAAGAAGCATACTAATCACTGGAAGGAGGTGATTTAACATTTACTAATTTCCTAGGAAATCACATAAGTAAAATACCAGTTATTTTGAAGTATGATATACAAACCAAAAGGTACATATGAGTGTATAGCTTATTGAATTTTCACAACTGAACACATATATATAATCAGTACTTAGATCAAAAATGATCTTTTCCATAAATGGTGCACATTGCTTGGATAGCTACTCTGAAAAAAATATATCTTGACTCTTATCTGTTACCACATACAAAAATCAAATCTAGATGGATTGCAGATCTATACAGGAATGCCAAACAAAGGAAGGAAACATAGAACATTTCTGAGACAGATTTTAGAACCAAGTTCTTACTGAGGACACAAAAATGCTACCAAGTAAGGAAAAATGAATTAATTGAGTTATATTAAAATGAAGAATTTCTGCTAATCAAAACACACCATTAAGAGAGTGAAACTTAAGGTACTTTTTCAGAAATAATTTTCATAGAAACCAGAAAACATACATCTTACAAGGAAACCTACAGCTTCTTTATATTTAAAAGAGTCTTAATGCTTCTGGTTAGGCCCCTGGAATTCCCCAAATTGAAAGAACAGGTTAATATGGAGAGCTGGCTCCAGCCCCTAGCAGAAAGCTCAGTGGATACTCTTACAAGGGGGGTTGGGTGGGGGCCCTCAGTCTACTGCCCTCCCCTTCCCCCCCCAGTATCAGGAGAAACCACACAGATACTGGAAGGTAAATGGGATCACCAGGTAAGCGACACTCGACCTGGCTGGACTTGAAATTTACCAAGATCCAGATGAGCCTTTGCACCTGTTACCCTTGGTTTGCTCTGTCCAGTGCTCGCTCACCTGAACACTCACGCTGCCTTGCAGTTTGAGCTGCAGTTTGATCATGTCCACTTCGGCTGATGAGCACAGCTGCCGGAGCTCGGCCACCTTCTTGCTCATCTCGTCAATGGCCACTTCGATGGGGTTGAGGTCGGTGTGGTGCTGGTACATGACGGGGATCCGCTTCTTCACATAAGGGAAGCAGTGTATTGCTGTGGAGGAAGGAGTCCCAGAATCATTCTGCAGCTTGCACAATCTTTACTGTTACTGAGGCAGAAGTACTTAATATTCTCATTTTAGAGTTAAGGAACCCAAAGCTTGCCAAAGGCACAGGCCAGTATTTTGTGGAACCAGACTATTGTCTTCCTTTATCACTGCGTATATTTAATGACAGGCTGTATCATGTGAAGTCAAGAGAGCTGGGTCCTTGTTAACCTTTAATGTGAGAAGCGTGTGTTTGAAGAAATCACTTTATCATTCCCTGCTCAGTTTTCTTAACCATAAATGCTTTACCTTCCTTGGAAGTTGTGAGATCTGAAAGAGCTAGTAGGTAAAAGATGGCTTGGAAGATATAAAGAATAGTACACAGTTCTGAGATATCACAGATTTTAAGTCCAGAAAATTGTTCCATAAACATATCCTTGAGAAAATTCATTTCTCTATAGAACTTTGAATCACATGCTTGAGTCTGCACAAACCAGAGAAATCCATGAAAAATAACAAGTGAGAATATATTTCCCAGCAAAGTATTTTATGAACCAGAAATTCACACACTAATAATAAGGTATTTTGAAACATAAATGAATAAAAAACAGAAATAAGGAAGCCTGCTTCTCCCTCTCCCACTCCCCCTGCTTGTGTTCCCTCTCTCGCTGTGTCTCTCTCTGTCAAATAAACAAATAAAATCTTAAAAAAAAAAAAAAAACAGAAACAAAAATATTTACTTCTCTTATGCTTTTTTTTCCTACAAAAAGCCAATCAGTATTTTTTTCATTTATCATAACAAGATACCTGAACCTATCAACACCAAAGAGTTAGTTTAAAAATGAAGAAAAACAGATGGTTCTAATTTGGGTCTGTTTCACATTTTTTAACTTGTTGCTTTACATGATGTATAAATATCTATAATACCTTTATTTAATATATATATTTATGGATGGACATAATATATATGCTTAATAGCTTATTTTATTTTTTAACTAGCAAAGGTAAGGTGGGCATGTTGTTTTGGCTCACTATTTAGTAAGTGGCTGGGGAGAGTTTACTTAGGATAAAATGAGAAAACAGGGCCAGTGCCATTTAGCACACAGTTCGGATGGACCACCCAGAGTCTAGAACAGCGGGAGGTGTCCAGCCTGCTGCGGCCTCAGCTGTCACACCCTCACAGGCCTGTTCTAGTCCCTACATGTTTTTTTTTTTTTTTTAAGCCAATCTAAGGCCAAAGGTCTATGTCTCCTATTTCTTCTGCAGTCCTTGTAGATAAAGCTTTTGAGCAGCAGCACTGGGACTGATAAGTCCTCTTTGAACCTAACACTTCTTTGATAGTGAGACAAGAACTGGGCGTGGCTGGATGTGGACAGAAAGCACTTCAGAGATGAGCGTCCTTGCAGTGGATTTGTACGAAGTACTGTGGAAGTGTTTCATGAGGCTAATAGCCATATCAAAAAACACGTGGTTAGTGTAATCACAGTATTTTTGAGTGCTGTGTTGCAACAGCAGCATTGTTTAAGAGAGAAAAACGAATTCCAAGGATGTTTGTGAGGTGTCCATGGACTATACGGATTTCACTCAGTGTGAAAGTCCTGAGTCCCGTGGTGGTAACTGGAGACGTAGAGGAGCGAAGGAGAGCCCGATAATACAGAAAATGCAGAGCCTGTACCTGAGCCCACCAGGCCCACGGGAGCTGGGATGCCCTCTGCCTTCCTTTCGGGCCCCATCTTTCCTCCTCTCCCTCAGAGTCACTCAGCTCCAGCCACGCCAGCCTGCTGGTCGTCCCCTGAATGTGCTGGGTACAAGCAGCCCCGCCACTGACCTTGGCCCTGACAGCCCTTCTCCCTCCAGATGTTTGCATGGTCTACCCCCTTACCTCCTTCAAGTCTGGACTGAAGTGTCACCTCCTCAGTGAGGCCTCCCCGGGCTGGCCCATTTAAACTGCAACCCTCCCCAGTCAACCTCACGTTTGCTCTCCCTTTGCTTTTGTCTAGAACACACATTCACTTCCAACACAGGTATGTTCACCATTACGTGTACTGCTTACTATCTGTCTCCTTCTGCTGGAAGGTCAACTGCGGAGACCTCTGTTTTGTTACTACGCCAGGCTGGAACACTGCCAATGCTCCACACATTTTGTTGAATTCATGAATGTGTTACTGCCCAAGTGGCTAAATGAAAGAGCAAAGTGGCCTGGAAGGTAGAGAATTAGATGACTGACTGAGCGAGTCATCATGTTACTAAAAAAATGACCGGCCCTTGTGCTGGGCAGCCCCTCCAGAAGGAGGATGAGGAGAGGTGGCTGAGACGTGTGGCTGCCTGAACAGGCTGGTGGGCCTGAACAGAACGCGAAGAGCAGGAGACTATTTCTGCCCCTGGTGGGAGTCTGGGAGGATTTGGAAGACTCTGGAATAGTGACTGGAAAGAACCTCTACAGCAGGAGTTCTACAACAGGAGGAGAGGAGGGGGTCAGCAAGGGGCCTGCAGGGTGATCACTAGGTTTTCCCAATGATCCCACAACTGCAGCGCACTGCCTGACCTATCCAGGGAAGTGAGCCCTTGCCGGGTTCCGAGGGCAGGGAGAGCCAGGGCTCCCCCACAACTTGGACGGTCAGAGGTCTGGTTTGAAGCAAAGCAATGAAGAACCTAAAGGATTAATAACTAAGGGAAAACTCTCAAGTTCAAAGTCTTCAGAATATCCTGGTCTGTGTATCTTTAACTGAAGGTTGATATAGAACTTATGTGCTTTTAAAGATTTTATTTATTTATTTACTTATTTATTTATTTTTTAAATTTATTTATGTAGTTAGAGCTCACACAAGTGCGGGGAGAGAGATAGGGAGAATCCCAAGCAGACTCCCCACTGAGCGTGGATCCCAGTGAACGCTATCTCACGACCCTGCGATCATGACCTGAGCCGAAATCAAGAGCTGAACACCTAACTGACTGAGTGACCCAGGCGCCCCTAGCTTATGTGTTTTTAGTAGCATTTTTCAACCGTTCTCTAAATCTTCATGCTACCCAAAAACTATGCTTTTGATATTTTGAGATCGTTCAGGGTAAAAACTGTACTTTTTTTTTTTTTTTTTTTTTTGTGTTTTGTTGTACTGTAATATCCTCTGGCTCATCAGCAGCCTTAAAAGGCAAGGGGCTCAATGGTGGATAAGATCCAGCATAATCCAGCAAAATAAAGTACATTCTTTCCCCTCCTGGGTATAATTTACAAAGTTCTTTAACACAAGATGGATAGTGTAACCCTCATTTTATAGATGAGGAAAGTAAGGCATAGGGAGAGGGTAAGTGACTTGCCCAAGATCACATAGTTGAGTACGGACCCAGCTCTGCAGGGACCCAGGCCCAGGCTCTATTCTGCCCACAGGTTCTCATCCTCACAGCCGAGCCAATGACCTGGGAGGCTATTCACCTCTCTCTGCGGTGGTGATACTCTCTATTCTTTTCTGGCAGGCAGGGAGCTTGGCTCTTGTTTAGCTGATCAAAAATACTTCTGTGACCAAATGGTAAACTGTAACCCTGAAGAGAATCTGGCCAGAAAACACCCTATGGTAATAACTGTTTATGGATCAGTAATGCTACCTGAGCAGACTCATCCTAATAAAAAATCCTAACCCTGACTTATCAGTGAACTTGGTTTATTTTGAAGCAGCAATGCTCAAACAGAAGAGGCACCAGAATCACCCAGGGGCTTGTTCAACACAAGCCCCAAACCCAGAGTTTCTGATTCAGGAGGGCTGGGTGGGGCCCAAGAATCTGTGTTTCTGCTAAGTTCCCAGGTGATGCTGATGCTGCAGGTCCAGGATCAGTGTGATAAGCACTGATTTAAAGTCATAACAGCTAGAGAGATACATATCCTAAGCTAGCAAAGTGACTCCACCTAAAAATGGAGTTGTCTTGTCTAGTAAGAAGAATTTGCTGCGTGTCCATTAGAAAAACAACTCACTCACATCTGGGGAGGGGACACCACTGTCGAGGACAATACTCTTTGTGTTTTACATGTTATCTTTACTCTAAAAGCAGGAGTAGGGGCCCTTTAAGAATGCAGGCTTTTTATTTTTTATTTTAACTTTTATCTCAGTTCCTTCCTAGGAAGGGTAAAAAATTCTCTGTGATATGCTGTTCCGAGGTATTTTACAATGAGTCATAGTCTTGGGTAATAGCTTTACTGAGATACAAATTCACCCATTGAAAGTGTCCAATTCAATGGTGAGAGCAGAGCCGCATGTGAAATGCAGCATCTTAACGGTGTTCCTTCCACTCGTCATTACAGGGTTCCATATTAGTGGCCAGGCAGAACACCCAGCAACATCGACTTCAGGACAAGCAATGGGCACCTTCCTGGTTCAGCTTAATGATCACTCTTTGAAACAGTGGACATAGACACACCTGGCTTTCTGAGCAGGCCTCCTCACTGATTTTTTTTTTTTTAAGTCAAGAAAGTGTTCTCTTTTGGGTTATTCCAGTCATGCTACTGACTCTAACCTAAGAGTGGATGATCCAGCTCCCCCAGAGAAGGTAAAAATGACTCCCAGATGACTCTACACTGTCAGGAACTGGGAAATGATGCAAAACACATTTCTGAGAATGGGTTATCGATGGTTACAGTGTCAAAGAATCTATTAAAACTCAGTCACAGCCTAATGGATAGCCTCTGAGTGTAGTGAGCTTCCTTGCAGTGGAGGTATTCAAGCTGAGGTTGGCCAGCCACTCTCAGAGATGAGGTGGAAGGACTCCAGCCTCATATCCCATTTATTCACTCAGCCTACAATCCCCGAGCAGGTTCATGCTGGGACCTATGTGATAAAGATACATAAGGGGTCCCTTCCTGTGAAGGAGACATGGAACTGTGTGCAGGGGCTCTTGGGGCCCTGGGCCTAGAGAGGCCTAGAGAGGGGTCCACATGGGTTTCAGAAGGAGCCTGTAAATCACCTGAAATTGTGTGCAAATGCACTCTGAGGAGATAAGGGCCCACTATTTTCATCAGATTCTAAAAAGGGTCAGTGACTTGATTTTGGATATGAACTTATGGTCTAGTAGAAGAAGAAAGTGCTAACAGATAAGTACAAAAATGCCAGGAGTATTCCAAAGTAAGCATTAGATAAATGTTAAACTGCAATGGACATGTGAGGAAAGTTAACGAAGCTTGAAGGGCCTTTCATTCTAGAAGTTTCTGGATCCCTTGTGGAGAGCTCTTTATCTTGGTGTCCAGGCTAACGTCTGTCTGGACGTGATTCTTCAAGGAAGAAGCCGGGGAAACTGTACCTGTCAGTATGGTGCGCCGTTTGCACTGCTCCTCAACGCCACCCTGCCTCTTCCCAGTCTGAGTGAAGGGCATCTCAAACATGAAGCGGCGAATGTTATGGGACCTCTCAAACTCCGTCTTCCTTTCTTGCAATTCTTTCTCATCAAAGAATGGAACCACATGAGTCACCTGGATGTATGCATACTTGGAATCCAGATCCTTAGGGTTGACCTTTAAATGAATTAACAAAATGGGAGATTGGTGCTATTTGAAGGACTCTTTCCAAGCATCCCTAAGCTTGTCCTTCCACTTTTTATTAATAAAGGATTTGGAGGGGCGCCTGGGTGGCTCAGTCGGTGAAGCGTCCGACTCTTGATTTTGGCTCAGGTCATGATCTCAGGGTTGTGGGATCGAGCCCTCCCACCACCCTCCCCCCACCCCATCCCTCAGTCAGCTCCACTCCACACTACTCAGCCGGGAGTCTGCTTGTCCTTCTCCCTCTGCCCCTCCCTGTACTCACACGTGCGGACGCACTCTCTCTCATATACATACATAAATAAAATCTTTTAAAAAAAGAAATAAAAGATTTGGAAAAATTTAGAAAAGTTGAAATAGTACAACAGTCATATACTCACAACTTAGAACAATTGCTAATGCTTTGTTTCAAATACACACGTGCATATACACATATGTGGATGGATACTTAGACATATACATATAGACATTTTTTTTAAGCTGAACCATTTCAAAGTGGTATCCATCATGCCACTTCAGCCAGCATCTCCTAAACATGAGGACATTCTCCTTCGTGATCATAATATATTATACTTAATAAAATTAACTTAATTCCGTAATTATCACTCAGTACACAGTCCATTAAAGTTTCTCAAATGTGGCTATTTGTGTTTGAACCAGAATCTAATCAATGATCAGATGTAATCTAGAATTCTCCACCTTTTTTTCATGACATTGAATTTTTTTTAAGACATCACACTAGTTTTCTTGCTGAATAACTCCCTGTGTGGATTTTTCTGCTGGTTCAGGAACTGTATTTTTACATATTTGGCTTAGAGGGAAAAGTGTTTATTTTAGTAATAATGCTTAACACCTAGAACCTCAAATTATAATTAATCTGTAGAAAGATTAGATGTAAACAGACGTGGATGAATTAATTTAATACAGATACAGACTAAGACTCATCTAACCGGAAGTTTAGCTCCTGATTGACTCAGCACATAAATGCTTTTAGAACTGCATTGCTAACATCTGTGATGTACCAGAACATGAAACACAGGCATTTCCCACACAAGCACAATAGCTAATTTATTAGGGAGACAAGTCAATTTTGCACAAATGAATTGTATTTAAGCTTGTAGAGCAATAAAAGGAGGTCTGACAGAAATGACTGCAGAGAATTTGGAGAAAATTCTGGAACTGGGGCCAGCAAATGAGGCCAAGAAGGTTTAGCTGGTCTCAAGTTATCAGGCACCACTGTCCTCTCAACAGGGCTGTATGTGAAGAAAAATGAAAAATAGATGGAATGTACCTAAAACTTTGGAATTTAAGAAAATACAAAATGTCATGAGTTACTACTTCTATTTTAGAAACAGCCATCTGACCCATCACTATAACTGTCCTCAAACCTATGAAATGTAACTCTCCTTAGCAGAAACAATTTAAAAGCAGTGGAAATGCACGTGCTTGCCTATTTCTTCAGGGGTATTTCCCTCATCTTCATTTCCAAAGTTGTATGTACATATCAGTAGGAGGAGCAGAGGATAGGTGTTTGGGGGCAGAAGATCGCACGACAGCCCCGGAGGTTATAATGTTAAAGCCACAACTAGACCTGGACAAAGGTTTCAGTTTCAGAGAAAAGCAGCCAATCGGATGTGAGTAGTCTGGTCTAAGAAAAAAGGAGGTCTTCATAAGATCATGTTGAGGTTTCTGGTTAAAAACAGACCAATAGTGTGTGTTTATCCCTTTTCCTTTGTGCAACTCTGTTAAAATGCAGTACAGAATTAACCTGTGAGGACCAAGGAAAGAGGAGAGAAGACAGCAGTGGGTGAGAGCATTTACTGAATTTCTAGAAGGCGCTTGAATGGAGGTGTGCTACCCAACTTGGCAGAGACACTGTTTTCCCATGCAGGTAGGACAAGGAAGAGTTCTGAGGAAAACAGCACCCAGTAACACCCATAGAAGTTCTAGTCTAAGTTCTCACAGAGAGGAGTAACCAGTGAGTCAGAGCACTTCTCAGAAGCCTGCTGCTACGGACTGAACATCTGTCCCCCCCAAATTCTCAGGGTGAAATCTTAACCTCCAATGTGATGGTATTGACAGGCAGGAGGTGATTAGGTCATGAGGGTGAAGCCCCCATGAATGGGATTCATGCCCTTATAATAGGGGCCCCACAGAGCTCCCTCACCCCATCCACATGTGAGGACACAGCGAGGAGACGGTCCTCTGTGAACCAGGAAGAACTCACCAGGCACAGAATCTGCCGGCGCTTTATCCCAGACTTCCCAACTGCTGCAACTATGAGAAATTTCTGTTGTTTATAAGCTGCCCAGTCTCTGGTGTTTGTTACAGCAGCCTGAATGGACTGATGTCCACAGAGGGTAGCAATAGGATTAGGGTGACTGGGAGAGGTATAGAGTGGAAACCAGAGCGAGTGGCCAAAGTCTATTTGGAGTGGCCAAACTCCAGGTTCCCTTCCCTAGTCCCCGCCCCACAAGAAAGAAGAGGTTACTCCTTGGAGAAACTGGTCTGGAAAAAGTCTAAATGGGTTTACCAGTCTTAGCAGAAAGCAGGGGCAAAGGTACAGAGCAGAACACCGGGTGAGCAGGTCAAAGCTTGCAGGCCGAACGTGGGACCTTCAACCCTTGCTCATGTCCTGCATCCAGATTCCAGAATTACCTGCTTCCTTGTCCCCTCTCTACCACTTGGGCAGGAAACCAGAAGACTCTTCCCTGGAGAAAAAAAGGGCCTCAAGGAAACAGATTTCAGCGACTAGGGATTCCAAAGCAGGGCTCAGGATGGAAAATGAACTAGGGATTCTCTAAAAGGGTGAACTTAGAAGGACGTAGAGCTTAACACTGCTGGAAATTGAGCAGGAGGATATTTTTGTTTGCTTAATATTTAATATTTATTTATTTACATTATTTTTGTTTTTTATTTTTAAAGATTTATTTATTTTAGAGAGAGTATGTGTGTGTGTGCGTGAGCCAGGGGGAGGGGCAGGGGGAGAAAAATCTTCAAGCTGACTCCCCACTGAGCGCCAGCCAAGCCCCACACAGGGCTCGATCCCATGACTCATGATATCATGACCTGAACCAAAACCAAGAGTCAGATGCCTAACTGACTGAGCTACCCAGGAGCCCCAATTTTTATTATTTTTACATTGAAGTATAACTGACACACAGCATTACATTAGTTTCAGGTGTACAATGTAGTGATTCGACATCTCTATACAGCAGGCCGTGCTCACCACCAATGCAGCTAGCATCTGTCCCCACACGACACCATCACGGTACCATATGCCTTATGCTGTGCCTCTAACTGGAAGCCCACGTCTCCTACTTACCTTCAGCCATTTTGTCCATCCCTCCACCCCCTTCCCTTTTGGCAACCATCCAGTTTGTTCTCTGTTATTTATAGGTCTGATTCTGCTTTTTGTTTGTTTGTGCACTTGTTTGGCTTTTTAGTTAGCAGGAGGACATTTTTAATGCAAAAAACAGGAGCTCTATCTCGTCCTGAATTTCAGGAAGCAAAGGGATGCCCAACTTCCTGGAGATATCCTGAAGACAGTGGAACACATAAATATACAGGAGAAATGTGTAGTTTCAGAAAAGGTCTTCATAAGAGCAATACAGCAGAGGTCAGCCTCTCTAAACAGAAAGTAGATCTCATTCCTACAAATGTGCTGGCTAGTTAGTTCCTTCCTTGGTCTGTCAGCCTGTCCATCTGTCCATCATCATACTGAAAATGGTATATCCTTTCAGATGTTACTTTGTAAAATAATGTCTTTTTTTTTTCAAGATTTTATTTATTTATTTGTCAGAGAGAGAGAGCGATCACAAGCAGGGGGAGTGGCAGGTAGAGGGAGAAGTAGGCTCCCCGCCGAGCAAGGAGCCTGATGCGGAACTTGAACCCAGGACCCTAGGATTATAACCTGAGCCAAAGGCAGATGCTTAACCCCATCTGAGCCACCCAGGCTTTTTAAAATTATGAAATCTTTACTTAATGAAGGACATCAGAAAGCACAGAAAGGTGTCAGGAAGAAAAAAATTACACTTGCTACTCAAGGCCAACCATTCTTAATTTTCCTGTTTTTTTTCCCCGTATACACATTTATGAATATATAACCAGCCATACATAATCAATCAATATGTATTATATTGCTATATTTCCAAACATAGTCATACCTTGCCAGAATCCTGTATCATTTTGACATTTTCAGAACCAAATTTATCTGAGTAAAGTTTAAGAAGTCTCTGGGAAATTTCTGACAGAGGTGTGAGTTTGGGTTCTTTGTAAATATACTCTTTTCCATCTTCATCTTCAAAGAATCCCTGTGACATAAAGCACAATTAGAGCTATTCCCAACTATAAGCCCCAGGCTTACCACCCAGGAAGGATTCTTGTGTTATAAGAGTTAAAAAAAAAAAAGGCGGGGTGGGGTAGGGAGGATGATTCTAAAATAAAATCCTACTTAAACAGGCTTTCTGAAGAGGAAGGAAAATGATAATAATGTGAAGTTGGGGTGCAAAGATAAAGGAAAACACAAAACTGCAAACTCATTCAAGAATGCTGTCATTAAGTGTTGAGTGAAATGGAGGACTGGAGACTCAAGACTGTTCTCTCGGGATCTAATGATGGGATTCAAGCCTGTTTCACATTCCCAAGAAGCAGAGCTCACTAAGAAATGATTCGGCAGCCTGCTCCGGGCAGGCCTCGGAAATGCACAGAACCCCCCTCACTGGCCTCCCCCATTGACATAAGGACTTTACGGCATAAACAGAAACATTCCAGTCTGAAGCAGGTTCGGCAAAAGTTATCTGAAGTTCGCATAAACTCTATTTTGCTCTACTTATGAGAAAAATATGAAAGGGCTGGAGCATAATATCAGAAAATATTTTCACTATCACCAGTTAGCATGTGGTTTAAGCACCAATCATGTCTGAATACAACAAGGCTTAGAATTGCATGGGAAGTGAAAAAGGTTGAAAATTTTAAAGTCCAGATTGGGGTTAATACTTGAAATAAATGAAAAAAAAGTTTCTCATCTAAAATAAAAATGGTGCAAAAAACACAGTATATTAAAAAAAAAATACAGGCTAACATGAGACAACACCCACATCAAACTAGGAGTTTAGATGCAGTAATTTCACTACATTAACTTGCTTTTTAAGCATTTACTATAATTACCTCCACATCTGTTTCACTGTCTGTAAACTGGTATTGCTATAAAGTTATAAAAGACAATAACAGGATAAATTGAAGGTTATATAATGCTCATAGAAAACCACACACCCTAAATAAATGGATTATAATTTAATACCATTTAATCATGTTAGAGACTTGGAGGTTAAACTTGCAGTTAAATTTAAATGAACCCTTTTCTACAGGGTTTCTGAACTATGACAACGGTAAATATACTTGTGGAGATATTATACTACAAAAGATAGAGATGCGCAGGGAACAAAGGAAACCAGAAAGTCTTAATTTTCGTTTTAAAACATGCAGTATAGAAGTGTAAGGAAACAGGTGATTTATTTCTGTAAATAGAATAAAATGTTAAATTTTTTTTTTTTTTTGAGTTTGTAATGACTGGACAGATATACATACAGACCGGAAAAGGAAACTTGCGAACCACACTGAGGTACCAAAGGTGGTGCTAAAAATGTCTTATGGAGGGAGAACTTACCGCTGCCTTAAGACAGTAATAAAGAAAAGACAGGAAGAAAGAAAAAAAAGCAGAAAGTTTACTGCCGTGGAAGATAAGAATCATACTAAATATGACAAATTCATCAAATTAGCATTTATAGAAAATACAAAATTTACAAAATATAAATTTATAGAATTAAAAATAACAAAAACAAAAACAAGGACTTAGGAGGGCCTACAGAACAGAGAGGAGGCTCACCTGTCCAAAGAAGGCCACTCGGAAGTATGTCCCCAGGAGCCTGCGGCCCGAGTGCATGACCTCAGTCACTTTGCTGTAGGCCCGGTGCAGTGTGTCATACAGATGGGCCAGCCTCTGAAAGGCAGAACAAAACCCATTTCTTCCCACTTGCAACTAGGAGAATCAGTTTTAAAACAATTAAATGAGATCACAGAGGTAATAATTTCTTGGACTTGAGTAAAAGAAACAAAACACACAGACACACACACAAAATCAAGACTGTCTCGACTGCACAATTGGTAACAACCATTTTTCAATTATAATATTTTCTACCCAAAGAGCCATTTTGCATATTGAGGATCCATCAAATCTCCACATTGCAGTAAGCACCTTCTGTTTTCAAGTTCACATGAAATGTCGGAGACGGTAAAGTCCTATGATGACGTTTTTAGTCTTTGCTTTTCCTACTTCTCTGATAAGTTACAAGAAGCTGGACAGCCTCCCCAGGGAGGCTGGCAGGGACAATGGCTTCCCATGCAGATGGAGCAAGGAGCAGCTCTAAGGAAGAAGGCACCCGGTGATTATAAAATTCTGTTCTTGGTAACCTTTCAAAAATGGAGTGCCACAATTACCAATCCTTGTTTTTTGAGATTTGGGATCTGTATAGAGGTGGGGCCCGTGTGGGCCACGTATAATGCTCTGCAGGTGGTGACCTCAAGCATCACACGGAGGGTCAGAGACCACAGGTCATCTCTGATCGTGGCCTGCTTGCTCTCTTTGCATGTAAGAAGGTTTGGGTGCATGTGTCATCCCACTGTCCTCTCAAACAGGAAAAAACAAACCACTCTGATACCTCAAAATCTCTCCGTTTCTCGTAAATGGGGATGATGAGTTTATAGATGTCAGCAATTAGCTCATAGCGTTCAGCCTTCCAGAGTCCATCTGCACACTGCTCTAGAAGCTCCATGAGCACATCCTGATCAAAAAAGAAGGCCACCGGTCAGAAAAGAGTGTTATAGGAAACATGACATTGTATTCTTTGCAGAATGCTTAACCAATTAAGATGGTTAGGAGGAAAATGTCAAAATACATTATTTCTAAACACTAACTTCCACACTTGTAGTAAATAGCTCACCACTATGTTCTTTTTTAATTAGCCATTTTTCAATCATTTACAAGCAGAAATGAAGGGTCACACTGTATGCCTGTGTAATAGTTATATACCACGGGGAAAAAACGGACACTGATAGCTTCACACAGGCTCTCAATTTGTGTTAGTTCTATTTTTATAATTATAATTTAGAAAATTTTTTTTCCCTGGGGCACCTGGGTGGCTCAGTTGGTTGGGGTCTGACTCTTGATTTTGGCTTAGATCATGATCTCAGGGTCATGGGATCGAGCCCTCCGTTGGGCTCCGCGCTCAGTGGGGAGCCTGCTTGAGGTTCTCTCTCCCCCTCTCCCCCTCCTCCCTGTTCTCTCTTTCTCTCTAAGGTAAATAAACAAATCTTAAAAAAAAAAAAAAAAAAGGAAATTTTTTTTTTCCTTTCTGAGAAACAATGACAATGCTGAGACATGAAATTACTAAGTGTGACTTCAACCCAAGTTAAGCATCTCAGAGCAATTTAGTGATGTCACATGGTAGGCATGACGCCTGCCTCACCAACAACCTTTCCTCCTTTCCTTGGAGGTTTCTATCTACTGAAGTTTGGGTAGTCACCCAGCCTCTATTAAAGTCCTTGGACTCTGGAGGAGCTAACACTTTCCATGACTCAGGGGTTGGAGCACGTGGCTCAGGTGTAAACTAATCAGCATAAATCTATTTCCTGGCCACAGTCATTGTTTCATCATCCATGGGCATGTGACCTAAATGGGCCAATCAGGGTGAATTTTAGGACCCTGTCCTGGAAAGCTGGGACAGAAGTGTTCTCATCAGCCCAGACATGACAGGGAGCAAGGAACCTGACTGGGGCTGACATCCTGAGAGCCAGGCAGGGGCCCATGTGCCTTAGTAACAGTGGAAAGCTCCCCCTCCTTCCCAAAGCAACTGTGTCATGGATAACTCTGTTAAACATTCACACTGATTGCTGTCAATCTTTCTGGAATTTCCTAATTGAAGCCAATTTACTCAACCTTTATTGTTTAAGCCTATTTGAGTGGGGTTTCATTAATGCCATTGAGCAAATTTTCGTCTGCTTCTTTGTCATCTCTATAGCTTTGGCAAAGTGTCCAATCGTTGGCTCATTTTTCTACTGGGTTGTTTATTGAGTTTTGAGAGTTCTTTACATATTTTGAATAAAAGTCCTTTACCAGACACGTGGTTTGTAATTTTCTCCCAACCTGTGGTTTATGTCTGGATTTTCTTAACAATGTCTTTTGAAGAGGAGAAGTTTTTAATTCTGATGAAGTTTAATTTATCAAGTTTTTATTTTCTGGGTTGTGATTTACATACTGAAAAAATCTTTAACACAAGTCCACAAAGATTTTCTCCTTATGTTTTCTTCCAGAAGTTTCATAGTTTTACATTTAAGTCTATGATCCATGGAGTAATTTCTGGATATACGTAAAGTATGGGTCATTTTCTTAATATGAATGTCTAATTGTTCCAATACCATTTGATGAAGACAATCCTTTCTCCACTGAACTGTCTTTGAATCCTTGTCAAAAATCGGGGGGGTGGGGAGATGGGGTAACTGGGTGATGGACATTAAGGAGGGCACGTGATGTAATGAGCACTGGGTGTTATATAAGACTGATTATCACTGAATCACTGAACTCTACCTCTGAAACTAATAATATACCATGTGTTAATTAATTAAATTTAAAAAAGAAAAAAAGACAAGGGAAGTGTTAAAAAATGATCTTCTCTAGGTATCAAATATACTATGTGCTCTACTAAAGCAAAGAAAATAAATTATATTATCTGAATGACTGGGAAAAAAACTCAACTGAACCACATGTGTGTGGGTCTATTTCTGGCTTCTCTATTTTGTTCTAACGATAGAGATGTCTAACCTTGTGCCAATACCACCCTGTTGGGATTACTACTACAGCTTTACAGAAGGGTGTCTCCACAGTGACACTAATGATATGTTGAGCCACACAACTCTTTGTTCTGGAGTCTGTCCTGTGCACTACAGAATGTTTAGCAGCATCCTCAGCCTCTACGACTAGATGCCAGGAGCAGTACCTTCTCCCTTCCCCCTTTCCCCAAACTGTGACATTAAAAAACCATTTCCAGACATTACGAAAAGTTCCCTGGGAGATGGGGGCAAAATTACCCCAATTGAGAACCAATGCTTCATAATAACCTTAAAAGTCAGATAGCGTGACTCTTCGAACTTTTTCAAAACTGTTTTGGCTAGTCTACTTCCTTTGCAATTTTCCATATAAATTTTAGAATTCATTTTGTCAATTTCTACCAAAACTCCAGAAGGGACTTTGATCAGAACTCTCTGAATCTGTCAATCAGTTTGAATAATATAGTGAATTATATTAATTGGTTTTCTAATGTTGAACCAACAGTGCATTCCCAGGGTAAACTCCACTTGGTCATGGCTTATTTTTCTTGTTTATATTTTGTTAGATTAAATCCACTAATATATCTTTTAAGGCTAGTTGCCTTTAAACATGTTTGTATCCTCTATTATACTGTAAATGAAGGACAGGACCTTTGTTTTTCATTCCTAACCTAATGTTTCATCACAGGCCTAATGCTTACAGTTTATAGATCCAAAGAAAATAAATATATATATATTTTTTAAGTAGGCTACACACCCAGTGTGGAGCCCAATGCGGGGCTTGAATTCATGACCCTGAGATCAAGACCTGAGGTGAGATCAAGAGTCAGACGCTTAACCGACTGAGCCACCTAGGCCCCTCAAAGATAAACATTTCTATAGCAGTTGTCAATCAATTTGTCAGAAAATACTGACTTTAAAAAAAACATCTTTAAAGCCAGGCATTTAACTTTTATGTCATGTTTACAACATACAAATCATAAAACCGTCATCAGTGTAACTAAACTCTGAGCCAATACTTATAAAGAGGTATACCAGTTGTCTCACACTTTTATTGCAGGTCTTTTAAGTGCAAACACTAAACATTACATAGTAACTACTGTAACAGCTATAGAGAAAGAAGAAATCAGGAAAGGTTCTAATACCATCTCTTCTTGTGCATTTGTATTATAAAGACATACATCTTTTTTAGTTTTGTCTCAAATCTTTTCCAATGAGAGAATCTGCCCAAGCTAAGCATGACAAATTCTCACACTCCTCTGATTATAAAAAGCTAGATAAAAGCATACAAATAAAACCTGTATAATGTCAGTATCAATATATTTACCTTTCCATATTAGTAAAACTGGTGATATAATAAAGGTCTAACCTAATTTGGTGGTCATGAGGATCAAATAAAATTTTACCCATCAAAATGCTCTGAAAACTATAAATACTATGTGGTTAAATTCACAGGCCAATTAAATAAATCTCTCCTGTTTCAATCTTCGCTTTCTACTTTGTAGTGATTTTTAAAACTGGTATCTTACTTCCACTGGGCTATGTAATATCCCATAGTGCCACCCACATATGTGGTGGTTAGGAATTTCTTGGAGAAATGAATTAGTCTGCATTTTTCTTAGTAATATAACAATATTATTCATAGCTGCCCTTTGCTGTTGGGAAGTGAGTGAACAGTCCTTTTATCAAAGCCTTGCGTTCCTCACACACCTTAGGTCAAAGACGTTGCTACTGGGTAGTTTTTGAGCATCTTCCTTCTCAGTGGTGCTGAGGGACTACAGGTAGAGGTGGAAGAATTCTGGAAGGCTCAATTCCCCATCAGGGATGAGAATAGGTACACCCAAAGCGTTCTTCTGATAATGGAAGTCAAATGGAACTTTACCCATTTTAAAACTATCCTTGTTTAACTTACAGACTACTCATTTGGCCCCTTTTCTCAATATTGGGCTTTGTTCAAAGAGAAATGTAAACTTTCTATAAAAAATTATAATTGGTTCCACTAGTATAGGATAATCCACACTACAGGTGTG
Organism: Phoca vitulina; assembly: GCF_004348235.1. NCBI lineage: Eukaryota > Metazoa > Chordata > Mammalia > Carnivora > Phocidae > Phoca > Phoca vitulina. The sequence continues at coordinate 12,281,656 of NW_022589708.1, read as the reverse complement.
AATACACAATGATGATACCCTGTTTGTGGACGGGACCGAAGAGACCTACAGATTCTTAATTCCATGCTGTAGCAGTTACAGCACAATAAGCATCTAGAGTCGTTTTAATGTAATCTCACAGAAAATTAAAAATTCTTCTCAAAGATTTATAAAAGTTATAACTAGGCGTAGTCACTACCACATTGTTAACCTGACTCTTTCCTTCATTCATTCACACATTTTACCAAGCATCTACTATGTGCAAGGCACTGTGTTTGACATTGGGTTATAAAGCAAATTTATATAAATAAAATTAAGTTTCTGTAATTTATAAAAATGGTTCTATTTCTATAAATGTGGAAGGCAGGTTTTAGATGGTTTATTAGGCTATGCCACAAATGAAATTTGTTTTGAGGAGGAGGCCTTCAAAGACACACAGAGGTTATCCTTCAGAGCAGCTAGAACTGATATACTAGAGACTCATGACCACCAACTGTAAGACGTGAGGTACATGTTAAGATACCAAGGATGAGGAAAACAGTGATTTCAAATACGTGCCCAAACTGCAAGTCACAAGGGCAGATGCTCTGAATTGACAGCAGTAGGGGTTTATTTATTTAACAGTAGTCAGTGTGTCTCTGGGTGAGTACTGGGGAGGCCAATGATCAGTGAATAAAAAGCACTTCCTGCTCTCAAAGAGTCCAGTATGAAGACTGATCCATAAAGAGATTACAAAAAATGCTGGTAAGTGCCGATAAAGAAACATGCAGGCAATCAGGGATGCAGACAGGAACGGCATCCATCTAGTAATGTGGGAAAGGAGAGACACACAGTGTTCTAGAAAGTGGTGACTGAGTCTTAAAAGTGATCAGGAGTTAGTAAGGCGAAGGTGAAAGGTGGCAGCAGAAAGGAAGAGAGGGGAGACATTCCAGGGAGAGGGAAGAGCAGGGGCAAAAGATTCAGGGGCAGAGGGCAGCATGGTGGGTGAGGAATTTACAAGTAGTCTGAGGGGTTATTCAGAGTATAAAATCTGAATCAGCGAGTGGCAAGAGATGAGGCTGGCGTGGGATGATGGTGTGGAAAGGATTTACAGAGACTAAATAGCTATACTCAAAGTTTTCTATGTCAAAAATAAATTAGTTAAATGTAGATAACTTTGAGATATGAAAATACAAATAGGCATATGTCAACTACTACAATGATGAAGTATTCAATAAGGAAGAAGTTACTTGATTTTGAAATGATCTTCTGTCTATTCATGTAAGGTATCCTTACAGCAGCCTTTCAGGTATATTTTAAATGGCCCTAGATTTAGACACTTAATATATATTAAATAGAATTTATGGGCCAAATGCCCCAAATTGGCAGTCTACTATTCTTACTCTCATTCAGTCAAACCAGAAACATGTGAAAAGTTTAATAACACTGAAACCTGAATTCAAGTAGCCTATCAATACTATAGGCAACTGAGTTAATTGTGGAAAAATCTGTCATATTTCGTTCAGAAAGATGGACTTTGACCAGGGAAACTCCTCCAGAATGGTTGGAAAACATTTGATAAAGCCAACAGAGCTTAGTAAATAATTGAAATAAGTATCACAATTTTATGGCAATCAGGAATTAGGAAATAGCACATCATCAACTTTTACATGCTACTGGACGTTATTTTATCTTTTTTTCTGATTCAGGAGGCAGATCTATAGTTTATCAGTCTGATATCAGTTATTATTATAAAGAAATGATAATATATACTACAAAAAGCAATGTCTGTATAGATTTTACTCAAAAACAAACTAAGGGGTGCCGGGGTGGCTCAGTCAGTTAAGTGTCTGACTCTTGGTTTCGGCTCAGGTCATGATCTCATGGATCGTGGGAGAGAGCCCCACATCAGGCTCTATGCTCAGCAGGGAGTCTGCTTGAAGAGTCACTCCCTCTGCCCCTCCTCCACTCTCTCTCTCAAATACATAAATCTTAAAAAAAAAAAAACAACTAAAAATAGCTTCTATAAGAAAAGAGCCCTCTCATAAAAGTAGAGAGTATGGATTACTGAACACCAAAGTTTAATTTAGTAAGATAAATTATTCAGGCTAATGTCAACTCTATATATACCTAGACATTTAGAGCTGGTGCATCAAGTAATAATTCTTTGAACAGAAATAACAAGTAAAAGAAAAAAAAGAAAGAACCAGTAATCACAGTTCAGTTTGAGAGACCATACGTCAACACAAAATTATAGAGTCATAGGAACTATGACGTCATAGTAATTAAACACTGGGGCATATATGAATGATATTCTCAGCAGAAATTCCATGTATTAATTTACTTAGAATTCCCAGCAATCACCGCACCTGAAAATCAGAGCTAATCCAGACAATGGTCAGATAGTGATAACCTTGAACGGTGGTTATACAGAAAGCTTGATGGTTTTATCACCTTGCTTAAAATTTAAATGCCAAGATACATCTTCTAAATTGCCAATACATGCAAAGAACAGTAAGTAATTACTGGTTGGAAAAAAAAAACCCTCGATGAACTTTATGCATCTGTAAAGCTCACATTTTATGCTATCAGACTGAGCTTAAGAAGATCTCAGTGCACCAAGCTCATGAGCAATTGAGACAACTGTTTAAACTGTAATTAGTCAGTTCCATTTTTCAGTGTGCCCCAGAGATGCGACTGAGGTCACTGGGCACCTGTCTGTGGGAACAGCACACTAATGTCGTATATGGGCGTGTATGTGTGTGCACAAAAACACTTACAGGAGCCTGTATATGTTCAGGGTGTTTGAAAATTTTTATTTAAATGCCGATTTTTCCATCTAGCATTGATTAATCTAACCTTACTTATGAAGCTAGATGTTATCCCTATTATCTGCCATTTAGAAATAATGTAAACGGGGACGCCTGGGTGGCTCAGTCAGTTAAGCATCTGTCTCCGGCTCAGGTCATGATCCCAGGGTCCTGGGATCGAGCCCCGCATTGGGCTCCCTGCTCCGCGGGAAGCCTGCTTCTCCCTCTCCTCCCCGCTTGTGCTCTCTCTCCCTCTCTCTGACAAATAAATAAATAAAATCTTTAAAAAAAAAAATAACATAAATGTGTGACCAGGCGTGGGCAATGGCATACTTTATGGCTTAATTCACATGGCCACCATATTATTGTTGCTCAAGACAGAGTTGAAAACCCTTTGCAGCAAAATAATCACTTGTGATGCTTAAAATACAGATTCCCAAGTACCACACTCAACCAACTGAATCTGGGGCCTGGCAGAGTGGGAAGACTGGAAATCTGTATCTGTAACAGGAATCTAAGTAATTTCTAACTAAGCATACTAAAATTTGAGGACTACTGAACCAGGTGATGCTTCCTGAGGCAGGCACATCACTTATATAACCCTAAGCTACCACATGGAACACAGCTAGTTTATGGAATGAATCAATATATGTAAATACAGAAATTTCCAGGTCACAAAGAACTCAGACAACTTCCAATTCAAACTGTAAGGGACCGTGGTTTTGGTGTTTCTCCTCACCGGGAAGAAAGCGCTGCATGCAGTATAGTGTGCTAGGGCAGAGACCACACTGTGCTCACATTTCTATCTCCAGCACCTAGTTCAGTGCTAAGGAAGCTCAGTAAATATTTGCAAAATGAAGTGGGCCAGTAAGTCCTGGTATGAGCCAAGGGTAGACCAGTTAGACCAGTCCATGGGCAAAGTTCACTAGTCCCTACTGCAATGACCTGCATGACCACAAAAGTGCCTCCATGGATATTGATTTGGGGGTTGTAAAGAAATTTTGGCAAGTGGGCAAATAGTGAGCATGGACTGTATTTTCTATTTCCCCTTCCAAAGTCCCTCCTGACCCATCCTTCCTAGCTCTGGGCTTTGGGAGGTTGATGCACCAGGACTGCTGGCCTGCGGGCTGCGCTGCCTGTCCTCTGGCTCCTGGCTGAGTTCAGCCAATGGATGGTCCAGTAGGAGCCTGGAGGGCAGGCGGAGAGTGAGGGTGGGGTGGCTACGCACATGTCCCTCCCTGCCAGGGTATGGGACTGAGCTCTCCCCTACAACCTGTCAGGTGGCCCCCCCGTGGAGTTTCTCCCTCCCCCCTCCCCTAGCCCACAGGGTGAGAGGTGGTACCCCAGATGTTGCTAACCTCGAGGGTACTGCAATATTACTTGTTGGTTTCCCTATACCCTGTCCAAACTTTTTCAAAGTAGTCCATTTATTAGCCTTTCTTCAATGTCCCGACTGTGCTGCCTATTTCTACATGGGATCCTGAGGGAGGAATCTCAAAACTTCATGGGCTGTGTGGAGTTTTGACACACAGGGGACTCAGAATTCTTCAATCTGCACAGGCTCTAACTTGCGTAACAGAATTGTAAACAGGAATGGGATGTTTCTTTTTATCTAATCAAAAGCAGCTGGGAGGCAGTCTGCTCTTTAGATCAGAGTCAGGGAAGATGAACCGTGATCAATAAAAACCCATCTGAGGTCTGTCGCTAGGAGAATTGTGTGTTCTTATGCAGCTCCACGAAAATCATGTTAAGAGCGCACAAGGCATTTAAGTACATCTAATAATGCAGATTAAAAGAGCAATGATTTTTATTAAGCTATGTGTTACACACCTATTCCTTTCAGCTTTCTCCAAAACTCTTTCTGGGAGAGAGACGTTCAACTTCCTCTTTTTCTTGAAACATCCTGATAGTCAAAGCAAAAATGTAGGTAGCAATTTCTGCTTTCCTGGCTTTTGGAACATGTTCTTCTTTCAACTCCCAGCTAGTTTCAATCTTGACATGCAGGGGTTGCTTAGGACTTTATAATCCCACCGTGTCATATCCTAATCGTTACAGATCGTCACGTACTATGGACCTTGTTAAACATTTACCAACTTTATGCTTCAAGGACAGGGTGGAAAATCCATATTCTGGAAATCACTGATAAAGTTACCCCTCTCACATGTTTAGTTATCACTCAGGCTGGGTGCCATTCACAAATTTCCTGAGCTTGATTTCCTCGGCTGATGCTCTAGCCTGCAGTGATTACTCCAGCCTATTACTTCATTTTATCATCCCCGCAGGACAGGTTACTGAGAACTGTTTACTTTCAAACCTTTAGTTGTTCTTGGCACCATTGCTTTCCTTATCAAATTCTAAACAAAATGCTGTACTCCAGAGGTCTGTCTAGGTACCGGGTTGGACAAGGGTGGTTTCTGCAAGGAGACAATACATTTGAGTCTCTTCTCAGAGAAAAACCCAGTCACACTCGCCTTGAAGTTCAAGGCCAAGAGTGTGCAAGCCTTATTGTCTCAGTGACAGGCTTCACACTTCAGAGCAAAAATTAAAAATTACCATCTGCCCAGGCGTTTCAAGGTAGAGAGACAGCTGAACTGTCAATGCCATGTAATAATTGTTTTTTTTTCCTTTGGGATTCCTAGAAAACTTTATCTATCATGGTTAAAATTACTTTAATATTTAAATGTGAACTGCACTCCATATATTATCCTTCTTTCTCATGTTTACTTTTTGATTTAGAAGGTCATTTGAGACTAGACAATTTATGACAGTGGTTCTTAAATTATGGCGGCTTAAGACCCCTTTATATATATATGTATATATATATAATTAAAATTATTGAGAATTCCTTAAAAATTACTGAGAACTTTTATGTATATGGTGTTATCTCTCCATATGTATAATATTAGGAATGGCAACTGGAAAATGCTAAAAGATTTATTAATCTAATTAAGATAATAATAAATTTATTACATGTTAATGAAAAAATAATGAAAAATGTAACATTTTCCTCCCCCCAAAAAATGAGGGAAAAGAGTAGCACTGTTTTACATTTTTGCAACTCTCTTTAACGTCTGACATCATAGGAGAAACCCGCATTCTCATACCTGCTTCTGCATTCAATCTGTTCAACATGCTGCTTTGGATGATGTATACAAAGCAAGTTCAGCCTCACACAGACATTCGGTTGGAAAAGGAGGGACCTCAAAGACTTCCTGAAAGGGTCTCGGGGACCCCAAGGCTTCCTGAACCACACTTTGAACTGATTCTCGGCCTGGTTAATGTCAGGGAGGATGTGTGTTCGTGGCCCTACTTACTGGCAAGAGCATGATTAAAAGTCATAGTAGTAACTGTAGGACGTCCACCTCATAAAAACAAGTACAACAGAGGCAGAAGACATTTACTTCTTTCTCTGTTCCTTCTCTCCACACGAAGAAACAGACAATTTTATTTTTCTTTATTTAAAAGACAGGCAGGATTGACAAGCTTCCCTTGACTGTTCCATTCGGCTCTGAGCTGAGGGGAGGCAGGTGCACAGGGAAAGCCCTTTGACGGACAGTGACCGAAGAGGAAACTCAGGGAACATAGGCAGACAGCTGGCGTTTGTTCCAATTCCTCGCTTTATTTTAAAGCTTTCTGGTTCCCAGTAAGTGGCTGCAAGGTAATCCTGTTTTGGCAAGAGTGGGGCAGGAACTGCCACAGTGATCTAACGCTGAACCTTCTGCTCTCTACCGGGGCGGGGGGGGCAGGGTGTTCCGAGTCTCACCGAGGGTGAGAAGACTCTGGGCTGAGGCACGCAAGTGAGGCCGCGAACTGGGCCGCTCTGAGCCCCTGAGCCCGGTCTGGCCTCTCAAGGCTCTGCGTGTCTGCAGACACAGGGGAGAGGTCAGGTGGGGGACACTGATTTAAAAGTCTGAGTGGTCGGTTAGTTCAGTTGGTTAGAGTATGATGCTAATAAAAGATTAAAATAGCAATAAAACCTATGAGCTGGAGAAATTAATGGCTGGAAAGAATGAGAAACCTTATGGTCAAAATACTAGACCTTTTCCCACACGTGTTTGAGCTCTTAGCCTCACCTCGCTCCTAACTAGCTCCTCAAACTGTCTTTCCAGAGAAAAGGAGGAAGTCCTAGAAAGGGGGATGGCAGAGCTATCACTGCTCTCTTTCAGCCGTCTGGAGCGTTAGTTTAGTCCGAGCGAAACGGGCAGCGGCAGCTGCTGAGAGAAAACCACTGTGTGATGTGCGGGCAGAGCACAGCCGCCCCCGAGATACTCACGGACTGAAGACCCCCGCCAGCCGAGGTGCTCACCTCGTTGAAATGGACATCCTGCATTCCGACGTCTTCCATCATGGAGGCCTCCTCGTCTATGTTTGGGGTAATCACCCTGAATGCTGTGCATCCTTGTCTAAACATGCCTAGAATGGACATAGCAGGGGAGAGAGCCAGTCAGGAACCCGTAAGTGGACGGACCTTGAGGGTTCTTCCTGCCGCCATGTTTCTGTGTTGAAGGAGACAATGAACTCTGAAGTCTCTTATGTCTCAGGCCACTGTTCTCACAGGGAGCCACTGTGTGCTTCTCTTCATTTGCTTCCTCATACCTAGCGTTCTCCTCCCTCAGTTCTTCCCTCATTCTTTTAATTTTTCACCTTTATTAAAATGTATGCAACCTTTAAATAAACTATAAATAAACTGAAACAGGGACTGGATCCAAATTAGTAGTTTTTTAAAATAACAACAGTAATTTGACTTGCTACGGTGACCCATGCTCAGATACCAAGAAAAATAAAGCCAAAGCCAATCAAAGAGAAACATGACTCAAACAGAACTGTTTCCTTCAAGTTGTCACCTCTCCCACCGTGGCTGAGGGTAACCCAGAACTCAGATGAGAACTTGCTCTTCTCCTTCATGGAGCAGTCTGCCAAGAGGTAACTCACCAGCCGCAGCCATGAGCTGAGAGGCTGTTAGCTGGTTCCACATCTGCTGCCTGAGGGGTAAGGATGGGCCTCCTGTCCTTCCCACAACCGAAGAGCAGGAGCACCGGCAGCATGAATACTGCAGGGGCCTAAGCACTCTAATTCTCTAGGGGAAATCGTATAAGGGTGGAGCTGGGATAAATAACCGGGATAAGGATAAACCCTTGGGGCGTCTGGGTGGTTCAGTTGGTTAAGTGTCTGCCTTCAGCTTGGCTCATGGTCCCAGGGATCCTGGGATCGAGCCCCACACTGGGCTCCCTGCTCGGCCTGCTTCTCCCTCTCCCTCAGGTGTTCCCCCGGCTTGTGCTCTTTCTGTCTTTCTGTCAAATAAATAAATAAAATCTTTAAAAAAAAAATGATAAACCCCTTAAGCAATAATGGCCCATTTGGGGCCTTCACTCATCTTGGAGTCACTGGGGAAAAGTCGTATGTCAGTTAGACAATGTCAGCAAAAACGATCAAGTACAGAAGGACTTGAAACGTCCTGCTACTCTATTTTGAGGTCACTGTTTATAATAAAGCAAAACAGAACCCAAAACTTGAATTGAGACCTCCCATATTTTGGGAAAAAGAGGAACACAGAGTATTTTGAAACCACGACTTGAAAGAGCAGATTCGTGGAGAAAGGGGAACCCTCTTACACTGCTGGTGGGAATGCAAGCTGGTACAGCCACTAAGAAAAACAGTATGGAGGTTCCTCAAGATGTTAATAATAGAGCTACCCTATGACCCAGCAACTGCACTACTAGGTATTTACCCTAAAGATACAGACGTGAGGAAAAGAAAGGGCATGTGCACCCCAATGTTCATAGCAGCAATGTCCACAAGGAGCCGAGATGCCCTTTAACAGATGAATGGATAAAGAAGATGTGGTACATATACACAATGGAATATTATTCAGCCATCAGAAATGATGAACACCCACCATTTGCATTGACATGGATGGAATTGGAGGGGATTATGTTAAGTAAGTCAAGCAGAAAAAGACAATTATCATATGGTTTCACTCATGTGGAACATAAGTAATAGCACGGAGGACCATAGGGGAAGGGAGGGAAATCCAAAGGGGGAGAAATCAGAGAGGGAGATGAACCATGAGAGATTATGGACCCCGGGAAACAATCTGGGGGTTTCAGAGGGGAGGAGGGTAGGAGGAGGGGGTAACAGGGTGATGGGCATTAAGGAGGGCATGTGCTGTGATGAGCACTGGGTGTTATACTTAACTAATGAATCATTTAACGCTACATCAAAAACTAATTTTGTATGATACAGTGGCTAACTGAACGTAATAATAATAATTTTAAAAAAAGTAGATTTGTGAAGGCAGAGATTCTTCTGCTGCACGATGGTCAGAGTTTCCAAGCCTTGAGACAAAAGATTCCCCTGTGACAAGTATTAATCTAGGAGCTTGAGGATACATTAACATACAAAAAAGCAAAATTATAGAAGCCAACCCCCCAGGTTCCTGGGTAGAGAGTATATTTAAAATATACGCCTCAGCTCCAGTGAAGTAACTACAAGGGTGGCCCAAGCGCTTCCTCTCCTTGCATAGGAACATGTGCCATGGAAATGGAGAGAAAAAGAAGGAAGGAGAGCCAAGTCTATCCATGCAGAGTTGCAAGGGAAAATCCCCACACCTCTAAGTGTCAGGTGGATGGGGCAGCTGGGGCCCTGGGGGCCGGGCCCACCCTCAGGCTCACCTCCCCGGCGCCTCCTCTGGCAGGTGCTGTGGCTGGAGGGGAAGAGGGGCAGCTCCGGACGGAGGGCTATGTCTGCTTCTAAACACGAGGAAATGTATTACCTGACAAAAGGTCTCAACAGCAAATCATGCTAGTAGCAAGAGAATATGGAAACCCTCTTCAATTTCTTTTTCTTTTGGGCTCTGATGTATGACAAGCCTAGATTCCCTTCAATTCCATCCTAAATAGCCAGCTGGACTAGAAATACAGAAATTCCCTGGCCCTGGCGTCTGACTTTATACTATTTCTCACTTTGCAAACGGACTTCTTGTAAGTACGCTCCAGGACACAGGCACGCATGAGCAGCTTTTCTAAAATCTCTTGATTTCGAAATGGAAATGAGCAACTGGTGTTTAACCAAAAGAACCCATGAAAGAATTCATGGACTGCTCAACTGGGAACAAACATATAATGCATAAAAGAGCGCACTTACACACTCCTGCCCTCTCCTTCCCTGGGGAGGTAAGGTTTCTGGCCAGTGAGGCTGCCTACCCACATAATAAAGCCAATTGGGCTGTGGTTCTAAAAGAACGTTGTCTGATAATCTCCTGTTAAAACTGTCATTTGATTGATAAAACCGTTCCAGTGGGAACTATCTGAAGGGAAAATAAATCTTCTCTCAGCTCAACATTGGCCAGTCAAGGACACCCAGATGCAAAGCTCATTAACTAGTTCTTGCAAGATAGAGCCATTAGTTAAAGGTTACACAATAACATGCCATCTAGTTTTGTTTTTGATATTGGCACCTCTGCTGTGCCTACCAAGCCAAGCCAATGTCTTACCAGTGAATAAAACAATGAACACAGCGCGCGCGCGTGCACACGCACACACACACCCAAATCCAACCCCCCCACCCCCCACCTCCAAATCTTTCTGAATGGCTCCCACTTGTCTTTGCTGCTTTGTATAGTTTTATATTCATTTCACAAAACACAGGAATCCTTCCTCACCTTTCCGTGTGAGATATTCTGCCACCAGGGCTGTGACATGGACATAACACATCGCTGCCTACAATAAAAGACACGTGCTTCAGAATCACCATGTACAGAGCGCATCAGAATGCTCCCAGACAGAAATCTAGTGACTGCATGTACTTGTATTAGATCTCAAGGAAACTAGGGTTCCTAAGAGCTGACATCTTACCTTTTGAAAAAACTGGAACAATTCACATAAACTGAAGTTTTGAAATACATTGCAAATTGAGACAAATGGTAGTAAGTTTGCTAAGGCTCATTTCTGTTTAGAATTACTAAATTTTAATATAAGAGATTAAAAAAAGCATTTTTTTCTTACTATATTGATGATTTCCACATCATTTCTCTTAAGGTAAAAAGAAGACCATTTGAAGAAAAGGCATGTGTCTTTCTAGATTCTGAGAGAACTGCTCAAATTTCAGCAGCTAATAGTTTTCTCTCAGCTTAAAAAAAGATGTAGCAATTGCTTCCCAACATAGAATTCTAAACCAAAATTACAACTTAATGTTAATTAGATAACATTCTAAACACTTTAAAATGAAAGAAAAAAATAAAAAAAATTTTTTTTAACAAAGTTGCCACAGTGGTATAAAAAAGAGCTGTTGGAAATGAACCTGATTCTAATGACTGAGCCCCTGGTTCTTTGTCAGAATGATAGAAAAATTACTCGTAGTAGTAATATGTAATTCACTTTCATTATGCTAATATGTAGTTTAGATTAAATTTATGGTCAAACAGAATGGACTTCTTGAATAATCAATACGTAAAAACAGTTACATAAAATTTTCAGATGTAGAACATAACTGTACTAGTTTAGGCAATTACCGAAGTTTAAAAGTAAAATCATGCTTCTTTGGTAATACTGCTGACCATACCTAAATGCTTTAGGCCCAAATCGTAAACAGTTTTCAGAAGAACACAGAACCTGCCATACAGCCCACTGCTTTCCTTAATGTCTCCCCCTTTTACAGATGGAGGCACAGAGGGGTGAAAAATGGGCTCATCACAGTGAGTAAGTGTTGGATTTGTTCTGTCTCTGGGGACAGACCACACACCCAACTCCCTGCCCCCACCCTGTCTACTTCTGGAAACACGCTCTGTACACGGGCAGCGCTCTGAGGCCTACCACATCCACAGATGACAATGGACTACCTCCAACAGGAAAAAGCAACGTCCTATCATTACTTTAGTAACAGGAACATTAAATTTCATCATAAAAGAGCTGAATTTTAGAACTAGAGAGGAGTTTTAATGCAGAAACGGAGTGCACTTGAATTAGCAGGTGTGTATGTGACCATGGATGCTTTCTAAGAGCTTTCAAACAATGCTCTCCTGTGACAGAAACATTTCCTTACAGTGTTGTAAACTGTTGAGATGCTTAGAAGTTGTGAAGCAACCCCAAGCCTAACACTGTTGAAGTATCACTTCTTTCGATTACTGGGAAATTTTTCTTAAAATTGGCTTCTTTTAGTGAATGAGACATAGTTTTCCCAAAAACCCAGCTCGAGGGAGTCTTGCTGGGCTACCTCAGACAGATCCCCATTCTTGACATGGATCCTGGCCATGCTGTCCAGCCATGTCTTCCTGAGCTCGGGAGTGCTGGCGTAGGACTTGGCCAGACTGTACTGGAGGTCCACCAGCATCTCCGGGTCATTCTCATGCTCCTTCATCTGGGCGGTGGCCATCAGAACTGTGCGTATCCTTTTGGTCAAGTCCTTCACGTCCGAGGAAAAGGTAGTGTGCTAAAACAAGGGTGGAAGAAGGACACGTGGCTTTCAGCTGTGTTCTGCCTCTCCGCATCCATACTAGATGATGAGGCAGTCTTGAGGGTCACCCACCTTGATGAGCCTGTCACTGTTGGCACAGTTGTTGATGATGGACAGGGACTGCTGGAATCTGGTTCCCCCGATCCCAACAACATCTGCTATCAGCTGGCTGACGGAAATAATGACCTTAGGGACACACAAATGTGAACAAATAATTTCACCTTCAAATGACTCCCCAGACTTGGCTCCTGCCTTCAGTTAGGATGTGCATGAGGACAGGGCAAAGTTTTGAGCACAGATCATTCCAGTGCAGGAAACAATGTCTGAGTCATCTTCTTCCCTTCCAAGAATCATTTCAGAAGATGATTTTGCTATCCTTAAGTATTTTGTTTGCATAGCAAAATGCTCATCAGGAAAGTGTAGAGGCATGAGAATCAGATAAGCCTGTATCATTTGGATAGTCACTTACTTTCTCTAATAAACAGGGAGACCTTATCATTTACCTCCTTGGTTAACTGGTTTGAATGTATACCCACTAAATATTCAATAAGTGGACTGTCCTTTGCATTTTTTATTAAAACATATACATATTAACTATGCAATGGGGGGGGGATCTGTCTTTATTGGTGTCTGTGATATGCTCTGCCTTTGCCCAGTCACTCAAGCTAAAACATGGATTCCATCTTTATTCCCTCCTTTTCCTTCACCATCCCCAGGTACCATCAATCAATAAGTACTGTCAACTCATTCTCCCCTTCTTCTAACCTTACCATACCTGGTCCAAGACACCATCCCCTCTGGCCTGGATTTGACCATGGTTTCCCCAAAGTCTTTCCAGCTAAGGCCTTGACTCCCTTGATCCATTCTCAGCAATAGTCCAGGCGATCCCTCCAAATATGCAATGACGTCTTCTCAAGTTGTTTTCACCCATATTCTTTACTTCACTGTAAGGACCTTCTCCAGTTCCCTGGACAGGCCCTTCCCCTTGGGCATCCGTCGCCTGGAACATGCTTACCTTCCAAACCTGCTAACCCCTATTCAACTTTCACATCTTCTAGAAGCCTCCCTGCCCCAGCCAGATGCCCCTCCCCTCCTCAGTGCACTCAAGTTCCCCTATTACAGCACTGGGGACAGTGTATTGAGAAGAGCTTCGGGGTTTGTCTGTTTTCCAGCAGACTGGAAGTGTGTCCACATGGAGTGTGAACACTCCATGAGGGCCAGGAGAGTGTTCTTTTTTGTTCATGGTTGTATCCATGAATCTTAGCACATAGTTTGCAAACAGTAAGTATTTGTTTAAAAAAGGAATAAACACAGAGATGGAGAAGGCACTCCTACATGAGTTTACAGAAAAAGAGAGCCTACAAAACCACATAAGACTTTTCCATATCTTGCATGGTTCCCAGAGCAGAGCATTTGGGACATTTTGACTCTGGAGAGATTGCAGGTGTGTCAGTATATGGAAGACAGAAAAGAACCACTTTGGGGCGCCTGGGTGGCTCGGTCGGTTAAGAGTCTGCCTTCAGCTCAGGTCGTGACCTTGGGGTCCTGGGATCGGGCCCTGTGCTGGGCTCTCTGCTCAGCAGGGAGTCTGCTTCTTCCTCTGAGCTCACTCTCTCTCAAGTAAATAAATAGAATTTTTTTTTTTTAAAGAACCATTTTGGACTTTCTGTGTTTTACCTAAGATGTCTGCTATGAGGCACCCTCATGCAGATTCTAATAGATGGTAATTCAATGGAATTTCAGTCAGTCCAATATTGAGTCAATATTTAAAAAGTCAATTTACCAACAGAAATGCACTTTGGGCCCAAATCTTACAATGTAGAGAACGAAATAAACCAAACCAGTAAATGTGACTTTCCAGTTTTCCATCTCAAGGCCAGATCTTGCCCTACGTACACTGAGGTAAACGGGTGAATGCGACGAAGTCTTCCTGCTAACACAGAATCCCACAGAACACAACTGCGCTGCAGAGTGAACTACACGCACCTGCAAATGTGTGCGGACGAAGGACTTCTTTCCAGTGTAGTCGAAGTTGTTCCTCATGAGGAAGTACAGCAGCTGGGAGGCCTCAGTCCTGATGGAGCTCAGCTTCGAGTTGCAGCCCTTGAGGATCTCGTAGCACAGAGCTGCACACATGTCAGCCCTCCCTTCGTAGAACGTCGAGGGGAACTAGGTGAACGCCAGAGAGCAAGGGCAGGTGGAGATCAGTGCGCCCTTCAACTCCAGGTGCAAAGCAGACAGGATGATCTTCAACGAGGGCTTCCCCCAAGGAAGCAGCTTACCTTATAAATGAATGACCTTAAGGCAGTGAAGACATTTTTTAAAGCTGTTTCAGACTGATGTTTTTGAAGAAAACACAGGTAGACGTCAAAAACTTTTTTCATGAGAGGATTATGTCCATGGTCAGCCAGGAGCTGGTTCTGAGAACACACAAGGACAGCTTGGTTAGTGAGACACACCAGACATGCCTACTCCTCAAAGGTTAAATGTCCCAGGTAATAAGACAACTTATAATTTAAACTCTGCCACGAATCTCCAGGAAAACATAGAATCCTCATGTAGTACGAATAAACCTGTAACTAAATTTCTGTTTTGGAGAGTTTTTTTTTTTTATTTTTAAAGAGTTTATTTTATTTAAGAGAGAGAGAAAAGCAAGCACGAGTGGGAGGAGGGGCAGAGAGGGACAGAAAGGACAAGCAGACTCCATGCTGAGCATGGAGCCCAACTCGGGGCTCAATCCCTCGACCCAGAGATCATGACCTGATCTCAAAATCAAGAGGTGGATGCTTAACCGACTGAGCCACCCAGGTGCCCCTTGCTTTTTCCTATTAAGGGAGGGACTAATCATAAAACTTCCTAGCAAACCGTAACATGGCTTGAAAGACAAGTGTTCCTCAGTACTGATTTGGCTTCTCTTTATTTATTTTTACTGTATACCAGCAACCAATTCAGAGGTAATCTTTGTGATATCTTAATTCCAACAAAGAAGTGCCCTTACAGGTGTCAGCTGATTAACGGGCTGGAAAAAATATCGAAGTGAGGTATATGAAGTAAGGTCCTCTAAAAGTACGTTTGTGGGGGGCCTGGGTGGCTCAGTTGGTTAAGCGTCTGCCTTCAGCTCAGGTCATAATCCCAGGGTCCTGGGATCGAGCCCCGCATAGGGCTCCCTGCTCAGTAGGGAGTCTGCTTCTCCCTCTGCTTCTTCCCCTGCTCCTGCTCTCGCTCTCTCTCAGATAAATAAATGAAATCTTTAAAAAAAAATAAAAAGATAAAATTAAGTTTGTTTTTTCCAGGCTTCTCAGGCACTCTGTTAAGCAATGAATAACCAGACAAGCTTGGTAAGGTGGGAAACATACAGGCTTTGATCAGGCAGCATTTATCATCTGCACAGGTAAACTGAGTCTTACTATTCTCGTCTGTAAAATGGCGACCCTAGAACTGACCTTGCACAGCCACTGCGATTACGCGAGTCAAGTACAGAAAGCATGTGATGCATACTTGGGTCTGGCTCAGTAAGTGTTGGCTAGCAGGATTTTAACAGGTCATGGGTTTTACTCAACAAAGCAAAACAAGAGGGCCAACAGTTCATACTTCTCACCGTTCGGCCAGATTTTCTCACACCAGCAGTAAATTCATACTAACTGAATGCCGTGTAAACCTGGTTGCCGAGCTAGAAGCCAGGATGCAGCCACTGTGTCTAAACGTGTGGGACACTACAGAGCTACACCTTCAACTACGCACAAAGATGTGTGTGTTTGGGAGAGGGCACACGTCTGCATTCTGCACAAGTAGGCAAAGATGATTTTAATAAAAAAAGGTCAGGAGGCCAGTATCTCAAACTAATCTTACAATTGTGCCAAATGACTGGAGATAGCTTATGGCCAAGTAATTCTGTTAAACAGCAAAGTATGGCTAGAGTATTAGTGTTAAGATTTACCGCCTCTTACTTTGGAGAAAAATTTTACTCAAGGAATAAGTTTTGTTTTCTTAGGTCCAGTGATTCACAGATGAATGCACAGCTGGTAGGACACCTGGAATTCACAGGGATCTTCATTATAACATGAATACTGAGGCACAGCATTGAATTTCATCATGTGAAAGAGAAACAATTTAATGAGCAGAAAATGGGACTTAATTAACTGAATATGATATAATTCTCAACCATGAGCAGCTGTTCACCAACTGGAAAAAAAAAGGTTGTTTCCAGTGTTTTGGGAACTGCTTACATGGTTTGTTGTCTGTGAACATTACTTTTCACAGGGGCCACCGTTCTCCCTAATTATGGCTGGATTAAGGTTTGTGCAGATCTGGATGTGAGCTTTCCTTCTCTCAGCACTATCTGCTGGAGACATCCAGAAGAGATGGTGCATACAAAAATCACCAGGAGCCCTGGTCTTGCTGTTGAACTGGCCTGTCTCCAAGTTCTTACCCCAGGAGTTAAATTTTCCTTCCTCACTCTCTCTGGTCAAGGTTGTGCTTCCCGTTTTCAGGATTTAGTCTTCTTGGGTTCTGATCCCAAAACCAAGAATGCAGTTAAAATCACTCACACTAAGATATAAGTAACTCCTCATTTCAAGGGGTAAAGGACCTCTTACCCTGGACACACCCCTGTGTACCAGCTGCCTTCTGTAATCTTCCAATCAATTTTCTTTCCTCCCTCTCTCTGCTGTCTCTTTTTCACTAATTAGAAAGTTATATACACTAAATATAAAAAAATTTTGAACATTCAGAAAGGTCCACAGCAGGAGGGGGGAAGCAAAAACAAAACCACCCTTCACTTCTCCACTCAGAAATCAACACAGGTAACACCAGAGTGTATCTCACTTCTACTTTTTATCCCTGTAGACTTATAGTGAGGATAGGAAAATTTCATTCAGGAAAGTAAATGAGACACTAAGACAATATGAAAGGCATGACTTCTCTCTAGCAACAAGGTGGAGCATAGGTTATAAATAAATCTCAGGAACTGTCTGATGTGGATGCAGGTTTGACTGTTATAACACGTCCTCCTAGGGGAAATGAGCCTTTCAGAGAATGAAGACACAACATCAGTAATTTTTAAAGATCCAGGAATAGGATGTAAACGACTTTAAACCCTCGGTACCAAAATGAGATGTCTAGAACCGTGCTATTTAAGACAGATACACCTTTCCTGGGCATATGGCACTGAGTTTTATTTAGACAGCGCTTTAAGAATCCACCTCAGAGCAGAGCTGTTTCAGTTGCAAATGCTTACCAATCACTAAGGTGACCTAATCTCATGTGTCTTTGCAGACCAGGCTTATGGTTGTGTAAACCACACCACAAACTCCCTAGAAGTACCCAATATCCAAGTGCCTCTGACCGTCATGGACTGATTCTCACCAGGCAGCTCAAATCAAGAAAAGGCACAAGGTAGAATTGCTAAAAATACGTTCTCAGGTTAAATCTGTAAACACATTAAAAAAGATTACCAACTATTTAAAGGCCAGGGTTGACTTGGGATCGTGTTAATCACAGACATTGTAAAATTACCAGAGAAGAATCGTATTTTTCTGCATGTAACGACCTTGGTTTACAAAACACACCCTTTTATGTATTAAATGAGAGAACATATGTGAAAGCATCCAACACAGGACCAGCATCTGGTAAGTGCTTGGTAATATTCTCCTCTTTTTTTCTGTATGGGATCATTCAACTACCTTGATGTCCCTCAGCTTATCTTTTCTCTGTCCCTACCCTGCCACCACCTCCCACCCAACGCCTGGCTTAGTGGGTGGAGAACGAGGGCTTTGGCAGGCCAGGTGTGCAGTGATCCTGGGCAAATTTTCTGACCTGTCTCAGCCTCTCCTCATCTGTAAAATGGGGATTAAAGATCCACGAGGCCAGGCTGTTGTGAAGATTAATGCTTGAGGCACAAAAGGCACTCAGTAGCAGGGCTTAAATCTTTTCAAACATTTTCTCTCATTAAGAATGTGTTTTCTTGGCTACCTTTGGCAACTTACTAGACGTGGTCAATTCAGAGACTCAGTCACGATAGGGCTTTATCTGTGGAAGATGATTTTTCTCGAATTACGTCAGCTAACTCAATGCAATAATTTAATTTTTCTGAAATGCTCCAGATGATGCCTCAGCTGAGTAAATTATTTGCAGGGCAAGATCCCAGTGGCTGCTTTGCCAGTGGGCCTCAGGGACCTGTAATCTAGGCCAGGTAAGCCTGCAGTGGGGCATGACGTCCCTTCCCGCTGTAGCATCTGCCCATCTTCCCACTTTTTCATGGGGGCGCTGAGCTTTAAATGTTTCTGCACACAGGCATGTAGACTTTGAAAGAGATCACCTCAGCACTCAAGCTCAATCCTCCCCCTGGGTCTCTGCACTTCTAACAAGCTCCCGGGTCTGCAGCTGCTACCGGCTGGGGGACCACACTCCGAGAGCCACGAGAGTGGAGGCTCCGTGGAACAGGACATGGCTGCCCCCACACTCATTCGATGAGGGTCTGTATTTCGTCTCTCCACTGGGTTCCTAGTAATGACATTTTGGGGGGACGTGAGTGGCGTGGCTGCTGAGAAGAATAAAGGTATCGCCTAATAAAGTGACATGATGTCAGGGTAACTATTTTTACCCTAATAAAGAAATGTGCCTTATGAGAAGCAGAGATAAGGTAAAGCAGAAAATGACTTCGGTTATCTTTTTCAAATATCCTTGGAAATACACTGTTTCAATATTCATAGCATTATCAACACTAATTCAACTTCCTTCTTCTGCGCTGGAAATGGAAGCAATCAATTAGCAAGACTGCGAAGTGTCAGGTTCCTAAAATCAAACGAATGGCTTGCGAGACCATTTCCATCTACTTGAATATTACTTGCTGAAACCTAAAAATAAGACCGAAACCACCTTTTATTTTCTATCCTTGAAATGCTTCTATCACTTAATCTACTGACATATTTTTTTTTAAATTGTAAGAGGTGAATGTGTTTCTACTTATTGCTCTTCTATATATAAATAGCTAATTTTAACTGCTGCTACATTTGGATATTCTCATAGATAGTAGGGGCAGAAATGTCTGATTAGGTTCCTATACTTATCATCCTCGAGGGCACAGAAAACCGTGTTCCCCAGGTGGATGCTTTCTTCCGGCCAAGAGTTAACCACCTCCAGGGACTGCTTCCATCATGTGCAAGTGTGCAGCACACCCTGACCAGCTAAACTTTATTTCAAGGAATTCAAGTCATTAACCATGGAACGCTTTCATTAAGGTATCTTAAGGATGAGTGGTTTCTTTACAGGGGCAAAAACAGTTGCTGAAATAAAAAATACAACACAGGAAGTTCTTGCTGGTTCCACTAAACGAGCAGAATGAATTTAAAAGGTAAAGCTCTGACCGCGCCCAGCTGTTCAATACAAACCTTAAATGCCAGTGTAAACAGAGAGAGTGTGTCTAGAGCCGTGAGGCACACCTCAGTAGCGATGTTGGCTTCCAGCAGCGACTGGTGAAGAACGTCGGCGTCCGAGTGGCCGTAGCCTGCGTGGATTACAACACAAGGTTACTGCCCGGTGACTGCAGACAAAGAGGCTGGCCGCACAGTATGGTCGCAGTCAACTTTTGATTATTTACAGAAGGCTTATTTCCCTTTTTCAGTGGTGGGGTGGGGGTAGGTAATTAATAATGTGTCCGTTCAATTAGAACTTTTTCAGTTCTGGAAGGGAAAGAAGAGCAGCAAACATGTCCTGTGTGCTATGTGCCAGCCATAACTCTATGAACTTGACATGTATTAGCTCATTTAATCCCACAGCAGCCCTGTGAAGTATGTACATTATTAAACCCTCCGAGCAGAGAAGGAAACTGAGGCACAGAAAAGCTAAACAGTTTGTTGGGGGGAGGGGGCGCCTGGGTGGTTCAGTCGTTAAGCGTCTGCCTTCGGCTCAGGTCATGGTCCCAAGGTCCTAGGATCGAGCCCCGCATCGGGCTCCCTGCTCCACGGGAAGCCTGCTTCTCCCTCTCCACTCCCCCTGCTTGTGCTCCCTCTCTCTCTCTGTCAAGTAAATAAATAAAATCTTTAAAAAAAAAAAAAAAAGAAGAAGAAGAAAATGAGCCGGGGGTCAGGCTGCTGGCCCCTGAATCCAGCTCAGCCACTTGCTAGCTGTGTGACCTTGGGCAAGTTATTTGACCTCTTTAGGCCTTAGTTCCCTGATCTGTAGAATAGGGATGATAATAGTATCCACCTCAAAGGGTTGCAGTGAGCATTCAATTGGTTAAGATCTGTGAAGTTCTTAGAATAGTGCCTGGCACATGGTGGATGGCCGTGTCTAAGTGTTGAATCGATAACATAAAGATCTGTACGATCAGCCAGAATGACGAGTGATAATCAAGAGTTGACTGCACTGCTAATAGTATTCTACTTGCTTTATCAAAAAGCATGAAAGCCAGTACATGTCTGAAAGAAACGTTTAAGAAAAGGAAAGGACTTGAAGAATCATAATTTAAATACAAACTGGTATCTTCTACATGCGGCTGTAAAAATCAACTTAGTCCTGACATAAATGTAGCTTGACATACAATTTGAGATATTAAATTATGAAATAATATGCATTAGCAGAAATACATATAGGGATGCAGAGACGTTACAGTACTGATCCAGAGGACAAAGAAAGATGGCAATATAATAAAACATCATATAATGTCCTATTCCAAGGAGCAAAAACAAATCAACACTTACTATGTAGGTAATTTTCTTTATGCTCCAGAGAGGAGAACATTTTCTATATAGATCAGGGAAGTGAAGTAGAGAAAACCTAGAGAATTTTCTTGAGGCCAGTAATGGGAAACAAAACCCAGAAACTACACTCCAAATTCCTTATCCAGGTCACTGTATCACAGTACCTATTATTAAGATAAAATAAAGTAACTAGCATGATGTTATTCTTACTTTGATAAACGTCAGAGTTAGAGTGATTTTTAAAAGACTACAAAAGAGATTTTCCAAGCTGCCGGGTTGGTCTCAAAATAGGCTAAAAATACTATCATGTGTTTTCATCCAGTGTTCCTCTGCTTTTAGAAGGGTGGTTCTGAAGCTTTGTGGTTGTGGACTGCATGATTTTCACACTGCAACAGAGTTGATGTGCCTTTAGAGGGGCTCCCTAACACCCTGGTGCCATGTAGTTCTCTTTATGTTTGCTTTTTTGGTAAGAAGTCTCCCGGAGAAAGAAAGATGGATGTACTTTGGTACTAATTTCAATGCACTGCCTTTGTAAGCTAGGGCATCACCTCATTCGACATGGTTTGTTTGGTAAGATTCAGAGATGGTGAAAGAGGAAAACAGACTGTTAATTATGGCTAAAGTGATCACAAACTGGGGGAGGGGGGGATACAACACCTTTTATTAGACCAACCAAAATTATTGGTCAAAAAGACCCTTTGAGGGCTGCTGAAGTTTTATAGTCTGGGTGAAATCATATAAGGAACTTGTTTTGGTGATCATTTTAATATTTTTCTTGGCAAAGAACTGAAGTTTTCTTTTTCTAGGTAACCTCTTGGCTAAGTGTATGCAGGCGTGATCATTATAGATGCAAATGCCTACACACTGAAGAATTTCCACAGTATTTACTTTCAGCTGAAGGTCTGGACCCATTCAGGACTGGAATTTGGTGATATGTTGTTTTTAAAACACAGTATCAATGGCCACGCTAAATGAAGTTTTTATGTAATTATGTATACGCGTATGGAAACATGACAATGACAAAATTTCTCTCAGCTCTTACATCACCCGTGAATCTTGACATTGTATATCTAATCTCCTTAAGGGTAACAGTCAGATTGATATAGAAATGTCTGCCTGTGTCTGAATCATCTAAGAATAAAAGAAATGATCCTTTTAAGCCACAACTGGTTATAATTTTGTTTTTCCTTAAACTCCTATCTCAAAAAATCAGCAATATTCCTGAGCCAGTGTTATTAAAAAGTCCCTAAAAATAAAGGGCAGCGTGGAGAGGTTGTCTAAGTGGTAGAGACTGCATGGACAGTTCACCGAGGAGGGATACTCCCATGCAAACTGCTTGTCTCAACGCCTAGAACTAAGTTGTGCATGAGGAAAGCCTTTAGTCATTGGTCACCATGTTACAGGCCAACCCAGGAAAATGAAACGGACTTGGTACATCCAAAAAGGGGTCTTAAGAAAAAAATGCAATTTCTTAAAATATCGGTCAGCAACGTTGTGAAGCTGATTAAGCGGATTCTCACCGGGGCAAGTAAGGAATGCTGTGTTAACCTACTGATCTCCCCTACTGAATAGTGGTGCCTTGAGGCACAGGGCACTGACTATCTTCAGCCAGGCTGATCAGAGAGAGGAGGAGGACTTCCTTGATGTGCCATCTTCGGCACACACGTCATGGAATGCTTTAGTGTCCTTAGGACTCACTGCTCACATTAACACAATTTTCATTCTCTTATCACTCTGATCAATGATTTCTTCTAAAATCCCCAAATCAAAAAAAAAAAAAAAAAATCCCCAAATCTTTTAAACACACAGAGGCCAAGGATGAGATTTTCCCCCCCTCTAATGTCATCTGCTATGTTAAGACTTAATTAACTTACTCTGTTTAATAAACTCCTGTTACTAGAACAGCTTGACGGACTAACGCTGACCACATCGGTAAACCGTCTCCCCTCCCCAGTGCCACACCATCAGAAGTGATGTGGGGGGAGGGACACAAACACTCGCCTTTTCCAAATGTCAGAGGACATTTGGGCTCAAAGCGAGATACATATTCTTACAGGAGGCACTTTCTTTTCAACAGGTGCCTTTACCCTTTATGAAACCAGAATTCTTGTTTTTATTGTTAATTTTTTTCTTCTGGCCCACATAATATGAATCCAGAAAAATAATACATTTTATGAGAAAAAAGTAAATACTACTGAATGACAAGGAATCTTCTTGCTAAAAGAAGTCCCTAAACGTGGAAGACCTAGTCCCCTAGGACTATAGTATTAACTCCATAATATTAACTCATGGTCTGTAGCTTTTACTAACTGCATATATTTTTGCAAAGTATCAGAAAGATCAGCCTCTACATTATCTATTTGTTCTTCTCTGTCCCACTTTTATTGCTAAGAATATTTTCATCACAAATGAGCGAAGAGTAGACAGAATAAGGAATAATATTCCAAGGCAAAAATTATGTGATTTGCTGTCTGTCCTCTGATTCACACAAAAAACCAAATATGCTCAAAATGATTTGTGGAATGAGTCTATAATCCCAGAGTTTATACCTGAGGAAATGGTGACGCCATCTGCTTTCTCTTCTCTGAAGAATACCTCAACCTAATGTTTAGCTGTGTCTGAAAATAGTACCTGGTATGGGATATACATTCCAAACTGTGAAAACACTTGGTTTAAGCATACATTGTAATTTAAAGTCCTTTCTAAGGATATTAAAAATATAAACATGCCTGACTTTAAAAAGGCATTGTGCCAGACTTTCTCAGTCCTGAAACCCCATCAATTGCAAGAAGTACCAATGACTGGCTGCCATAATGGATGTAATGTGCAAGATAAACATGTGAGATAGGTCTGTTATAACTCTAAGATATATCCTGATATTAGAAATGCTAGAAAATGTGCAAAAATATATTTCTAAATCAAGGAAACCTGCCTCAGAATAAAAAAAAAAGTGGCTTCATGAACAAACATTTCATTTACTGTCTTGAGTATATACTTTTAAAGCATCCAAGTCGATTTTTTACCTTTTTTAAAAGATATATTGTCATGCTTAAGACCTTCTGAAAAAAGGGGCACCTGAGTGGCTCAGTCGGTTAAGCGTCTGCCTTCAGTTCAGGTCATGATCCCAGGGTCCTGGGATTGAGCCCCATGTCGGGCTCCCTGCTCAGTGGAGAGCCTGCTTCTCCCTCTTCCTCTGCAGCTCCCCCTGCTTGTGCTCTCTCTTGCTGTCTCTCACTCTATCTCAAATAAATAAAATCTTAAAAAAGAAAAAACCTTCTGAAAAAATATTAATATTACCTCAAAGGATATATGTGTTCTCTGCATTTTTCCTGTTGATTCAATATTATATACAGTAAGGGAATTTAATTATCACTGATACTCACTGTCTTGCTTGCACTTCATAGATGTCAAAGAATTTCAGAGTTAGATGTGGTCTTATAAGCCATCTCATCTAACTCCTCACCTCCCCGTGTGACGTTTAAGAGACCTGGACAATATCCCCAGTGGGTCCTCATCCAGTCTCTGTTTTCACACCTCCAGCTCCAAGTGCCCACACTAGCTAATGGGCAGTTCAGTTAGAAAATGCTTTTCCATAATGACCTGAAATCGAATTCTCTGCAACTTAATCCGATGACCTTGAACTCTCTCTTACACCGAATTATACAAAATGCAGGTTTTCTTCAAGTGTTTCTACCTCTTGTCTGGCTTTTCGCCCTATCATACCAGTGGGAAATATCAATTATCATGCAAATGAATATATTCCTAGAGCAATACATAACAGCGAAGTAAATGCAAACTGTTATTTTGTATGTTTTGCACATGTATCACTTACTTGCAAACATGTCTGACTTAGCTTCCTTCCCACAGCATGGTTTATGTAAAATATTCTACATGCAGCAATCACTTTCAATTTGCCATTTGACATAAATAGCTTCTGTTGATACACAACAGGATGAGCTTTACAATAAAAAGGTCAATGTCTTAATGTTGTAAACATTTACTTTTTGTGTATCTAGGTAATGACCCAAATATAATGAATCTCTATCTTCTGAGTGTTTTTGAAATAGTGAAGACTATTTGGCCACAGTGGGATTTATCATTTTCATTATTTCCTATCAAAATCCAAGAGTAAAGATAAGACCCTGGAATGGTTACATGTAAGGTGCATATGGTGTCTTTCCCACGACCTACATGGATCTGCTAATGGGGGCACAAAACTTGGCCTCCACTGGATTAAATTTCTGGCGGTCCTCTGCTGCCCCCAGCTGGTCAAACTGAGGCCTGACAAAGCCTCTCCTCAGAGAAAAAGACAAAACAAAAAATGCAGGTGGTGTATATGGGGAGGGGGCATTCTTCCTATTTTTATTCTTTTCTAAAATAAATTCAAAATAAATTCCAAAATAAATTTTAGACTCTGGCACCCTGCTAATCTCTCACATACTGGATTTACATCATATTGGTTGGCCCAACAGAAGGTACTGTATTCATTGTTAAAGAGGACTTTTAAAAAAAGACATATATGGCTACAAATTTCCCATAAAATACCTAGGCACAGGTGTAAAGAAATCATGTATGTATATATACGTATACATGCTCACACACATACACATGTATACATACAGTATATACTGCTTTTTCTGCGGCTTCTGGGAGAACTGACAATTTGGAGCTCAAAAAGCCAACAGAGGGAAAGGCTAAAGTCACTTAGATACATCATCAGATTTAGAGATGTAAGTGGAGACTGAGTTCTAGGAGAAGATGCAAGGACTGTGAGACACCAGAACCAATTTGGGATGAGCAGGAATTGTAGGAACACAGGAGAAGGCTAAAAGAATCAGCTACACACTGTTTATAGGGAAGGCAGAAGGAGAGACACTGATTGAGGATGGTGTCACTGAAAACTGACTGAAGCAAAAACCACAGGATGAAAGAGGAGAGAGGCAGGAAGGACGGGCTCTCTGTGGGCAGCAGGAAGAGAGAATGGGAATCAGCCATGTTAGCAATATGGTGCTTGGCTGCAAAACACAGCCAGCTGTCTCTCTCGTCCAATTCAAGCCACCATCGCAGAATCTGTTTGCAGTGGGAGGAGCTGCGGTCTATCTCAGTGGATTAAGGTTATACATTCATGTGTTGATCATTCGTTTTACTTTTGTTTGTTTTCTGTGTTTCCTAAATGATTATCTTTGGAGTCGGGGACTTGGTCTGCAGATTGTTTTTTTTTTTTTAAGTGCTTTAGAGTTTAAGTTTTATTCCAGCTGACAGTGAGGTAGTGCCTCTGTTATAAACTATCAAAGGCAGTGTGGCAAGTCCTGCAGAACAGTGAGAATTTAATTTGTTTGCTAAATAGGAAATGACAACTAAAAACAACAAAACTTGTTTTGTTTGTTTCAACCCCTTGTCTGCAGAGCTAGAAAAAGCCCTAACTGACAAGATATGGAAAAATCAAGTATTGTAGCCTGAGATGCATCATGAACATACATCCTACAGCGGAGTGTAGGACTCAGCACTAGCTCTTGAACGCCACCGATTCGGTGTGTGGCAGGCAAATATAATACTGATCTAAATTAAGCTTAGAATTTTACCAAGAGAGTCTATACCCATTCCATCAAACTTTGCTGGGATGAAAGAGTGGATAGCTGCTGTATTTCGATGCCTTGGCCTTCTTACTCTGAACTATTATCAATTTAAAGCATTGGGAATATTGTCTTTACTCTTAGCCTATATAAAGAAAGAGATAGGAAGATCACAGTGAGTGGAATTCTTATGATCAGAAATGATGAGAAGATATTAATAACTATACATTAAAGGCATTACTTGGAGTGAGAACAAATAATTGTCTACATAAGACAGTAACTAGCTATGTTATGCTTGGAGAAAAGATGAAACAATTCAGAGAACACATCACTAACAGAAATGGTATTTATTATAAATGATGGCATCAGTTTTTTAAAATACCGCATGGTTGGTAACTTTTAGGTTTTCTGCTTTGAGAAACCTTTAAAGAGACAAAACACTTAAGTTTCTAGAAATAGTATATGATGCCATGTCTCCTCTGGGGATATGAAAATGGTAAATTAAAAAATATGCTCCCACTTTTTGGTAGAACCTCTATTGTGAAGTTAGAAAGCCCCAAAGTTAGGAAGGCAAGATGAACAAAAAGGTCTCGGTTTGCAAGTGAAGCGGCCTCATAAGCAGACTTCAACCTGATTAAATCTTACCATTGTCTACAGAAATTCCAAGCACACTTGATATCTTTCTCACACTGAAAACACAGAAAAAGTCACTTTGTTATTGGCTTTTC
Source organism: Phoca vitulina (assembly GCF_004348235.1). NCBI lineage: Eukaryota > Metazoa > Chordata > Mammalia > Carnivora > Phocidae > Phoca > Phoca vitulina. The sequence continues at coordinate 12,254,438 of NW_022589708.1, read as the reverse complement.
CACACCCTCACAAATTGATTCATGGGCTTAATGTTTTCACAGCAGTTTAAAGATTAACATACATTCAAAGCTGGAATGTCAGAATGTGGACACTTGATCAACTACATGCATGGGCTCAGAAGAACGAAAGGAACCTGCCCCAGATGTCCTCAGGACTTGCACAGGGAAAATCCAAATATTAAATTAAAGATATCAGAGAATGTTTGGCTGTCAAACCCACCAAATTTTACGTTAAAAATACTGAATGGAGGGGGTTGGGACAAAGGGTCCAGCACTTTAGGTCTGGTGCCGTAGCTGACCATGTTCCACATTGTGTCACTCTCCTCCAAAGAAGGGAATTTCGCCATGAGCTCTTCATCCCACTTGCTCTGAGCTAGAAGAAAAGTCAAGTTGGTGATGTGGTGTGGTGCGGCCTGGGGCTCTCCCCTCTGAGATGTCACATGAGATGGCTGGCTGTTACGATGGTATGTCATGGGACTTACTGTGGTTAAAAGTGAGAGAGTTATCCAGGCTGCCCAGCTGCTGCAATCTGGCATGCATCATTCCTGTTCTGTTACGGGAAACAGGCAATGTCTGAGATTTTCGATCATGAACTATGGGTCCCAACCCCTCCTGGTTCCTGCAACATGAGTGAAATGGGGTAGAAGCAAAAGTTAGACTTGTTACACTGCAGCGAGACGAGGAGGGTTAGTGAGGCCAGGACACAGCACAAGGGGACCGGCCACACTCCGACCAGGAGCAGCGCGGCCTGCCTGGGGCCGGGTGAGCCGGAGACGCACACACAGGCGGCAGCTCCTAACAGGTTCACAGCAAAGCACCTGATGACGAAGAAGCAAAAACCAAGCCAAAGCAGGGAACTTTTGAGTTTTAGAATGTACTATAGAGATGCTGCTTTTTAAAAACTGGAGCATCAGTCCGACATGGTGCTAAAGGTTAGCGTTCTGACAACTGCCAAACACCATGAATCTTTTCCGGTTATATATGTTATTAAAGAGCAAAAAAAAAAAAAAAATAATTTTTTTTTTTTTAATGAAAACAATGCATTGGAAGAAACAGAACAAACATGCAATGAGAGGGATTATATGAGGCGGTTTTAACACCTTTATTCTTACCCAGGCAGGAAGGAGAAGAGCCACACACTTTGTTAAACTTGTCAGCAGTCAAGTAAAGAAAATAGAAAAGTGATCTGGGTTAGCAATCAAACAGCTAACTTCCTACTGTGTACCATCACCAGAGCAGATGAAAAATGAGACCCGTGCTGGAATGACACCTGTCCCCCGGCCCGTAGCCAACCGTCTCCCTCACTGTGTTATTGTGTGGAGTAGAACAGGGCATGCATGGAGTATCATCGGGCAACATGCTGCTGGGTGATTTCAGAGGGACACAACGAGAAGACGCAGTATTCATCAGACCGGACTGCCACGGAGGGCAGACATCAACAGCGTTCAGACTCCTGCTCAGGATCTTTGTCACATGGAGCAGAAACCACAGGAATTTTCTATAAAGCAGGGCACATCTTTCCACAATGCACATAACAAGCAACACCACCTTCCACTCCCACCTTCCTATGCCCATCTATTTTTAGGACAGCCCAAGGAAGCACACTTTTACATGCAAATATATACAGGGTGCTTGTAAAGTCAGAAGTTTTTTTAAAAAAATTAAATTTATAGCCATTAAATAAAAAATAAGTTCTCAGTTACACAAAACCCAATTCTAAAATATTTTGTTGGGCAGAAATCTTCAGCTTCCCACACGCACCATGTTCAACTCTGCGGCATGTCACCCTATTTTGCACAACGCTCTCCAAATGCCATCTTGTGCTGTGGGTGACAGTTACTGCAAGAAGGCTGTGAAGCCTGCCAGGCACAGTGCCTTCCGGTTACAAATATACTGTGTGCCCATCCTCACGGGGCAGAGTCAGAGGGAATGAAGTCAGGGTGTGAGGTGTCACTGTATAAGGTCACCTTGTATATACTTGCATTTGGTACTCAAAAGTGCAAATGTATAATTTACTGTTGCAATAAAAAATGACAGTTAAAATGAGAGAACTTTAAGTGCCACCACATTTCGGTTAAAAATAAATACGAATAGGATGAAAGCGTAAAATATACTCTCTAAATTTGCTCTTTAAAAAAACCCCACAAACTTTTATTGAACATGAAACATAACTGTGGAAATGTCTCAAATATCCCAAGAAAAGAACATATTAACATAAAAAGTAAAATCTCCACACTCAAAATAATCTTAAAAATCTTTCCTGTTTCATTGCTGTAAAACAGAATTATAGATAAGAGAAAAAACTCAATCACTAGTAAATTTTGAAGCTTTTCCTAAAATATAAATGTTTATCTATAAATAAACAATAACAATGGAAAAATAGGATACTTAGACCAACCCCCTAAATACATTATCACAGGATACACAACATGGACAAAAACAAATACAGATGCACCGAGCAGCTGCAGAGCAGGAGTGAGGACGTGGTAAGGACAAGATGTGCTGTAAGGAAATGCCTCCAAGAAGGAGAGGCTTGGGTGCCCCTCACAATGAGGTTCCAGCTCCCCTTGAACTCGGTATGGATCTCAGAGGATAGTGTGGGGCAGGGCCGTGAGGATTTATGAAACTCAACCAAGAGTTCTGGTCAGACAAAAGCAGGGTATGGACAGCTTATTGGGACTAAGAGGAGAAAAGGCTCCATTGCAGAGAAGGTTTTTACGGAAGTCCGAACAAATCTGAGATGGACTGAAAACGTTCTTCTATGAAGAAAAAAGGAGAAATGGTTATGTGAGAAATTAACGTCTTTGTAGCTGGGAGAAGGAATGGTAAAAAGTGACCTCTGAAAGTCAAACAGGGGAAGTGAAACCACTGAAGGAGGAGAAAAGAGCAAGAAGACACACCTGGGGGAGCTGGGAGAAGAGGAAGGGGACACGGAAGGAACAGAACACGGGGAGCATTTGGAAGGAAGCACGCAGGCCATAAAGGGAAATCCTTCCAAGACATGTGCATGAGGCAAAATGAGACAGAAGGAGTGTGGGAACGCAGGCGAAAGATGCCACCAGATTTGACGGTAGCAGTCCAAAGACATCGCGGCTGTTTATGAGAATTCCAACTGCCAATCATCACAGATGACAATTTCCACACATTCAGATCCAAGTAATACAGGAAATGATACACATTCAAACTAAACCCCCACAGTACCTGGCTATATATCGCTTCCCCATGTACTGGAACTGGTGTAAGCAGACTCTGCAGACAGGATGAAAGGTTATTAGGAAAATAAAATGGTTTCCAATACACTGCTTTATTTAAACCCACCAGCAACAATACATTCAATAAACTCTTACACCTACCATGAGCCTCTTACTTGTGGTGGTCAGAAATCCTCAGGAAGGTCTCTCTCACCCAGAGAAAATCACCACCCTACAGGGGAGGCCCCATGCTGTGCTGTCGGTACTGTGTGGGCAGTTAAAGCCACAGAGAGGCCCGGGACCAACGGGATTGTCCATCGACTCAGGGTTTAGACGTTGACTCACGCAGTCTGCCTCAGCACAGGCGCTGGGGGAAGCACAGCGTGGGTGCACTGTCCCCAGATGCTTATTTGTCCTCATTCAATCTGGGCAAGGAGCTCCCTCTTGACTTTTCTAAATGGACTGGTCCCTTACAGACATCATATATCTGGTTTTGGGGTTTGTTTTCATATATCCACAGTACTGATATTTTTTTTTTTAAAAAATCATATATTTAGTAAGAAGTAGTTATAATAATGTCCAGTAAGTTCTTCTGGTGCTGAATCTCATCTCTCTCCCTCGTTTAACTTAGCAGAGAGAATAATCATGCAACTATGAACCAAGACCATAATCCAAAATGCACAAAGCTCTGAACACCATAGGTTTCCACCTGAGTTTAGGCAAATATATTTGGCATCAAAATCATGACCCCAATTAACAGATATAAAGCGATTTATAGTTATAATTTACCTAATTATTGTGAACAATCATAGTACTGCAGAAACAATAAAGTGTTTGATTGCGGGGTGCTGTCTGAGACCTTGCACGGATGTTATAGAATATGCTCTATATGTAAATTTTTTAAAGATCCAAAAATTTTGGATTTGGAAAATCATCTGGCCCCAGCAATTTTTTTTTTTTTTTTTTAAGTAGGCTCCATGCCCAGGGTGGAGCCCAACGCAGGGCTTGAACTCATAACCCTGAGATCAAGACCTGAGCTGAGATCAAGAGTTGGGCGCTTAACTGACTGAGCCACCCAGGTGCCCCTGGCCCCAGCAATTTTGCATAAGGGATTGTGGATTCATCGTTTTTTTTTAAAGCAAAGAGCTTAAAGGAAATCAGAAACTTAGATTGAAGAGATAAAATGAGGTAATAAAGATAAAATTATGATTTCGCTTACATTTAAAAATTATAGCTATTTTTGACTCAGTTTTTACATCTGCTTGAGCTAAGTTAGATTCTCCTTCGAAATGTAGCATCCACCCAATTCAGCTAATAAATTGTGTCATTTTATTCAAATGGTTTTTACACATAAGCAGTTAGCTCTCATCTATAACAACCACACATCTAATAATTGAGGGTTGGTCACTGCCCAGAGTCATGTGCTCCTGAGAGCAGGTGCTGGGGTCAGGTCCAGCAGAAAGAGCTTAAAAAGGGTGGATGTGAATATACTACATCCCTGGTTCAACTACATAGCATTATTCACACCTCTTAATTAGCCAGGAAAAATCAAGAGGCAATAAGCAGAACAAAACTACTCACTCAGATATTGTAAAAAAATCCATAAGTTCAGATGTTGAAGCCTTGTTCCAATATGTAAACAAAGCATCTAGAAAGTAAACATTAATTTGGTCAGAATCATGATGTGTATTATATACATTAGGGGATAGGGAAAAGATTTTGGAGTATAAACCCTCAAACCCTTTTATAGCTGATCAAAGAACAAACCACAGTGACCAATCTTTACCGGTAACATACACAACGTGCATATTCAGTTTAAAGAAGCTGCATTTGAACACCTGAACTTTAATTTCATCATTTATCACCTAGCACTATATAGTACATATTTAACTTATATATAATGTGCTCTTCAGTGGGTCAGAAATTTCAAAGAATACAAGTAGGCAAATAATCTCAAGTTAGGCTCTCTCTTTGCCTAAAACAGATCTCTCTCCAGGAAGGAATCTGTTGAAAATTCTTGCATATACTTTAAGTACTCTCTTCCTAACACATACATGCAGAAATGGAAGCGTACATGCTCACACACTGCTCTTCCTTTGAGTTTTAACTCAGTAATATAGCTTCGATCTATTCCAACCTTTTCCAAGTTGCCTGATATTCCTCTCCATGAATGCAGTATAATTGAGTTAGCCAGCCCCTTACTGATAGACGTTTACTTGTTTCCCCCCCAATGTTTTGCTACATTAAATTATGCTTCAAAGAATATCCTTTTACATGGATGTTTGCACACCTGACTAACTATATCTATGGACAAATATTCTTAGAAACGAAATAGCCATGTCAAATTTATGTGCATTTAAAATTTTGACAGATGTTGCCAAATAGGCTTCCAAACAAGCAACGTGTGCAAGTTCCTGTTTCCCAGCATGATGATGAAGTATACTCTTGATTAAGAAGTCACACTCATACCTGCTCTGCATCAAGATGACCTGGCATATTTTCAGTAAAGCCAAATCCTACAAATCCGTTTACAGGAAGCGTTCTCTGTGTATGACCCTTAACTTTTTAGAATTGCACAAACAGTGTTATCACTGGGTAGTTAAACATTTTTGCATTCTTATATTTTATATTGAGGTTGAGAAACTGGTGAAGAGATTTATCTCAGGGAGAAAAGCCACTGAATTTTGGGGCCTGAGGTGAGTGAGAGCGTGTGTGCAGAGACGCTGATGGCTCATGAAGGCGCACGGCCACGGACTTTTCACTCCACACTTATCAAGAATGGTGACAGGCAGGGGAAGCCATGAGATACACATGGAGAATCTGTTATTTGTGAGCACTGTGTGCTAGGTGGTCTCATGATTGCACATGAATTGCCACCAATCAGGGGCAGTGTTCCAATTTACAGATAAGCTAATAAAGGCTCAGAGAAGTCAAGTGGTTCTCCCATCACCAGCCTAAAGAATCATGGTGGAATGGGGACTTAAATCACCTGATTTTAAAAGCCACGTTTAGTTTATTAGACCAGTAACATGGGTGGGTCAGTGAGCTTCCATCTTTCAGGAATTCTGAGTTTAGACTCCAGAGGAACAGACTCTGGTTACTTGAGACTGGCCATCCCCATGCGGTGAGCAGGACCTGTCTGGGTCAACGTGCAGATATCTGTGGTCACCCCAGCACATATCAGACAGAGCCGGCTGGTCAGCCAAGGGACACCAAGCTGCCTTTCCCTGCTCTTGACTATTGACTGAGGCTGAGGCTGAGGCTACTGACCAAGGAGAGGGGGAAGACAACTAACCTCTATGAAGGAGGTAGGGGCCCAATGGGTAGGAGGTGCTCCTTGAATGTGGGTAAAGGGAAAGAGTAGCTACACAGTTACACAGTTGACTCTGGTTGTCTGTCTGGTAAACTACTCCAAAGACAATTTCTCCCCCACCCCATACCATACACAAGAATCAAGTCCAGGTAGATATTAAGATTTAAATGTGAAAATTTGAATAATACCACTTTTAAAGATAAAGAAGAACATCTTCATGACTCTGGGGGTAGGTGAAGATTTCTTTAACATGACCCACACACAAATTCAAATTATAAGAGGAAGAAAACTGATACGTTGAAGGTAATTTTTTTTTTTTTTTTTTAAAAGCTCTAAAACTGTTCTGAAGAGGTCATTGCATGCAAGTTATGTGCATGGCCTTCCAAAGGGCTATCTTTAAAGGAAAACTTTCACTTGGATGCAAAATTTCTGGTACATTGGTCTTAGAAAAGTAGTTATGTTCTAGTTATATAAATTATATTTATTATTTGAAACTTAAAATATTTTAAGGAAAACTTTCAACAAAGGAAAAATAGAATTACAAAGCTGGCTAAAACTCACCATCATGATATAAAGTTCAGAACTTTTGACATTGAGGGAAGAATTTCAACTTTATAACCCAAATGCCTGAATAAGTGCCCAGTGCTTTGCTATTTGGTCATTATTCAAGGAAAATATTGTCTGTTTGTTGCGGTTTTAAAAGCTCCTTTAAAGTAACAAATTGACAGAATAATAAAATAACCCAGTCCTGAAGCATCTTAAAGACAGGTATGCAGTTCCTAACATCTGAGTACTAAGGTCTGGCTATTAATGCTGGAGAAATGGAAGCTTGATAGAAAAGAAACACTATTTTCAGGCAGAAATACCTTCCACTGGATGTTTAAGGCCCACACTGACTGCCACCACATTGGCAGCACGAGAGGCCTTCAGCATTTTGTTTTCAAAAGACTTTGCCTTCACTCAGTACACTTCACAGGACACTTTCTGCTACATTGCAGTGAAAGTAAGACAAGATTTTTGATCAAGGAAGAAACATGACATTGTACCATGGCACGATTTCATGTGACTGCTTATATCACAAAACCAGAGTTTCACGGATGTTTACATGCTTTATTCTATTAAAAAATGTGATTGTCAAACCCTTCATGAGAAAGTTAATCTACTATGTTACCACTAATTCCATGAAAAACTAAAAAAATCACATCTCACTTCCAGTTAAAGCCAGGAATGTCACACACGCTCTAAATGGAAGAGATGCTTAGATCCCCCAACACTACATCTTCCAATTCAAGAGCCTGACTAATAAAGTTATGCAAGTTGCCAGTAAGTTCGTTTGGACAAATGAAATTGTTTTTAAAAAAAATAAAAGGCTACCTCATTTATCTGCTTCTGTCTCCTTTAATTACGATGGTAGGTCTGAGTTTAATAAAAAAAAAATTTTTTTTAAATGGCCCATGCACAGTTTAGAACTCACTTTCTAGAATAATTAGTAAAAACCCTTTTTCAAATTAAGACTCTTATTTCTGCTACATCTAGTAAACTAACATGTATTTCAAATGAGGAAGAAAAGCTTTTTAAGTCCTTCTATCCTTTCAAGCAATTACAAGTTTTAAAAAAAGAAACTGAAGACTGAAACAAAGTAAAACCGACAACTTCCCTTTTACCTACCATCAGACATGCTTTTTAAGATGTAGAGGAAACACATCAGCAGGCTCTTAATCTCCGACTGGTCAAGTTTGTCACAACGAACCACAGAATTTCCCAAAGTGCCACTTTGTTGGTGCTAAAAAAAGGAAATACAGGTGATTTTTTAAAGCCATCATTCCAAGTAAAACAAAATTAGGTTCATTTTTCTCCCTTGGAAGAGAAAGGTTCTTAGAATTGAGTCAAATCACACAAACTGGAAGGTGTAACTCATTTGTCGACAAACCACAGGCACACCGTCACCAAATACACACACAGGTGCTAGTCCACAGAAGCTCTGGCTTGCCTCCTTTGCATACTATCCTGAGAGACAAGCCAGCAGGCACAGACTTTTCAAACTGGGTAACCTTAGCTGTAGCTATCAGCTTAGTTCTAAAATGTCAAGTACAATCTCATGCAAAAAAGGATGAGTGTTAGGATCAAACACAGAAATGATGAGTCAGAAGACACCACAGAACCAACCATATCCTCAGGAGAATGCCAGTGGCTGAAAGAGCAAATAAAATCTACACTCCTGTTGTGTACCAGCCACAAAAGCCTAGGGCTGAGTCCCTGTCATTCAGCTGACATCATGGGGCACCCTTGGGGGGAAAACAATAGGCAGGTGCCCAATAGGAACAAACAGGGACACCTCAGCAGAGCTTGCCAAAGACCCTAAACTGATGAGATCATTCCCTCATCAGCTTAGCTCAACACTGCAAACTTCAGAAAGCACAGGGCACAGGGTGAGAGCAGTTTTGCCACTAGACAGCAAGCTTACATGTTCAAGGGGTTCACATTAGAAAAAAAAAAAGAAAAAGAATCTCATCTCCTGATTAAAAAAACACAGGAGATTTTAAAATCTTCAAAGTTATATTGCCAATTGAAAGCAGGATTTTTTAATTTTTTTTGGCAAATACCAAAGCAGAAAGATCAATAAAAAAATTATCTTTCATTCGAGGTATTGGGGGGCAATTGAAAAAAATATACAGTAAACAGGTTTAATTAATATCATACATGAGTATTTTTATATAGGAAGAAATACAGGTGCAGTTAGTGGCAAAACAGTAGTGTGAATGCATCATTTTGCCCACCCACTTCGCCAGGGCCACTAGGAGAACCCAGTACTTCTTGCAGTGGGAGGGAAGGTGCCGCATGCAAAGTTTCCTCTGGCAAAGGTGGGATTGTTAGAAGGGAAAAATCCACAGTGACCCGGTTTTTCCTGGCTGACTGGCAGTTCTCTTCTTCCTCTCCAGGACTGCGTATGACGCAAGCAGAATGCCTCCTGAGCAGCTTCTCACTCTACACATGAAGGCAAGTCACGGTCAAGGGGAAAGTTCAACGCGTCATGACACACACCCACACTGAGATGCTCACACCTCTAACAGAACCACACTGAAGGATAATTGTGTCATTGCCAGCCACAGAAATGTAGGTACAATGACAAACCTGATGCTGAAGGACATCTTGCACGTTTCTGAGAACTAGAAATACATCCCTAAGTAGTTCACCTGTTTATTGGTATGTGTGCTTGCCTATAACTTGAAATAACTTAGGAAAACAGTGGCTAAGGCAACACCAATCTATCATTGTTCCAGGTTTAAATTCAAGCTTTATCCATTCCCACAAAGTTCCAAATAGTTTGACCCTTGATTATTTCAAGAAAAAATGTTAAATATAAGGAGGATGTGTTGTGTTGGGGGTACCAGTGTGAGTTGGTTACAAATAAAGCCTTATCCCTGAATCACCTAGATGATCAATTAATTTTTCTGGAGCTGGCTCTGGACTCAACACCCATTTGCATGGATAACTGTGTATAAATGGTATTCTCCGGCATACAGACCACGGCGATTCTAAACAAGTGGCATTTTGATCTCCCTACCTGTCCAACCTGCCGAAACTATTTGCTCAAGGTCCTCCACTGTAAACACTGCCCTGATGTGAAATCTTGGAAACAAAAATTGGGGGGATTTCAGGAAATGGGCCCCATCCTTAGATAATACTCTGATCATAACTCTGATACTAACTCCAGGTTAACGGAGTTATTTAAAAAAAAAAAAAAGTCACACTTAATGAACACCAGAACATGAAGCATGGGTTACTCTGGGGCTAAATCCATTAGCTGTAAGAAACACTTAAGTTATATGAAAAGAAATTACCTTATCCAGGGAATTGCTTTTCTCACTATTCCTTTCTGGAAGGCTGTTCCCCGAATCTGTGCTTATGAGAGATCCTCTTGAATCAGCATTTCTCACACTATTGATGTTTGGAGTTGACGTTGTATACGGAGAAGCTAAACAGAAATTAAGCCAAGACCAAAGACTTGGTGAGATACAACAAGATAAACATAAGCAGTATACTTTAAGGGAAATTGCTTCTACGGCACTTATTTTTTTTTTGCTAAGCTGGTTCAAGAGTTTCATTTAACTACCTCACCTTTAAAGAACCAGGCCATAAGCCGAAACATTCAGACATAACCAAGAATTCACTTATGTGAAGCTACCTTTGATTTCTCAGACTAAAGGAACACACACTGTTCCAGAATGAGACAAAGACATTAAAAAAGTTAAAAAGATAAATCCATCTACAACTATCAAATCAAAAAATGAAACCATGCAATAAGCCACAGTATTCAAACTATATGCTGAGGTGCCCTAGGAAACTCACAGGGGTGTCTTGGGATGTTTTACATTTTCAAGAAAAACACGATGATGCTCAAAACTGCAGTTTCTACCGAAACTGCAGTTTCAATGTTAGATCGTGCTACATTCCTTTCGATGATGTCCTATCTTTGTGAAACTAGGGATTTGGTGGTTGCTATGATAAAAAGCAGGTACTGGGTGAAAATCAATGTGGAACAGGAAATGAAGATGGTGGTGAGCAATCTGACTCCAAATTTGAGAAGCTGGGCGGTGCCTCACAAGCACTCACATCCCATTGGTAATGGCTGTGGTTATTAAAAATAATTTTTTCTATGTGTATTTTTTTTCAAATACCTACTAAGTTGTTCAGATATAAGAACTAATTAGGTTATGTGGCTCCAAGTACCTCATAAACAGAACTGTTGGGTATTTACTCTGGCCTGGGGACTCGATGAAAAAATTACTGTGACAATAAGCGTGCTGTGAACGGAGAATGTTTGGGAATCTCTACAACAGTTCTGAGCAGAAATGAAACGTATCTTAGAAATAAAATGTGTGACATCCATGAAAAAAACAGCATTTGAAGTCAGAAATCAGCCCCCACCTCAGTGCTATGGAATTTTTAAAAGTAATAGATTGAATTCCTGCTTAGATAAGATTTAAGTATATCACATAATTTAAAACAACTATCAAACTTGTACATTCCATGCTGAACCAAAAGGCATGCCTCCAGCTCAAAGGCCTGGCTGGCTGTGCACGCTGTATGAAGAGCCTCTTGGCACCATGCTCCAGCAAGCTGTAAGCACGGCCTCCCACACCCAACACCTCAGAACAGGCCAGCCATTTTCAGATTTTAGGATGCAAATTAGCTGTCACGGACTGAGACACTTCCTTTTTTTAAAGATTATCTATCTACCTATCTATTTATTTAGAGTGGGAGGCGGGGAGGGGTAGAGGGAGAGAAAGAATCCCAAGCAGACCCCACGCTGAGCATGGAGCCCAACGTGGGGCTCGATCTCAAGACCCTGAGATCCCATCCCGAGCCAAAATTGAGTTGGATGCTCAACCCACTGAGCCACCCAGGTACCCCTGAGACACATTCTAAGTTAATCCCTCCCTCTACCTAACACTCAGGTTTATCCATCACCAACATCCCCGAAACTGAATCAGCATATTAAAATTAAGAAAAGAACCACCAGGGGAATTTGAAAATGTAAAAATGTAAGTGATGGCTGGAACATGTAAACCACTGGTCCCAGGCTGCCTCATCCCAGAACAGAAACTGTGTGATGGATTGTCATGGGGAACAGGTAAAAACCTACGAAAAAACTATGAGCCTTTTTCTATACTTAAGAGATAAAACATACTTTATGACCAACTTATAATTATAGTCCTCCTAATATAACCATACTTCATATTTAATGTAGAACATAATGATCATGAGAAAGAGGTCCTCAGTAAAGTAAAATTAGACCTTAAATTCCCAGGGTTTTAGGCTCCGTTCCAGAAATGGAGTCCTAATCTAAGGCAAACAGATGGAAATGCAATAAATCAAAATCAACATGTTTAGTAGAACTATATTCCCATTGTGTGTGTGTGTGTGTATGTGTGTGTGTGTGTTTGTACTTAATATCTCAGCCCAGTGCATTTTAAAAATCTTAAACAACATGTAAGTAAAATGAAAAGAAATTTGGTTCACTTCTGTCTTCTTTGTATAGACAGCCCAATGCAAACCACTGAGCAGGTAGAAAAGGGAACCCTGAGCCTAAGAATGTGTGCCTTTTAAAACGAATATGATCTCGGAGTAGATTCATCCAGGCAATGAACAGTTCTAGAAATCTTCATGCACGAAGTTCCAAAGGCATTTAAAAACAATGCTGAAGGTGCATTCTCAATAAGTGAGGAAAGAGGATTTCTACTAAATAGAGATGTAAGGAGAAAGTCTGCTCTTGAAGGATAAGAACCAGGACTCAAGTTAACTGGAAACCCCTCAGTGAATAAAAGAAAAGCTACCAGAAAACTAGCAAACCCAGTTCAAAGGTGGGGGCTTTTCTGGAAGGCATTTCTAAAAGGGAACAAGGACTTAAGTCTTTAAAGATGGGGGTAATAGAGATGAAGCCTGAGGATAAACAAGTCTGTTAGGTTGAATTCCTAAGAAAAGTGGATTCAGATCTTGAAATTTAAGAGAGTGAAAAGGGATTAAATCAGTCTCTGATACTTTTCATAACTTCATCGTGAACACAGAGCAATTGAAGGTCATTAATGCCGTTCGAGTCTTGGTAATGATACCCAATGGCTCATCTTTACGTTCTCAAGGCAACCTACACCCTAACAAGGTGATGCAGAATTGGAAAATAAAGTCACAGTCAAAGTATCACCTCATTCTGGTTTGATCATTTCCAGAGTCTTGAATCCTACAGAGTATTGGTCAGGGAGTTAAGATTTCAACACATTCCTGGGCCCCAAGAGTCATGAAATTGGCTACCGAGAGTGTATCACAAAGCATGCATAACACTGAAGAATTGTGCTTGTTATAATGGCAGTCAGATAATGTCACCATGCTGAGCACTGTGCACGTCGCATAAGCTTTCCACTCCTTGCCATGACTCTGTTTTGGAGATGTGGACACTGAGGGCAAAGAGGAGAGACATGCTGCTCAGGGCAATTAGTAATTGATGGAGTATGGATCCCAAACCACCTCTGTCTGACCTTAAAGCCAGTGCTGTGAGCTCCTGCAGACAAAATCTTCCCATGAAAGTCCCTTTCCCACCCCTGGAGCAGTGGCTGGGTGTGTGGGCAGAGCAGGGCAAAGAAGACAAGTGAGGGCCCCAGGAGAAAGGCAAATACAGTCAGTCTCTGCTCTGAGCATTCCGCATGAATTAACTCACTTAATCTTTACGATGCCTAATGAGATAACTACAACTATGAAAAATATACACAAGCATTAGTAAGATTAAAGACTGGTACTGTAGGGTAAATCTGGACATTAGTGTGGGGTTTCTGATTTTACATTCTGCTCACTTTCATCACCTACATGAAACAGCCTCTTGACGTCAAGAACAACAAAGAAGGTAAGGCCATAAATTCAGAATAAACAATACTCCTGCAAATTAAAGGGCGAAGAGGACTGCCCTTTATTCTGCCCTGTGAGTTAATTCCACCCACTGGGTGTCCCAAGCACTGGCCACAGCAGGATGCTTCATTTATTCAAAATGTAGTCAAAGAGAGAAATAAAGACAGAATAAACCTGTGAGTGTTTGTGACAATTCTGTGAAGACACATCTACTTTCTTTTTGTACCATTATCTTTATGAAGGATTTGGCACAGGTGCTCAATTAGTCAGAATATTAATAAGTACATTTCTCAGGCATTTTCTTACAGAGTACTACTCAATTTGAATCTTGACTTATGCCATCTGTTTTCTTCCCCATGGGGGTTGCTCTTACATTATATCAGAGAGAAAAATATCCTAGGAAAGAAGATTTTAGAAAACCGATTTTAGAACTGTATTCTTGCCATAGACCACTATCTCCTCGGTAATTATTCTATCACATTTCATCGAAATCACTATCCCCACAAATAAATCCTATCCACATCCCACCCCGCCCCCCCACACCTGCGAAGACATTCCTTTTCTAAAAATCCAATGTGAAAGTTTAAAATACGACATTAACGTAGGCACTACCAGCAAACAGCACAAGCCCGTGATCAGGGTGTACCGAATCTGCAGTGCCTGCCAATTCGGGGGTCTGTATTTCAGGGTCGAGCTGAGGGGTTGCAATCATCAAATATCAAGACCAGGCCAAGAACAGTCGGGGCAGAACCCTGCACTCCGAGACCGTCCGGTGAGGGGCGCGGCGGCCCCCTCGCGCTGGACGCAGGCGCGCGCAGGATCAGAGCAGAGGGCCGCGACCCGCGCGCGAGCCTTACCGAGGCCGGAGATGGCGCCGAAGAGGTCCTTGTGCAGGCTGCTGTCCGGCGCGATGCCAGGCTTCTGCGGCGTCACCAGCGGGGTCGCGGCTGGCAGCGAGTCCTCCTTCACAGTCTGTCCCACCGGAGGGGAAGAAGAGATAACCGGAGATGACTTTCAAAGAGCTGTTCTCGTTAGTGGGGGGCGCGTGCCGGCGCAGGACGCAAGGGCCTGGCGGGGACGCGCCGCGTGGGGTAGGCCGGCGCCCGGCGCGCACGACCAGAGGCAGGAGCATGGATCAGACGCGGCGCGGGTCTGCGCGCAGAGCCGGCTTGGTCCGCAAAGTCACTGTCTGTTGCCCCAGAAGGCCTAGCACGTCCCCCCACCAGAGCTCGGATGCCCAGCATTTCCTCAGATTGTTTCTTCCCTCAGGAAAAGCCTCACAGGCTCTTTCTAACTGGAACACTGGTTTTTCTCTCACATCCGAAATCCTCCCAAATGAGCAACAGTGACAATAGCAGCCCTGGAAAGCTCTGCAAGCTTGCAGCTTCGTGCGAACTCTCAGTCAGTGGAGAAATTAGGTTAATTTTGAAGTTCTGTCATAAAAGGGATTTTTCTTTGGTGATTTTCTCAGGATTGGAGAACTACAAGAGGTAGCATTATACCCTGAATTCCTTATTCGGATCAGAAAAGCAGACAGGTTCAGAGAATACACGTGTGAAACACAACATTGTATGGGGTGAGATTAGTGCCCTTCGGAACTACAGAACACATTCTACACATGTGGCGCGTCTCAGTGTGCCATTATTTAGGACATGTATTCAGAGGTGGAGAGACAGCATTAAAACTCAGGACAATGCATCACTGTGGGGGGGAAGGGACAAAACACAACATGAAAATTCCCCAAGTGTATGTAATAATCACAAGGTGGAAAGACTAACAACTGAGCTCGTTCATGGGCCCAGAATAAAAGGGAAAAGGAAATTACTGCACTGGTAGCACTGTGCAAATGAATGCCAAACAGTCTCCACCCTAAACATTTTGAGATCATTTCTGGGATCATCCTTCAGTCAACTTAATTTCCAATCCATCTTCCAATGACTGCATGAAGATAATATAAAGTGGTCAGTTTTTGGAGGTGGGGCCATATGTCACTCATGTTGGCCTCCCTGACATCTAATTTAACAGGGACAGAGAAATTTTAGCCCAAAGATGTGGCTTTTCCAAGACTGTGTAGCATGTTACCATCAGAATGAGCTAGCATGGAGCTCTCATACTACACAGGTTAGAACTACGCTTTTCTTTTTAACCTCCTCTCCCCATAAATTTTTGTTGAATGTATAGAGAAGGTCCTTATGTCTTACAAGGTATGGTCCATCAGGAAAGCATGGTTTTAAATAATGATTTTCAGCCTAAGAGTTGAAGGTTTACTGACTGACCCCATCTTAGCCAGAAATGCAATTAATCAGGAGTACTATGGATTATTATGGTTTTAGTGGCAAAAAAAAAAAGAAAAAAGAATGGGTGTGTCTTGGGTTGAATAGTATCCCCCCAAATTTATGTCCACCTGGACCCTCAAAATGTGACCTTATTCGGAAATAGGATCTTTGTAGATGTGATTAAGATGGAAGGTAAAATGAAGTCATCCTGGATTAGGAGCCATCCATCCAATCACTGGTGTTCTTGTAAGAAAAGGAGAGGATTTCAGAGATTGTACAGATACACACCAGGAAGAAGGCCGTGTGAAGATAGAGGCCAAGACTGTAATGATGCTGCCACAAGCCGAAGAATGCAAGGATTTTGGGCAAGCCCTGGAAGCTAGAAGAGAGGCATGGAACAAACTTTTCACACACAGCCTCCAGAAGGAACCAACCCTGTGGATACCTTGACTTTGGACTTCTGGCCTCCTGACTAGGAGAGAATGAATTTCTGTTGGTTTTGGCCACCCCATGTGTGTTGCTTGGTTACAGTAGCCACAGGAAACAAATGCAGGCTGTGTCCAGGTCTGTATGCTTACGTACACTGCCGGGGTTCACAGGGAAGGGTGACACATCCCTCACGTTGATCCGCTGGACATTCTCAATCAGCAGACCGAACAGAGGCAGGTAGAGAGTGGCTATCCTTGCTTGATGGCTCTGAAATAAAGGCACACGGCGCAAGTTTATCCCATGGCTCTGAGAACTGAATGATGGACTGAGCTGGCACTGGCCATCTCCTGCATTTGGATCCTTCCTATAAAGACTGCTATAAGGGGGCGCCTGGGTGGCTCAGTCGGTTGAGCACCTGCCTTCAGCTCAGGTCACGATCCCAGTGTCCTGAGATCAAGCCCTGTGTCGGGCTCAGTGGGGAGCCTGCTTCTCCCTCTGCTGCTCCCCCTGCTTGTGCTCTCTCTGACAAATAAATAAATATAATCTTTAAAAATAAATAAATAAATAAAGACCTCTATTAGATTTTAGTGTGTAAACAGAGAAGAGTCTTAGTGCTGTTACCATTAATTCTCTAACTGGTTACTTTCTTCATATTACTTAAAATAAAGGACATTTATCAATCCGTATTTCCTTCCATTAGAGTCCACTCACCCTTGAAGCATATCTGTCATCAAAAGAATGCTTTATCAGCAGGTTCTTGAGCACGCTGATGGCAATCAGCCGGACTTCCCTAAACTCCTGGAGGGCGGTCCCCACCTCCCTCAGTAACAGTCCCACCAAGAAGTGGTTTCTGCAGAACTCATCTGTTAATGAGTAGTCAAGCTGGAGATCTGAAATGAGGATAGATACTGCTTTAGTTACAGAGGCTATCACGCATTTTGAATAAAATAAAAGTCAAAACCACCCTTTACATTCAGCCCACCCTGTGTGTCAACAGATGATTAGATGTAGCTTCAAGTGTGAAAAGGTCAATTATCTAAAATACTGCTCCACTTCTTATCACATCAGACTCTTAAATTTAAATACAGATAACTGCACTGGATTTTGATTTTAGAAGACATTACATCTTGCATAAATATTAAGTTAGTGAATAGTTTTAATACCAATTTTTAGAACATACAGCATGTTATATTACAAATGAAATTTTGTTATTTACATGCAGGTAAAAAATAAAGTTACTGTCTAATTGACGTTATAGAGAAGTAATTTGTACATAACAAACATGTAATTAAAGAAAGAATAAATATACATGGTCTCTTAAAATTTTCCTTTACTACTTGAGTTCGTTAATCTATTTCCTGGTCATGAAAGCCTGTATATTCCCATTAAAACCCAATGTGTTTAAAATGAACAAGTTAGCATATAACCTCTTTATTCTGCTGTCCCTGAATGAAGAACTTATTTAACATGATTTTTAAAAATATATTCAATACTTCTGCACCTCTAAAAGCAAGTTAAAAAAAAACTAATATAAACTAACACTGAAATACACAAAACACCAAACTAAACTAGTAAATCATCAGCAAGCTAAATGATCAAACGGGAAGCTCTTCCAGAGAGCGGATAGAAGGAAACGTGAAATCTACTGAAGGAGGGTAAATAAAAGTGGCTACACATCCATCTAAAGCTGAAATATACCTTTCAGTAAGCTGTAGCTAGGATCTGAATTCTTATACTGAATCTATTACTAGAGGAAAATCTATAGACACCTTCTTTGACTTTGATTCCCTATTAGTTACTTCTAAACCTATCCAAAATACTGACCCAAGTCCTATGCAGAAGCAAGGGAAAGTACCCATCTTTCCAGAATAATCACGTCCACTGTATGGTTTTTTAAGCTTTGTTTACCCTAATGACAGTGCACAGCTTGAATTCACATAAAGCCCTTACGAAAATACTATGGGTTTAACTGTGCATGTGCATGCATGCAGAGAAGGGGGGAACAGGTAAGAAGGGAGAGGAAGGGGAATGCTAAAAACATGTACTCCTATCAGTGTCATAAGGTACATTATCTGTAGGTGACCCACACCCACCTGCCGAGGGCAGCCCCCCTTGCCACCAAATACCCTGATGGTCTACTAAGAGCTTTTAAGAGTCTCCTGGGCACCTGAAGGATTTCATGTCCCTCAGCTCTGTAGGACAAAAAAACAGGACCCTACAGGGTATAGGGGAAGGTGGGCATCAGCACACATTCACTGCCCAGCCATAGGGTATAAAGGACTACCCTCAGTACCCTGATAGGAGAAAGGAAGAGAGTCACAGTCTCCAAGTACAGGTGGGTTAGTAAATGACTGCAAGGTGAGGGGAGTGAGACAAGGTTTGGAATGAGGTTGGGGTCCTAGGAGAGGGCAGAAGGAGACGTGGCAGGCTCCACATAAGAGGTGCTGAGTGACTATCTGGGGAGCAAGGCGAAGATTCCCCCAGAGAGGAGGCTGTGTGAGGCTGAGGAATGTCAGGGTGGGCAAGCCCATGTTTGAGGAGCTGGGAGTCAGCAGGAATGTCTGAAGTGTGGGGAATAGTGGGGAGTAAGACCAGACAGGTGGGCCAGGTTGCATTTGGGATGCCAAATACCCAGTTGTTCCCTCGACCCAGGACACTCAATTCCTGGCTTTCTTCTGATCCTCACTCCAAAGTCACCCTGGCCATGAGGCTTTTCCTGGCCACCCTATCCCACATGCCCCGCTGCTCATTTCATATCCCCCCTCCTGGCTTTAGTTTTCTCTCCTAAGCCCTCATCACTAATACTGCACATACTTCACTTAGGTAAAACAGCTAGGGATTTTCATCCTTGTTGTCCATGACTGCCTCCCAAAGTCATGTGCATCCTAGACACCGCTGAATGCCAACTCCAGGGCCCCAATCCCCCTTCTGGCTCCTTAAAAGGCAGTCCAAGTTGATCTTGGGGAAAGATATTTATGTCTCTGAATGAATGCTTTTGTGTGTTTCTCTCTGAATTTCAGAGGCCATTGATTTAGGGTGTCGTTAATAGGTTGGTGGCATCCTTCTGTTTTTTCTTTCGGCATAATCAATCCCCAGGTACATACAAGGCACTAAACGTAGTAATATTACCTGACAGACCTGACAGACTAATTTGATTCATTTGACTTAGTGAAGACAAAGAAATCTCTATGAATTTACTCTCTTCAAACTTTAAGAAGATACAGAACAGTTAAAGACTCAACATGCAAACATAAAACGCATGTGAAAAGCCATGTTGCTTGTGATTTAGGTTACTGCCACCCCTATGGACAAGGACTATGAAAATGGTGGAATAATACATTTTTAGAGTAAAACAGGGCGTTCTGTTTGTTTGACCTCTTATAGAGATATCCTAGAGGACCTGGTGACTCCAGGAGCAAAACCCAGATCCCTCCCAGGGGTTTTAACAGCAGTATCTTAGCTACAGTGAGAATAAATTCACTGGTTTATAGTGAATTTAAAAACTGATCCAAGTATATGAGAAATGCCTAAATGAAGAGCATATATAAGCATTTCAGCAATGACTTGCATTCTTTTTCTTTTAGAGGAGGAAAATGCAAGAAAGCAAGCGTCACACCCCACACCTACCTACAGGAGTGTCATTTGACTCCACAGTTGGTGAAAGAAAAGCTAATTCATAAGAAAAAAGGAAAAGTGAAACAAATAAAAATAAACTAGAGTAAGTAAAATGGATTTCTATTTAAGAAAAGGAATTTTTCAATGAAGAAGAGTCACACTGACATGACCTGAGGTCTAATAAGTTTGCTGACAAGTTAAGTTCCCATACAACATTTTATCAATAGTTTTTTAAATGGAAATTTAACTAGAAAAAACTTAATTCATCAACAAAAAAAAAAAATCAGAAAATTCTAATGTCATATCTGAATCATTCTCTTATTAAAAATGAAGGGCTTTTTGTGAAAAGACTCAGACTGACATATATAAAGATAGATTACCTTGGTATCTCTGAATCCTGCCCTTTCCAAATGGCATCGGTAAATTCAAAGGTATATAATGTTCGTGATTGCATACCACACGGAGAAATTCAAACTTGTATTCAAAGAGGGTCTGCAGGGAACAATGGTTAGTGAAAGTTAAGTGCCTCACTGAATATTTTATACAGCGTCCTAAAAACCTATTCGAAATCATACAACCAGTCGTTAGCTTCTTGACCCTCTTAAAACTGCGTGCTCTATGCTATGTTATAGATTTGAGAATGGCTGTGGGCATTTGTTTGAAAATTGGGAACACATTTCATTAAAAAATGTCCTCCACTAACTCTTAGGACATTTATTATTTTTGTTCCTCCTACGTCAAAAAGGATTTCAGGCAGCTTATAATTATAGACACAGACTTAATACAATAAAAAAAATGAGTAAGGCAGAGCTTTAAAATAGACACAGGAGGGAGGAGGTAGATAATTCTACCAGAGAAAGGCTACATGGTTACTTCCATTACCATGTTAAATAAACTATGATTCGCAACACATATACTTTTAATTTTGCAGTTGAGAAGTCTTTTCAGTTATTTATGAGGAAATCAGTAAGTATGTTTATTTTACATCCAGAATTGCATCCCTAATATCTTACACATTAATGCAAGTACTAGTTAGTATCTCCAAAAGGGGACAAGAGTGCCTCTGGGATGGAAAGAAAACTGTGACGTGAGCCCAGAGAAACAGGTGGGTTTCTGGATGTCAATCTGTGAGACAAAAAAACAGTGTGTAACATACACGCTACCTTCGGGTCTCCAGGAGCAAAGCAGCTGATGTAGTTGTTGATCTGCTTAAAGACAAAGCCCCTGTCCATGAAGGTGAAACATCTCTGCAGGGAAACAAGCCACAAAGGTGAGTATTTAGGCCCCAGCTTTTTTTTTTTTGAAAGTTGGGTTGAAATCAGCATTTACTGTTAACAAGTTTATTCTATAGCATAAAAATGCGCCATTGGCATTGACTGAGCACTTACTGTATACTAGTCACTGCTAGAATGAACATTTCGCCACTTGACTGACCTGACACCCTCTGCGCCCTGAGGTCCCTACCTTGATGAACACAGCAAGGCTGTGATTTGCATTTTTAGACGCCTCCGGATTATCTCGAAATTTCTGAGTGATGTGCGGCATCAGCATATTCACAACGGTTTCCACAGCGTGATGATAGGATGCGGGAAATCTCTGGTTTCGCAATAACTAAAAAGAATTTAGAGCAAACGTGTGTTATTTTTAAAGTTGCAACCCTCTGGGGGGAAAAAAATATCCCTGAGTCCATTTTAAAAAAACCCAGAGCTCCAATCTTATTTATCTAAAATGAGACCAGAGAAATTATTCTTTCTTCTCTCAAAATACTGTACAGGTATTCTGATACCTCATATAAGTGGTGTGCATTCGACCTGAAACCCCAAACTTCAGCCTGAGAAAGATCCTCTCGGAGGTACTTGTAAAGAAGTGGAGATGTACCTCTACTCCCAGAGATTCTCATCAGAGCTGCGTCTTTACTGGATACTTCTGGTGGCTTGAATGCCTGTACCTCTCAGAGAACTCTTTAGAAAACAGTGGCTCAGGTTTAAGCTTCAAGTATTCAAACGGAAAATAAACAGATCAGAGACTGTATGTCACTGGTTTACTCTGCTTAGAAACAGTCCTCTTCAGGGGCGCCTGGATGACTCAGTCAGTTAAGTATCTGCCTTCAGCTCAGGTCATGATCCCAAGGATCACGGGATCTGCTTGTCCCTCTCCCTCCGCTCTTTCTCTCTCTCTCTCTCAAATAAATAAATAAAATATTAAAAAAAGAAACAGTCCTCTTCAAATTAACTTTACATAATAATTTCTCCCCATCAGGAATGCTTACCTACGACATTATACAGACCTCACCGGTTAGCTATCATGGGCTGTATTATCTTCCACACATCAGGCATTGCACTAGTACATGTTTTTACGTGCTTTTTCATTAAATTCTTACAAGTTTTAACTCTCATTTCACAGAGGGTTGGAGAGGTCAGGTAAATGTGTCTTCAGTCAAGAACTAACAAGTAACAAAGATTCAAACCCAGATCCACCATGAGTCCAAGGCCTGTGTTCTTTCTGCTCTTTGACACTTTGCTTCCCCACCCACGTGCCCAATAAATGAGAAAAATTACTGAGAACCTGATACGTGAAGGGGTCTGAATTATATGCTCCATGACATTTATCCACTCATGCATGTGATTCTAACAGCCACAACAGGGGGACTATCTTCACCCCCATTTTACAAATGAGAAAACTGAAGCTTAGAGAGATTCAGTAAGTATTAACTGACTTTCCTTCTCCCTTTTAGTGGTGAAACCCCTGGGTTTCACAGGTGCACACTGCTGCCAAGCTGGAGACTTCATTTCCCAGCCTAACTTGAGGCCAGAGAAAGGCCATGTGACTGAGTTCTGGCCAATGGGCTGTAAGAGAAAGACTGCTTTTCCCAGCCATGTCCATGGGATGCTTGCCTTCCAAGTCTTCTTTAGCATTGACTAGAATGTGGGGTGGTGGGTGAGCCTGGATGAGGGTGACACCTGGGCTGGATAATTGGAGAGGAGCTTGAGTCCTTGACCAACCCTGGGGGACAAGCGCCCCACTCTCAGAGCTGCCTACCAGCTTATAATTTTCCAAAAAAGAGAAATGAACCTTTTGTCTTCTTTAAACCATTATTCTGGTCTGTTTTGCAACAGCCAAACCCGTATCCCAGTATCAAAGAAATAGTATTTTCTAAAACTAGAACTGAAATTTAGTTATTTCTGCATGCATTATTTTATGCATTAAATACCAGAACCTATTGTGAATTTTGAAATGCCAGCTTTATAATAATCTCAATTCTCAAACAAATAATAAAACAATCTTTGCAAACTTATAAACTCAAGAATCCAGTGAGGGAAGGATCAAGTAATAAGTATTTGAAGTTTACCCACTTTCAAAAACAGAACTGTAAAATTAGAAATTCCAAAGGGATTTTGTTCTGTATATGCAACCCCATAACTCTGTATCCTGAGGGGTCAGCCTCAGTTGATGGTCAGCTTCCTGGACCCCAGGCAAGGCCACCTCAAACCACCAGGCATGACTGCCCGCTAACCCAAGCTGGCTACTCCTGAAAAAAGGTCTCTCAGGAAACACCTGAGGCCTTCAGAATGGGGCTTCATCAATGGCTGCTTAAACCATGAAAAGTGGATGGATGGGGTGGGCACCACTTAACCTATTAGTCACTATTATCAAAACGAAAAGTGGGACAACCAGACATTGTATGACTCCCGATGTGATGCAGCGGTACCAGTTATGAAGTATTCTTGCCCAAAAGCAAACCAAACCTAAATCAAACTGAGCTTCAACATCACCACAAGTTTACAGGAACCATGGGGGACAAAGGACCATGCCACATAACACTGCGAGGTTACGATGTAGGCAATTCTGCAGGACAAAGGGCCCCCCTACTTCAACAAATACACTGCATTAAAAAGCAAACAAATGGAGAAGGAACAGTTTGAAAATCTAAGAAACTTCAGAGACACATAAACCACATGGGGAAACCGAATACAGACAGGGTGTCCAAAGACAAAGAAGAAATGTCGCTGACTTTGTTGAGTGTCATAATGGTACAGTGCTTCCATCTCTTCAAAGGCTTTCTCTGTTAGAGAGGACACACTCAAGTGTTTACAGATGAAATGACAGAATATTTGGTGATTGTTTTTAAAATGCTCTAAAAACAGTGTGAGATGTAAAGTCACAATGGCAGCATGCCAATAACTGTTGAAGGTGAGTGACAGAGCTTCAAACATGAGATTCATTCAACTTTTCTCTTTCCTTTCATGTTTATTTAAAACTTTCTATAATAAGAAGTTTTCATTAAAAAGAAAGAAAATGTGGTGAAGAATGGCGGATAATTAACATACCAACCAACCAACCAACCAAGCTCTTCCATGATTAGAGGTCAACTCAGTGCCTTTGAAGACTGAAATGAAGCTCTCCGTGCAGTGACAAATAGCTATTGTCAGGAGCCCTAATTTGGCAACAAAACAGTGAGGTAAGACGCATCTAAAGGTGATAAAGACCAAAGTAATTAGATGTTGCTATGGAGACTACTATACACTGAAACAGAAGAAAATGATCTAGGACAATGGGCAGCTGTCCAGAGCGGTGAGTACAGACGCGCGGGCTCGGAGGAGAGGACACTGAGACACGAAGACACTTGTCAGCCAGACGAAACCCCTACTCCTGACCTGTCCTGCTGTAGGATCTCCTCTCGGCTCTGCTGCAGCATCCCCACTGGCCCGGCCACCGCGATCTGCTCCTCTGACACATGCTGCCGGTGTGGGGTCTGCCTCCCCAACGCCTGTCCACACCAGATCAGCCTCCTCCGGCGGACCTGCTGTGCCCCATGCCCCCACCCTGCTGTGAGCCCGACACCTCTGTGCCATCCTGCCGGCTGCTCGGCTCCTGCCGCCTGACCCCTGGCCTGAGTGGATTCTCCCTGACCACCCACACTCAGCCATGCTGTGAAGGGCCCTGTGAGCCCCGCTGCTAACAGCCGGTCTGCAGACACCAGCGACGGGTTTCACCACGTCCTACATGTCTTGTCTGGGCTCCGACAGCGACTGCTACCCAAATCACTGCTTCCTTTACAAGGGAGCACTCAAATGTCTGGTTCTCTTTTCCTTGCTGTGTTCTTCTACGCTCTAGGGGTTAGAGCACTCTTTCCTACAGGCTATGTCACGGCTCCCTGAGATATAATAAATAAGACTATTAGCTAATAAACTTCATTTTCCTGGCCTTACCTGGGTATGAGCTCTTTCTCCTGCTTCATGTTCACTGTCTTCTCCCTAAGTGTGGCATCCTTCCAGGTAAAGTTCCACCCCAACCTCCACAATGCTTTATCATTTTGGAGCTCACACATACACCCTCTTCACTGTTCTCGAACCGTGCCCAGCCGAATGTCTTCTTCCTCCGAGGATGGCGTCAGCTCCAAGGCTGCCGATGCACCATCTCTGCCATTTGCATAGCTCCTCTGTGCTCTGGGCATAGCCAAGGACGGTTCCAAACACGCGCTCATGGATGGGAGTATGGATATTCACGTTCTGCCATCACGCGTTTATAGTTTGGGGGAAGTACAGGCAGTCCATGGTACATGAAGCATACCATCCTTTCCCTACTTTTCATTTGAACACTCTTTGCTTGCTCAATTAAGTCAGGAAATGGCTGAAGGCTAAACACCTAACTGAGGTTATATATTCATCCTATCCTAGGCCACATTTTCCAACCTGCAAGAAGTTCACCTGTGGAATGCTAGCAATTTGGCTTGATTCAAGGTGGGAGGAGAGGAAATTCCCAAAAAGTCTGCTGAAATTATAACTGCTAAATATAAGTGATAGAAAAGAAACACCTAAAATGTGTTGAGCATAGAGGCTGAGTGGGGTTCAGAGTTGGGAACTTCTTAGTAGGCCTTGACGAGGTTGGTTTTATATTTTCCTCAAAAACTGCTTATTGTAAATTCCAAGCACATGTCACCTATGGAACACTTCAGTCTGGCACAGTCATATGTAATCAATCCAAACTTTGCAGGTCCATCTGCGGTAGTAAGGAAGTCGCTTATTTTAGATGCTAGTTAAAGGAAGGCTCTGATTTACAGCCTTCCTCAACAAATGGCACAAAGTGCAGTTTGATTGGCTGGGATGGGGAGGTGGACACATGTGGCCACGTCCATCTTCAGCAAGAGTGTAGTATTAGAAGCTGGCCTACCAGCATGCACCTTCTACAGGGGCATCTCCTTCTACATAAATATGCAGCAGATGGAATGACCCCAGTACCAGCAAGAGTGTACAACCAAGCCTCAGCTCAACAGACTATGCCTCCAAATGCTGATCTATGCTAAATATTCTTGGGAAAGGCACTTTCAGCTGCACTGAAAGCATTACTTGGCTCTTACATGAGTCTGTGGCCCAGGTGCCCCTACTAGACAGATGTGTGCCTGGTCATGGCATTTTAAGAAAGACTCACCAATGAGGGAAAAAAATCAAGGTCAGGTTTATAAACACATTGGATTTACTAATAATCCTCAGTCTAAAAGTATAAAAACTCTGAGAGGAATTTGATCATGACTCTGGAAATCACAAATGGCACAGGAATGGTGAATATAAACTTGTTCCCTCAATTCAGAACACTGGGATCAGGGACGAGGACATATAATTCTTAAGATGCAAATAAAGACGGACCTAAAAATAACTAATTCAAACACATAAAACTTATCACTCCTAAGATATGAGGCAAATGAATAAAACCTTCAAAATATGTGAGAAGTTCCTAGATCTATAATGTGTGATTCGGGGAAGGAGTGGCATGGCGTCAGGTGACGTGGAAGAAGTCAGAGGGGAGCCCTCTAGAAGTGAAATGTTAAACTCTCCAAAGTGGTAAGTAGGTATTTTGAATCTCTTTTTATAGTAAATTATCTTATGGTTAAGCTTTCTCCTTTTGGATGCCAGTGTGTTTCTTTTTATGCTGGATAACAATTTTTAAATAAACTACTTCTAAAAATTCTCTGAATATTCTTTTAGGGCCAAGATATAATTAACTTACAGAAAAGGTTGTGCATGGTAGCATTTGAGCAGTCTGTTCTAAAGAGTTCCAAAAACAAACTACCTCCCAGAAGTGCCGGAGAGTTAAGTTATAAGACTGGAAAGGGCAGATCATCTGGGAGAAGCCGATTCTGACTCTAGCATGACTTCTAGGCTCTGCTCTGCTGTGTGACCCTGTGCAGGGCACCTCACGGGTCTATACTCCATCTCAACCTCTGCGGCACATGGGAGCAGCTGGACCAGAAGATAGCTTTCAGGTCCCTACCATCCCTAAATTTCTATGGTTTAATTTAGCATCTTGAGAAAAAGACACATGCAATTAAATTACTCTATTTAAATTTTCTATCACAGTTCTCGGAAAGAGATGTTACTGATACTTATACTTCCTTTTTCTTTTTTAAGATTTTATTTATTTTGACAGTGAGACAGAGAGAGAGAGAGCACACAGCAGGGGGAGTGGCAGGAAGAAGGAGAAGCAGGCTGCCAGCTGAGCAGGGAGCCTGGTGCAGGCCTTGATCCCAGGACCCTGGGATCATGACCTGAGCTGAAGGCAGACGCTTAACCAACTGAGCCACCCAGGATCCCGATACTTTCACTTCTGTGGGTATTTCAAAAGTGCTCATTACCTCTTTGACCATTGCTCCCGTGGTCTAGTCATGCACTTTCCCACCTAAACTCTGGGACAGCACAAACCACGCCTCACTTAACTTTGTAACCCTTGAGCTTGCCTATAAGTAAGGGCTCTCAATGAATACTTCCTGAACAAACAGTTTATATTTTTAAATATACTCAAGCCACCAATCTTTCTGGAGTGATTACATTTACTTAGAGCCAAAAATAATGAAAAATCCATTGGGGCCTTGTTATGGAATGAACTGTGTCTCCTTAAAATTTGTATGTTGAAGTCCTAACCCAGAGTCTCTCAGCATATGACTATATTTGGAGACAGGATCTTTAAAGAGGTAATTAAGTTAAAACGAGGTCATTAAGGTGAGCCTTCATCCAACAAGACTGGTGTCCTTACAAGAGAGAAGATTTGGACACAGACATGCACAGAAGGAAGACAATGCACAGACACGGGGAGAAGACAGCCATCTACAAGCCAAGGAGAGAGGCCTCAGAAACCAACCCTACAGACACCTTGATCTCAGACTTCTAGCCTCCAGAATTGCGTGGAAATAAATTTCTATTGTTAAGGACACCCAGGCTGTGGTACTTGCTGTGGAAGCCTGAGCAAACTAAGGCAAGCCTACAGCCTATCCTGCACATGACATTTTTAACGTAGAAGTACTACATCCAAATGACCTGCGTGTGTGCATGCATGCGTGTGCGTGCATGCGTATGTGCATGCATGCGTGTGTGCGTGCGTGCGTGTGTGCGTGCGTGTGTGCGTGCACACGCACTTAGCTGCGTACTGCCAAGTAGACAATCTGTTGGTTTTTTACTTGGCAGGCTATCCTGGCATGATTTAGATGGTGTGTTACTCTGTGGAAAGCAGGGCCCACCTCCATCTGGCATCTGCCTGTGCACTAAAACCGGAATTAAAAGAAAAAAAAAAAAAGAAGGAGGAAACCACCTGGTCAGGTACCAGTGCCCATTCTACTAGAGGAAAGTGTGGCTTTCAGTTCTGAGCTGCCAACCTTCTGCCCGACAAAATCCAGCAGCCTTTCCCAAGGCTTTCTCCCAGAGTCCAGATCCCTGGTGCAGGGAGCTAGATCTTCACCCTCCTTCCCCGTGGCCTCCCTGTCCTCCCTTTATTCACTGTGACAGATTGCTAGGCACCATGACCCGCTCCCTGCACGTGGGCCTCCTGTTCTCCACGAGACTCAAGACCCTGCACAATGCAACGCAGACAGCATTCATTCATAGTCATAACGGCAACTCCAAGAGTATGCACACCTCAAAAGGGACTTTGTCACTTGACCACTGAGTTTACCACATTAGAATCTTATAAAAATGTGTCCACACTGAGCCTCAGACAGCCAGTCACACCCAGACAGGCATCAGTCCAGAGAGGCCTGAAGGGTATCCCCAGGACACCTTCAGCATGGGGACCCAGTGTCACACACACCCAGGCACCTCAGCAAGGAGTTATCTCCAACTCCCTTCACTGCTTCCAGGAGACATGAAGTAACATCAGACACTCTCATCTAAGTCCCTGAGAAAGGTCTACAATGTTCAAGACTGGGTAATTACATTTACATTAAATGCTTAAACTGTTACTCTCATTTCAACAGACTTGAAGACTTCCAAGCTATACAAAGGAAAAGACAGAGTTTTCTTTGGACTTGGTAACACACGCTTCAGGAGAGTGGGCTTTCAAGCCAGACTGGTCTCAAAACGTGGCCACTCGCTCCATTCGCTAGCAGTGAGGCCTCGGCAAGTAACTTGCTCCGGGCTCAGTTTCTTCATCTATAAAATGTGGGGCAGTACTTTATGATAGCCCTATGGCTTTATTACTTGGAATAAAATGCTTTCTTACTTGGAAAGCACCTAGAACTGTGCTGTAACTGGCAACAGAGAGCATTGGTGAATGTGAGCTACAAAGCAACAAAAAGACTTGCCCCTAAGAGCCACAACACAAGCCCTGATCGAAGTGACATACCTTAACTTTGGAGTTCTCTATCAAATGCTGAGCCATGGATTTTATCAAAACGTCAAAGAAAAACCATGAATACTGAAAGAAAAAAAAAAAAAGGATCCGGTGAGAAACCCAACAATTAGGAGGCGAGATGTTTACTCTCTTAAGCTGACAATGTTACAGATGCAAAACAGGTGCGACCCCAAAGCAGGGCTGAACCACTCGGCAAAGTATTATCGGACCAGAGGTGCACGGAGCTGCTCTCCGGCTTTCGCGTGTCCCACAACCAGGACTGCATCCCACTAGGAAGCTGGGTGCACATGCTCAGCACGGCACAAGCCAACAAGAGGCACTGCTGGATTAGATTTGTGACCTTTCCTCCTGACTGAGCCTCCCCTGCTGATGCTGCCTTTATTATCTCCACCTCGGTGTCCTCCACCCATTCGAATATAATGACTTCTTAAAACTTAAGAGCCCGTGAAATTTTAAATATAGTAATATTTTGCAGGTCTGTTAGAAGCACAAGTATATGCAGCAAAGTTGGTCCCAAAGAACTAACTCTTTACCCCCTTTTTAGGAGGTTGTGACTGTCTAAGACACACAAGAAGGGTGAACTGATCAGGCTACTGCGTTCGGATTTTCTTCCATCAATTTCAATACTGCAGAGCCACACTGCCCCCCCACCCCCACCCCACATACCTTAAGTAGTTTATTGCTGGTGAGGAAGTCAGCAGAAGGCTTGAGAATTGTGGTCATGGCTTTCGTCAGTTCTTCGTGCACGGTCTTGTATTCGGAAGCAATGTACGGCTCAGCTTTATAAGCATACTTTGAAGAAAAGGGAAAGATATTTTAATGTCCCTGTTATCTAGGATGGGCTGAAAGCAGGAGAGGCTCTAAGGGATGGCGGTGAGGGACTGAGGTACAAGTGCAGGGTGGGAGAGGAAGGTGTGGTAACAGAAGGGGGGAAGGGTGACACAAAGAGGGAGCCCAGGATACCTTCAGGGAACCCATAACAATATGGGAACCACCTGGCTCAAGTCAGTGGTCCTCCAGCCCACAATTCCACCTCCCAAGGACTTCAAGGAATGTGTCACCCGACACTGGGTGACTTGATTCTGTAGCTGTAATTTACAGAGGTGTCTAAGACTAAATAGAATGTGTGTAACTTTTCAGAATGGTAACCGCCACTGTCTATTGAATAGTGTTACATAAATGAAGAACCTGTTGATATTCATCCTAGTGACATCTCTTGCTGTCCCACATAATTATCTAATTTGATGGTGGCCAGCGCTAACCTTCTCATCTCAGGAGAAACAGTTTTACTGCAAATTTTAGTTGGGAAAAAGAAAGATGAAAACAATAGGGCTATACCAAAGGCCTACCAAGAGCAACTTAAAATTCTTCTTTAAAATTCCACGTCATTATTATTTGCAAAACCCATTATAAGAAATGTACGTTGAAAAAATTAAATTAAGTAAATAAATGAATGGCTGCCCCTCTCTGGACTTCCTCTCATTCAGGTACAAGCACTGGCTAAGGTATAGAAGAGAAAGCAGAGGTATTAAGTTTCATCCCAAAATAACTAGGTTTTTAAAAAATGAGTCCTTAGAAGGAAAATTGGAGAGCCACAGATTTAAATGATCGGGACCGTTTATTTTACATACCTTAACATATGACCTCAAGTGGCTCTCCAATCCTTCCTCATGGCACTGGGCAACCACATGAATAATGACCCTACACACCACAGAAATGAATAAAGCAATGAATAGTAATGTGAAAATGAAAACATTTCATTATTACACAGTAGTTGCAGAACAATGATGATACTATTGGCACCACAGGAAACAAGGAAACGAGTAATTAGATGGGGTCCCTATACATGGGATCAAAAGAAATTTCTTAAATATAATGGTCAACACATACTAGCATCCCAGATATGTATGACCGTGCTCCAGATGTGGACAGACTGAAAGGGAAGAAGGTATCCGCCTATCCGCCTCTCTTACCGTGTCACGTTGACGGCAACTTCCTCCTGGGTTGCTCTGGTGAGGACGCGGAATAGCTGGTTTAGGATGGTGGGCAAGAAGGCGATCATCACGTGGCCTTCCATCGCATGCAGGCTCTACAGACATGGAATGGCATTTGTGTTATCTTCTTAAAAGGATACCAACCCTGCTCTCTCTCTCAAATAAAGGAAAATCTTACGGGAAAAAAAAAAAGAGACCAACCCCACGCAATTTCCACTCAGTTCCAAACAAGGATGGAAGAAGTCTATCTAAATAATGGAAGGCAGTGGCAGGCAGAATAAGGGACAAAGATGTTCACATCCTAATCCCCAGAACCTGTGAATATGTTACATGGCAAAAGGGAATTAAGGCGGCCTTAAGGTAGGGGGACCATCCTGGATTATTCAGGTGGACACAAAGTCATCACAAGGGTCCTTAATGTCGGAAGAGGGAGGTAGAAGGAGAGAGTCAGAGGAGACGTGCCTAAGGAAAGAATGGTCAGAGATGGAACATTGTTGGCTTTGAGATGGAGGAAGAGGTCACAAGCAAAGGAATGAGGAATGAGGGCTGGGAAAGGTCAAGGAAACAGATTCACTCCCAGAGTTTCCAGAAAGGAACTCAGCCATGTTAATAACACCTTGATTTGAGCCAGTGAAGCCTGTGTCAGACTTCGGACCTACAGAAGTGTAAGAAAATAAATTCATGTTGTTTGAAGCCACCAAGTTTGTGGTAATTTGTTATAGCAGCAATAGAAAACTAATACAAAGACTCTTCTTAAAGTCATAAGGCTCTCTGTGAGATACCTGAAAGGGTACTTGGCCAAGCAGTGATTTCAGAACTCTCATTCCATGTTCCTTGCTGAAGTCAAACAAACTTGTATTCCATTTCTCACATTTCTTTTTTTTTTTTAAAGATTTATTTATTTGAGAGCGAGCAAGCATGTGCGGGGAGGGGCAGAGGGAAAGGGAGCATCTCAAGCAGACTCCCCACTGAGCGCGGAGGCCAATGTGGGGCTCAATCCCAGGATCCTGAGATTGTAACCTGATCTGAAATCAAGAGCTGGCCACTTAACTGACTGAGCCACCCAGGTGCCCCCATTTCTCACATTTCTTATATTTTGTCCTCATGCCTAGGATGCTCTTTTAGCTACTCTCCTTTTAAAAAAATATTCCCATGGAATCACACTCTGGATAAAACTCCCCTAAATAAACCTCACCTTGCTCTCACTATTCCATGATGCTGGGAGCCTCCAACCCCTGCACAACACTGGGGTTGGGCATGTGCCTTCTTTCTGTTTTTTCAGGGGTTTTTTGTTTGTTTGTTTGTTTTTTGGGTTTTTTCCCCTACCTAGCACACATTCTCCAAGGTTATGTTAT
Organism: Phoca vitulina; assembly: GCF_004348235.1. Classification (NCBI taxonomy): domain Eukaryota; kingdom Metazoa; phylum Chordata; class Mammalia; order Carnivora; family Phocidae; genus Phoca; species Phoca vitulina. The sequence goes on along the minus strand of NW_022589708.1, from coordinate 12,221,249 downwards.
CTCCTATAGTGAACTAGAAATTATTTAACCGTGGGACTAAAGCACACTTCTTATGTGCCTGTTACTGTGCTCTGCACCCGGGGAGCACTCAACAGATAGGCCTGTGTTAGTGAGTGATTTTCTATGCAGAGAACAATGTGTTTTGAGTTGGGCCTAAAAACAGTACATGTGGGATGAGGATGAAGGCAGGAGTTGTCCTATTTCTTCGCTTTTTCTTCTTCTTTTCTTTTTTTAATTAGTTTTTTCTTTTAATTCCAGTATAGTTAACATATAGTGTTCTGGAGTTGTCCTATTTCTGAATCCACTTCTTGCCACCATCTAAAACCATACAGAAGCTATCAACGTGAGAGTATCTAGCTAAGAACATCCTTACAAGGTTCCCGAGTGGTAAGAACAATACTCGACACCAAAAAGAAAACCCAACCTACCCCAAACTCATTAAAAAGGGGTTACTAAGAAAGTCATCTGATACCTTAAGGTATTTTACAAGTTCACTCCCTAAGGCTTGGGCTCCAGATTCGGTTTTCTGGCAGTACTGGAAAAAATTATGTAAATGCTGATCCTGGGAGAAAAAAAAGAAGAGAAAGAAAGAAAGCCTGTTAGCATAATGCTGTGGAAACAGGAGTATCTGCTTCTTGCAGCACGCATGTTTTATTTAGATATGAAACTGATCATATAAAAATGAAAACATCAAAGAGATAAAAATAAATTTTAAAGAAGATTTCAAAGATCCTCCAACAAAAGAGGAAATTGTTGAAAAATGTTACTTATACTATTCGCTTATATCAGTACATAGGAGCACCTTATAATGTACTTTCTTCAATGAAGGACCTCTAGAGTAAAAATATATCCATATGACATATCAATTAGGATTTCATTTTGCCAAAAAATCATGCAAACTCATTCACTCGGCAATCACTGCTCATGCTAGTGGAATAAAACATACCTGAGTATACACTGTGGAAACCAGGTGAGTTGAAACTTTTAGCAGTGGCTTGCTTCCGTCTACCCATTTAATTTCTGGACCATAATGCTGAAAAGATAGGGAAGGGAAAAAAAACATCCCAACAGATTAGTGATCTTGGCTTCAAACACCATGTTCACAGAGGGGACTGATGAGGTGTCAAAGGCCCAAACAGCGTCAGTGACTCAATAGTTACGGCTGGCTAACAGCAGGAATGCAACCAATACTAATTTCCGCCCACTTTCTTCCCCCAAGTATAGTGCTCTCCTTCCTGGATTTTCTAAGTTATCTTTTGCTTAGTTGCAGCTGTAGAATTACTGTCCATTTGAGAGGGAAAGAAGGCTATTTCACCAGTGACTTAGCCAAACCAGAGCTCAGGATTGTGAAAGTGATGGCAGAAGATACCGCATCCAGCAAATAGGACAGTAGAAGAAGTCCTAACATGGGGAAAGGGCTAATCATCTGTGGGTGCTTATTTTGACTTTTGAAACCTCCATTTTCTCTTGTTCAGACTAGCAATTTTAACTGAATGTTATATGATTTCCCCTGATTTTGGAATATTTTGACCATTTGTCCATAACATGGACCCAAATTTGGCACTACTTAAATGTAGAGAAACATTAAAAGCCATTTAAAATGAAATGAAACCTTACCTAAGCTTGTTATAAAACTGAAGTCTATAAAACTTAAGATGGCTAAAAAAAAAAAAAAAATGCAAAACCAACTAACTGATTGGAGAAATCTAAGAAAATTCAGGCTTTAATGAATCAGAAAATGTATCAGAACGGGCTACCCTGTAGGCGAGATTTGTTACTAGACTTACCCTAAGCTGGAAGACAATTCCTAATAGTCTGTGTGACTCTAAGAACACATCCTTACTTGAGCATGGCTAGTTTGCAGCGAAAAACTTCTACCTCATCCAGTGTCTCCAAGTCTCCATTCCCCTGCTGAGACGCTGTTGGTTCAGGGCTTCTAAAATGCCCAAACCATAATTCTAAATTGTGCTGTCAGTAGCACTGCCTTCCACTGCCCTATGTTTACTTGAAAATGAATAACTAAAACTAAAATGTTGGGACCAGCAAAAATACTATGTGCTTTTTTTGTGTTATTCTTGCTTTAGTTGATTTTTCATGTTTTCTGAAGGTCCTAGGATAAATCAATCTTAAAGTCCTATACCCTGCCCATCCCAAGCTCCTGGTAGCCAAGGTAGCCAGATGGGAGATTGGCTGAGACAGGAACGTGCTGTTCACTAGTCACCACCCTTCCATCCTTCAGGAGAGGAAGCCAGGAATATCCAACTGTTGAAAAAAAGCACAAAAAACTTCACTGTAGGTATTTGAAAATGTATGAAAGAAAGTCAATGCCATTAAACTGCCTGATCTTTAAGGCCCTGAATCTAGTCTCTGCAGAACATTGTCTACAATGTACTTTGGCCTCTTTGGGATTACAATTCTAAAATGATCTTTTATAAAAACTTACATATGCAGATCAGGCATGCTACCTTCACAAACTTCATCTAAAAACTCCACAAAGGGGCATGCCTGGGTGGTTCAGTAAGTGTCTGACTTTGGCTCAGGTCAAGATCTACGGGTCCTGGGATGGAGCCCTGCATTGGGCTCCGTGCTCAGTGGGGAGTCTGCTTGTTCCTCCCCCTCTGCCCCTCCCCTGGCTCATGCTCTCCCCCCACAAATAAATAAAATCTTTAAAAAAATAAAAATTCCGCAAGAGGATGAGGGTTCAGAATCAAAATAAAACTTAAGAACCTAATATGTAAGTTATGAACAATCAAGGGAATGATGAAATCCCAAACCTTGTGTTTCAACAACATCCTTCTTCTTTGTGCTCCCTTTACTTGAATTATCACAGCTGACATGGAAGAATGTGAACAACAAGTGGTGCTTTTCGTGCAACTGGGTGGGCAGTTCTATTTTAATCTGCAAGGAAGACAAAATAACAATCTTTTTAATATCTTAAGACAAAAATTCTCAATGAAAGCAGCCACACGACATGTCACTTGTGCATTGGGTCTCCAAACTCATATTAACATTTGCAGTCAAATAAATCAGAGAACATAAACTGTGCTAAAGAAGAAATGGATCCATAATACACTGTTATGGGCTGAATGTGTGTGTCCCCACCCACCTCCCAAATTGGTTATGTTAAAATCCTAACCTCTCCAGGTGATGGTATTTGGAGGTGGGGTCTTTGGGGGTGATTAGGTCATGAGGGTGGAGCCCTCATGAATGGGATTAATGCTCTTACAAGAGATCCAACAAAGCCCTCCCCCCTCCCTTTCCACCATGTGAGGGTACAATTGTGACCAGGAGGAAGATGGCTGTCACCCGGCCATGTTGGCATCGTGACCTACAACTTCAGCCTCCAGAACTGTGAGCAGTAAATATCTGCTGTTTACAATCCACCCAGTCTGGTATTTTGTTACAGTAGCCTGAACAGACCAAGACATTCACCGACCAGAAATGGGAGAACTGGTATTTCAACTCTAGAAAGAACTGGAAACCACGACATCAACCACTACATGAACTTAACACAGCAACAGCATGATGAAAAACCAGGATAGAACATTTAAAAGTAAGATTCATATAGTAGTTTTAATGAACGACACTATCATTCTACATAAAGAAACCCAATAATGAGAAAGAAAGATTCTCAGGTCTGACAAATATAACTATCCTTAAGTATGAATTTGAAAGAATATATGTCAGAATATTAATTGTGGTAGTAATAGAGGAGAGATTTTGACTTTTCTATTATCTGCATTTTTCAAGTTTTTAGAATGAATGTTACTTTTGTAATTAGAAAAGACGATGTAAAATAAATACTTCAACATTTAGTTATAGCACTGTAATTCCAGTATAGTATGCAGTTGCTCTTGTTTTTTGCTTTACTAAGCAAAGAACTTAAAGAGTTTTCCTTAAAACTGGTTAACTGGGTTTTCCCTTGAAAACCTCCTTGTTTGGGGGCGCCTGGGTGGCTCAGTCGTTAAGCGTCTGCCTTCGGCTCAGGTCATGATCCCAGGGTCCTGGGATGGAGCCCCGCATCGGGCTCCCTGCTCAGCGGGAAGCCTGCTTCTCCCTCTCCCACTCCCCCTGCTTGTGTTCCCTCTCTCGCTGTCTCTCTCTGTCAAATAAATAAATAAAGTCTTTAAAAAAAGAAAAGAAAAGAAAAGAAAACCTCCTTGTTTACCTCATCATAAAACTCGGGGTTTTGGTGATGGTGTAAAACTGCAGCAAAGGCGCTTCTTGTGAACACTGGTCCACCAGGTCTGCCATAAATGCACTAAAGTTAAGAGTTAGCAAAGAAAGACACCAGTATTTAATTAACAGAGTCAGAAATTAAACTCAGATGTGTCAAGAGGCATTCCTACAGCATAAACTTATAACCACCTCTGATGGATTTCTTCTACCTAAGAGACCCCAGACCCCTAAGCCCCCTTACTCCTGGGTCCAACCCATCCTCCAGTCCATCTACCAGCACCACCTCCCTCCCCCAAGCACACACACCTGTCCTTGCTGTAACTAGACAGCACCTTGACCACAGTTTCCTTTCACACTTCCATGCCTGCGCTCATGCAATCCCTCTGTCTGAATGATCTTCCCTTCCATGTGCACCAAACTTCCATGCATCCATCCTTCCTCTGTGACCCCTCAGCATTTTTATATTAATTATTCAGTTTTGACAACAAACCATTTCTATGTGCCAGGAGTTTTTTCTCCATGACTACCTTTCCCACTAAGCCGTGAATTTCGTGAGGGCAAAAACTATTATTATATTCTTCTTTGCATCTTTGTCTCCTTCCCTTCTTGCAAAGTCATTTCCACATAGTTACAGTAAAGAATTTGGAGCCAGACTACCTGAGTTTGAATAGTGATTCCACTAATGGATTGCCCGAAGCAACTCACCAAGCAACCACCAACTTATTTAAATTCTGTGCATTAGTCTCATCTAAAAAATACTTAGGGGAATTAAAGGAGTTTAATACCTATAAGGCTCTAAGCTCAGAGACTGCACTATAGTAAGCATTCCATAAACATCACCAATAATTTATTACCTATTATTTCTATACTATGATAAACAACAAATATCAATCTATTTTTATTATTATTTCTGTTATCAATCTTACTAATAAAATTCTTAGCATCCACACGATGCCTGGCTCATAGTAAGACATGGTATGTTTACTGAATTGAACATACATAAGAAACCTTCATCCCTAAAGAGTATAACAAAACAGAAACAGTCAGTGAGGAGCAAGAACTCAATTACTCCATATTCTGTAAGGTTCAGCACATGTGGTTATATATTGTGATGTCACATATTTTTGTGTCTGTGTTGATTATAATGTGTTAAATTCCTTTAGTTGTGCAATATCACGCAGGTCCATTTTTAAAATGGAAAAATGCAAACATATATAAAAAACAAACCTTCAGAGGCTGAGAGTCTTCCTCATCTGAATCTTTGAATTCAATGCAAATAGCAATATTTCTGGCCTGCAGCAATATTTAAAGAAAAAAGAAATAGCAAATGAAACAAAAAGCCAGAATATGTATTTATTTTTTATCTTTTTATGTAAGTATTTATAAAAGAACATGAGAAGCCAAAACCCAAGAGAGTCTGATATCAAAACAAACCTCGATCTTTGTACTCACCTTGGCAAAAGACTTTTGACTGTCATATTTCAAGTACTTAGGATAAACATAAAGGTGATTGTTGTAGATGGTATAAGGCTGAGTGTGTTTGGGTATGCAGGGCACAAATTCCTCGACTTCAAATGTGATTGGAGTTTTACTACAGGTTTCAAATTGCTTCATGGGAATGTATGATGAATTGACATAATCTGGAAAATTAAAAACAAACAAATTGAAGTAAAAGTCAAACAGAACTTTGTCTGGTTATTACAGAGAACTTATACTTACTAGGAAAGTCAGAGGAAACATTATCAATTGTAATGTCTAGATTGCCCAAAATCACTGGGAGCTTCGCCATCTTCTCAGGCCTAGGAACAGAAGAAGAGAAAAATCACACGTTTATGTTAGGTTAGCTCTAAAACCTAAATTCCAGAGCAGCACTTCCCAGAGAAATATAATGTGAGCCACAAAAGTAATTTTAAACCTTCTAGAAGCCACACTTTAAAAGGTAAAAAGAAACAGGTAAAATTAGTTTTAAGAATATATTTTATTTAACCCAATATATCCCGAAAGTTCTTATTTCAATATGTAATCAGTATAAAAAGTTATTCTAATTCTCTGAATCCAGATGTATTTTACACTTATAGCTCATCTCAGTTCGGACTTGCTGTATTCCTCGTGTTCAGTAGTCACCTGTGGCCAGTGGCTCCCGTGTTAGACTGCACAAATCTAGTAAGAATATCAGCAAGATGGTATAGCTACCGTTTTCGTGAACCACTCCATCCTCACCCCCATTCTTGGCTCGAGTCATGAAAATACAGAGCTAGAAGCCATCTTAGGCTCCCGTGTCTAGTGAAATGCTGGACACAAAGTAGGTATGCAGTGAAATGGCTGATTTGTATTTGGTCTAACTCAGTCCAAGAATCTCCTCTGTGACGTTCCCAGCGAGAACTGCTACCACATCACCCCCTCCTAGCTGGAGGGAAACTTTCAACATAGCCACTTTGACACCCAGATCGCTCTTCCTCACTTTGCCTCTCTGGAACTTCCACTCACCAAGCGCCCTGGTTACACTTCGTTGTGTAACACCTTTCAACCATCTACAAACAGCAACCACATCTTGCTGAAGTCCATCATTTTCAGTGTTTTTGGACCTTCCTCCAATGCCATTTCCCCCTAGAAGAACGTCCCATTTATGTCAGGCACCCAAGCTGCATACAACAGGCCCAGAAAGGTCTGACCAGGTGGGGATCGAGCAGCTATCTGGTTTTGAACAATATACACTTCTACTAATGTAGCCAAATACTATTATTTTGTGGTAGTCACACCACCCTAGTGATGTACATCTTTTTCTATATGCTTTACTACCATACCATCTCTCTCCATCCTGTATTCATAAAATTATGTTTTTTGGAACTCAGAACAGGATTTGATTTTGCCTTGAGGAAATCTCACTCTTTTACATTTGAGCCATTTCTAGTTGATCAAAGCCTCCTAAGTCCAGATTCTAACATCTAATGTATTAGGTATTCCTAATAGTTTGATGTCATGAAGGCATTTCATCAGCATGTTATATTCTCAAAAAAGTCACTGATGATGATACTGCACAGAATACAGCCAAGAATAGGTTCCTTCTCAAGCCTCTAAAGGCCCATCGGCAGCCTGATAGTAGCCCCTGCATCACCGGTCCTGGCGTCTGGTTACTCCAGCAGTCGAACAACTGTCCACTCATGCATACTACACTTCTCTGACTTGTTCACAGGACATTAGAATATATACTTGTCAGAGGCTTTCCATTCCTCTGTGGTACCAGTTTAGAAACCCAATTAAAAAAAGAAAAGCAGAAATGTAGTTAGGATGACTAGTTCAACATGATACGACTTATTCCTAGAAAACAGAATGCTGCCTCATGGTTCTTCATAAGCCACCTGTTTAATAATGTCTTTTAAAACACTGCCAAAAAACATCAAAGCTCTTTGGCCTGCAGATTCTGCATTTGGTTTTATTCCTATTTTTGGAAAGTTCCTATCCTAGCTCCTGTTACCTGTTAAGCAGCCTCACAGGTAACATGTCAGTCTATTATGGGGTATTGTTCACCTGCATCAGGACTTCCTAACAGTCCTAAATTTTTTTTTTTTATGGTTTATTTATTTTATTTTAGAGAGGAGAGAGCATGCACACAAGCAGAGGGGCAGAGAGAGACGGAGAGAGAATCTCAAGCGGACTCCCCGCTGAGCACAGAGCCTGACGCGGGGCTCAATCTCACAACACTGAGACTGCGCCAAAACCAAGAGCTGAATGCTTAACAGACCGCACCGCCCAGGCGCCCCAACAGTCTTAAATTCTTGTCCTTACAAGACCATGCTGAGCACATTCATCTTTGCCCACGGCCAGCTCCAACTTCCAGCGTTTCTCCTAGCGTTTCTCTCCTTTCCACCTGTCTTTTGTTTATATCTGAGTTTAAATGAGCAATTCCTTGAAATCCTGAGAGAGATCACTATCAGGAAGGCAAGTCCACAACTTTCCACATATTCTGCCTTCAGTTAAAAAGATCTCTGCCCAAAAGATGTCCAGTGACAGCCCAGCATCACCCCTACCCCTTGTCCCTGTGCCCACTGTGTGATTTGTTCAAAAACACGATATTCTTTGCTACTAGCAGGAAGACTGTGCCTTTGACAATCACTTCCTGGGAGCTGTCGCTGGTCTCCCGCATACTACGTGCTCCCCAGATGATATACTGTCGGAGTCTCTCTCAGCTTCACACAAAGCTCTTCAGGGACATCAACCCTTAGACCCATGGGTTTCTATGCAGCTATAAATTTTCCTGACATATAGTGCCTTGCTCTGCCTCTTCATCCAAACAAGTCAACACTGCCAACATACCACAAAATACTGCATCCCACAAATCTTAGAGACACCTATGACGTTGCATCTGCCTCCTCGAGTCAGGAGTATTCTGTTTATTACAAAGAATACTTCCAAATATAAGTACTCAAGAGCGCTGTATTTCACCCCTTCCCAGTTACTTCTACCCATAAACGAGTAGGTACCTCCTTCACCACTTTTTCTATTACTCTGACATCATCCTCATATGAACTTTTGATAACTGGATTTCTAAGCAACAAATTTTAATTAAACAATCTTCATTGGAACTCTTTGTATAATGTGTTATTTACTTCTGTGTCTAACTATACTTATTTCTCATTTGGTTTCTTCCCTCTGCTGAGAGCTTTTACTTCTGGCTGCTATTTCTATAGAAGCATTATGTCCATGAATTTCCAAGAAAGCACAGATCTGAGCTTAGTTCCATACCACACAGCACATGGGCTTTGTGGAAGCTTAGTTTTTTAAATATAATCTTAAACTTACTTCAAAAGTTTAGGGGTTTTATTGAACTTGGCTTATCAGACATTAAAACCTCACAAACAACAAAAATTCTGCCTTTTTTATACGCATTTGCAAAGTGATGGAAGGTGTGTGTGTGTGTTACACAAAGCGAATTCTCTTATGACTGGGATTAGGTTGTTGTTGTTGTTTTTTAATCTGTTAAGCATATATATTCCATGCAAAACTTAAAATACTTGAGCATGAAAACCCATCCTAAAACTTCATTAAATAAATATATAAAGTAGACACACGTAGGGTGTCTGGAATTTGGGAACTGCTTTTGTATACATACAAACCTAGGAATGAGGCTCAAACTCTCGCTCTTAGGAAAAGGAAAGGTTTTCTCTTCCCATTGCCCATACAACTGCTCAACAATCCCCAGAGGCAGGGGGAGTATCACAAACCAGCAGTCATCCCGCCAACAGACTGGGTGTCCTCACCTCCGTGTTTCTGCAGCCCGGTCCCCCCCTTCTCTACTGTCTGTCCTGACCCATTAAAGTGATTAACTGGCAATACAGGCATGCCTGGGTCTGTTGGCAGTGAGTTTAATCTCCTAACTGTATTTTTGTAAAAGGAAATAGTCCCTAAAAGCTTTGGAGTCACTTAAAAAATGTTTGTGATTGAAAGAAATTTGAGATGTTTTTGTTTAAACGAAATCACTGAATTGATGTCTATGAGAAATTTCAATTACCATTTACCAAGTGCTTATGGTGATACAACACGCACTCAACTGAGCACCCAGACAGAACACAAACACGGTATGATTCCCGTCCTCAACAAGACATATGTAAGAACCACTTTCATACAGTGTGTGCAAACCTCCACGGGAAGGCCAGTGTCTAGTGTACTGAGAAGGAAGGGGTCAAGATGAGTCTTCTCGGTGAGAGAAATCACTCTGACATGCATTTTCCTTTACTCCTCACCACAGTTATAGGATTACAAGGGCCATTAGGGTTCCCCCTTAAAAAGAAGAGGAGACTCAAGCAGAGGAGCTGCACAACCTGCCCCAGGTCTCCCAACATGGACGTGAGTTACAGACTGGACTCTGAAAGAGGAGTAGGGGTCCCTCAGAGTGCCAAAGCAGAAGAGGACACGATTTAGGCAGAGGGCAAAGCGTGGTGGGGTGAAAGTACCCAATGGCTTAAGAGAAAGGCAAGAAGCCCCACCCAGCTTGAGTGCAGTGTAACCGACGGGAAACGAGGATAAGAATGTCAAACTTGGGCACAAAGAACACAGAGGTACAAATAAACACATATACGTAAGTCTCATGCACAAACCCTAATAATATTATTAACTAAACTACCCAGTATGGTAGCATTAACAAAGGTTTATATTTAGGCAGCTCTTCCTGCCCACAGTCCTGTCTCCATGCTTTAATAAAAACACCTTTTTGCACCGGAAAAAAAAAAAAAAAAAAGGTTTACATTTAAAAGGGAATGTCTATTTTTATACTTTACCTTCATGCTTTAAGATTTCCTGCAGAATTTAGAAAAGACACCATCATGAGCAAATCAAGTATAAAATACCAAGTGTTTCTTCTTAGATAAATATTTCTGGAAGCATGTATGTCAGCAATACCATCTACCTGACAGAACTGTTTTCTTACTAAATCTTGGAACACGTCCCCTGGTAGTTACTGCGAGGGAAAGGGAGAAGTGGCTTATGCGATTTGGCAGCTGTTTTCTAGACTGGGGCAGCTTGAGAAAATTTTTCCCATCCATTACGAAATGACATTTTGAGACAATCATGGGAGCAGAAGCAATAGCTTTGCTCTGCCCAGGCCAGTGACACAGGATGATTCTCTGTAAAAAATAAATAAATAGACAGATAGATAGATAGATAGATAGATAGATAAGAGATAGATAGATAGATAGATAGATAGATAGATAGATAGATAGATAGAGATAGATAGATAGATAGATAGATAGATAGATAGATAGATAGATGATAGATAGAAAGAAAGAAAAGAAAAAGAGCAATGCTAAGGTTAGAAAGGAAAAAGGAAAAAGGAAACCTCCAGTTCCCTAATTCCACTGTGGCAAGCACAGGGAGTGGACATGGGCATTTCTCTGGATTCTTGCTGAGAAGGAAAGACAAAGTTTCCCCAATAACAGCTGCACCTTCTGATGCTGACAGCATCACATCCCTATTTGCAGGTTTCCGCATCTCTCACTGGCCCTTGGGAGCACGCTCCTCCCACAAGATCCTTCCTCCTGAGCACACCCATGAAGGCCCGGCGTGCGGGGAGAACGCTGCTGGGCTCTGAACCAGGGAAGGTCTGTGCTTTTTGCTGCCTGGCCATGGCCTCTTGGCTCAGATAATTTTTTCATTAACGAACCTGTAGAGTCCTACCCTTCGGCCTGCACTGAGGAACGGAACTGTGAGCTGGGCTACCACCAAAGCACCACCATTGGCCGGGGTAGTCTCAAGCTAGTCAGTGTAGGACGTAACTTCTGATAGGGCTTCCAAACTCCATCACACATAAAGAACTCCATTGTTTGTCAGAATATAAAAGTAAATGTTAAAAAAAAAAGAAAGTCCTTGGGGCGCCTGGGTGGCTCAGTCGTTAAGCATCTGCCTTCAGCTCAGGTCATGATCCCAGGGTCCTGGGATCGAGCCCCACATCAGGCTCCCTGCTCCGTGGGAAGCCTGCTTCTCCCTCTCCCACTCCCCCTGCTTGTGTTCCCTCTCTCGCTGTGTGTGTCTCTCTCTGTCAAATAAATAAATAAAATCTTTAAAAAAAAATCCACGTAAAATCATTGAAAGCTATAAAGTAGAAGTGAAAAGCCATCTATACACCCATCCCTCAGAGGCAACCATGACCACCATTTTGGTGTATATCCCATATGACGATTTCATGCCTATCTTTCCATCTGGTTAGCTATTTGCCTATCCATTTCTTCATTTACACACAAAAGGCAATATATAAAATACTTCCTTCTCAAAAATGAGGTGACATAGATACACTTTCTCCTCCTGAACAAGATAGTATGTACACCTTCTTAAGTGATTACATTTGGACCCACATCATGATTATTAAGAACTGTATGGTAGTCTAGTGCAAGAAAACTGTAATCTATTTAACTAAAGGTGACTGGAGTTTTCAAAAAACAAAATAAAGTAAAATGACTTTATTCTACAAGCAAAGGGGAAACATGATAATAGTTACTGTATGATGACATTATATATGATAATACTCACTATTAGTAAGTAAACGTTTTTAAGAGATGCTAATTACAGCTCTATTTAGAATTCTGAAAAATCAGGGGGAGAGAAGTAAGAACAAGGCAAAAATGAACCTTTAACAACCAGTCCTGAGTTCTAAGCAAAGTGACACTGTTACTTTGAAATGTGTTTTTTTGTTTCTTGTTTTTCCAAAATAAAAAACTAAGACTGTAAAGCTCCTATGGTACAGAATAACTAGACGCTGGCTCTTGGCCATTCTTTTCATTTCATTATTTTTTAATACCCTCAATTCTTTCTCATTCCCAAAATTTTCCCAGAGAATGTCTAAAACCATGTCCCTAGCAAAGGAAATCAGTTTTCTAAGTTTCAAAGTGAACTCATTATGATGGAACACCAAATAGGAACACCTATCACACAGTGATAGGAGAAGATTCTCAGCCAGGCTGCTCCGGCCACTGCTTGCCCTCTCTTCACCGCCTTGCTGTGGGCCGAATGGTGTCTCCAAATACACCTGCTAAAGTCCTAACCCCTGGTACCTATGAATGTCTCCTTATTTGGAAATAGGGTCTTTACAGATGTAATCAACAGAAGATGAGGTCACTGGAGTTGGCCCTAATCCAGTATGACACGTTTCTTTATAAGAAGGACTTGCACCAGAGACACACGGGAAGGCAGCCACGTGAAGCCAGAGGCAGTCACTGGAACAATGCTCCCACAAGCTGAGGAACACCTGGGGTCATCAGAGCTGAAAGAAGCAAGGAACGATCCTCCCCCAGAGATTTTGGAGCAAGTGCGGCCCTGCAATGTCTTGGTTTTGGACTTCTAGCCTCCAGAATTGTGAGGGAATACATTTCCATGGGTTTAAGCCACCCAGTCTGTGGCACTTTGTTTTGGCAGCTCTAGGAAACTCATACACTCATGAATATAGGTAATGCATTCGAAACAATGCTTGTAAACAGCAAGCACTATATAAGTTATTGTCCTTCCCTTCCATCACTCATTCAATTAATGGTACCTGAGTCACTCCATTGTACCACCCACCGCTCTCTCCTTCCACCCTTCACCCAATCGGGAACAGTGCATACCCTGATGTGACCCCAATTAGTCCCCTTCTCTCACTGCCACTTGCACTGGCTTTGCTGAGTCCTTTCCCATCTCTTGCCAAAGGTCCCTCAACTGTCTCCTTCCTCCCTATGCTCATCTCTACTCTTACCCCACCCTCCACAGCACCACCAAAAACATCATTTAAAGAATTCAAATTAACCAGGACACTCTTCAATTTTAAACCTTTTCTTCCTTCCCAAGGACATGAGGTAAAGTTCCATGCTTACCCAACAGGCCCTTTGACATTTGAATGAAGCCTACTGCCCCCCTCCCCACCAAACACCTTCTGTTTCTCAGGTGTGCAAATAATAAGTAAGGCTTTGAGACTCACTTCCGGAAGTCTGCCAGTAACTTGAGCATGTCATCATTGGAGAGCTTATTGCTGTCTTGCCTGTAGAGAGCAGAGAATCTGGCATTTTTGTCAAGGTTTCCGGATGCATCCTTAAACAACGTCCTAAAATAGCCAAACAACAATTCTAAACTGAGTTTCCAAAAGACCAAAATAAATCCACAACTTAACTTTGGTTTCCATGTGAAGAGTAATTTATTCAATTGGCTGTAGCTAACAGAAATTTCATTATCTAAAAACATGGAAGACATTTATGAGGATGAACACAACTAACTCAATTTACATAGAAAACATTTCCAGCAAATGGCTCATGCTTAGGAAACAACATACACAGTCAGAAGCAGAGCTCACAATTAAGGATGACCTGCAGGCACCTCGCTCCCCACCCAGCCCACCCACCCCCACCCACCCCCCACCTCACCCCCGGGCTGCTGCCCAAGCTGAGCTCAGGACATGTGGCTGGAACCTGGGATGCCGGGCCTCGCACAGCTCTCCTCCAGCCAGCATCGTTCCTCTCTGTGACTCTACTAAGTGATTATTCAGATAGGGCGCGCTTTCTTATTTTTCAGTTTTACACATTTAAATCCTCTTTGTCTCTGGACAATAAACAGAATAGATCTATCTATATACCTACCTATCTCCATATATCCATATCTATATCAAACATATGGAAGATGTCCTTACCTTGCTGCCCACGCAAATGGCATTCTGTACTGTCCTAATCTTTGGCATGCCTGCTTGGCATTCTTCAGCACTTTCTGAGCAACCTTGAAGACATCAGAATTAAGCCATGAGATGCTGCATCCCACTGACAGAGTTGTGGTCTAAAGAGCCATCATCCCATGGTCATTAAACAAGCTCTTATCATAGTACCAGATACATGGAAAAGCACTGGTTACTATAATGAATATGGCTGGATTTACACGAGGTACAGAGTATTCTGTTTAGTGCAACTGCTAGCAGTGATTTTCAAAGAATATAGAATGAGGACTGTTTCTAAAATGTTACGTCTTTTCTAAAATGTTGTTTTTACGGGCCACAAGCATACCATCTCATAGGCTTTCATAGTTCTTTATGACTATGGCTACTTATTAGTCCATCTGGTTAACAATTGCTAATACTTGGTATTCCCACCAAAATATATCACATTACCTAAAGTTTAAATGAGAACTCTAATGATAATACTAAGCTTGCATAGCTCCCACTGTGCATCGGCTTGTGCAAATTCCCACAATTTGGGGAATAGATATTATTTAAGACATTATAGGTGCTGACTTAAGTGAGGCCAGAGTTTTTAATTGCTATATTCTCAGTTTCTAAGTGTAAATTACTGCTATTTTCACTTCTTAATGATCAATTTTCATTCGTTGTGGGTTGACTTATTAACCCTATAGTGCACAGTTAAGCAGATTCGCTTTGGCCTAAGATGCACGCATGGCAGGTCTATGAATCAACTCCACCCCTACTGCTCAAGCAGATGACCATTTCCCCAAATTTGCTGGTATTGGGATAAGGCACTGCTACCAATGCAAAGTCTGATTCAGTCAGAGCGGTATGCTCGAGGGCCTTTTATAGTACTTACGCACATGACAGTCAAACCAATTTTGGGAATCGTGATTTAGAGCCTGTGAATCGAGGTGGGCACTAGAGAGCTGCAGCCTCAGCATCACCGGGGAGCGTGCCAGGAATGCAGAGTCTCAGGCCCCGCCACAGACCTTCCAGGTCAGAACCTGCATTCTGTGCAGACCTCTGGTGATCTGTGTGCACCAGCTCTGAGAAGGGCTCATCGAGAAGACTCGTAAGTAGAATAGAGCGGTTTGTCTCTAAGTCAAACTGAAACCAGCTGTGTGACTCCAGGCCATTAAACCTCTCTGGGATCCACTTTCCCCACCTTAAAACTGAAAGGCATGAACCATAGAACTTTTCATTATCCCTTCCAGTTGCCTAAAGTTATGATTCTACAACAACTGTGTTGTGGGAATTGCTGCCCTTGAGAGTGAATTAGAAACAAGTCTTGATTGAAACATGTCAGCAGCTCATTCAGCCCCTCCCTTTCTTCTTCCAGTTGGGCATGCTCTTGTGGGGATTTGGGGTACACAGTCATAGGGTAAAATGGCCTACCTTCCTGGAGGGCTGATTTTACTCAAACGTTTTCAGATAGAAACTATTACTTTTAGGTCCTAACAATAATGACTATGTTGTGGAGTAAAATGTAATGTTTGCATAAAATTTAAAGCTAAAACACAGGCTTCAAATAAGTTTCACTGTTCCCTGCAGCAAATAGGGTCTGAGCTCACAGACTTACTGAGGGTGCAAATGGAACATAAGCTATGCAAAAGACTGAAAAACTCATTTTTGCCCTCTAGGGTATTCTTCCCCTCCCTCCCTCCCCCTTCTCTTCCTTCTCTCCTTCCCTCCCTCCTTTCTTTCCTTCCTTCTTTCCCTCCCCCCTCCTTTCTTTCATTCTTTTTCTTTCTTCTTCTTTTTTAATCTATTCATGGCAGACACCTACAGAGACTTTTCATAAAAGTTTCCTCCTCCAAGACAAAATTCACTCTAAATTATGTTCTAGACCATCTTGGAAAACAGTAAGAAATAATTTTGATATACATTAGAAAATCATTCCTCAGTAATACCTCTGCCAAAACTTCTATTCTGATATAAAACTGTTGATATAAAATGGATATAAAATCTATTCTGATATAAAATGTTAATCTCTGCCTTAATACTTTGGAGGTGTGAATGCATGGAATAATGTACACATGGCTGAGCTTCCCATTCCATAAGTAAAGAAGGAAGAGCAGACTTGCACAGATGCTCGACGGACACTGGGAGGTGTGGAGTAGAGCATCAAGTATAGCCCAAAGTGAAATGTGATTCTGCACCAACATGAGCTGCCAAATTTCAAACCATGCATGTGGCAGGCAGAAAAACAAAGATGGTGCACTTAGGCCCTGGAAATGACTTACATACATAGGGAGGGAGAGCTTACTTGGGCCTTCATTGGTTATTAATCAAAACACCGTGGAGCTAAAAGAGCTTCTCATCCAAGGTTTTACAAACTTAATTTAAAAAATAAAATAGCTTCTCTCCAGGGACCAAACTTTACTCAGCTTTTATCAGCCAGAAAGGCATACTGTTGGAAGCAGTGCACCTGGGTAAATGGGCTTTCCCTGCTGAGGGTGATAAATGATAACGATGTCCTGTGCATGTCAGTGATTTGCAGCGTCCCCAGCAATGTCTCGTACATGATCCTGTGGTCTCAGCACTGTTCCTGAGAGGAGGTGGGGCAGGTGCCAATATCATCCTTCAACTACAGATGGGTCACCGGAGCTCAGAGAGGTAACATGACTTCTCCAAAGTAGCCAGGCTCATTAGCACTGGTTAGACCAGTACCCAGGTCTCTGACTCCTACAACCTGTTCTTTAACAACTGCCCTCCATCCTGGGGACACACCTGTGGTGTATGGGCAGCCACAGACAGGAAGAGGGGAAGCTCTGAATTTGCTTGATAAATGTCCCTTAGAGCCTGGGGAGTGTCCCCTCCTGCTGCTGACCAGTCCTTGTCAATGTAGCTGGGTCATCTCTCAGACGACCACTTATAAAAAATACTGTAAAACCGGCCCAGACGGCACTCAAAAGCTCACTCTACCAGGTAGCTTGATGTGCTAGAAGGTGACAGGCAAGTGCCTTTGGTCACAATAGCTATGGGACACTGAGCAGGTAACTAAACCTTAGTAAACCCCAGTTTTCCAATGCCTGAAAGGAGGTCTTGGACTAGATAACCTCTAATATTCAAGTCTGTGTGTGTCCACAACAAGGCACTCCCCAACTAATGAACATACACCAAAGTAACAAAAATACACCAAACACACATCTTATATGTCTCCCTTCCCTTTTTTTACCTGAGTCACACCACTTCTGCCACCATAACCTGCCCTGTGTGACCAAACAGGGGACCTGAAGCACTGACCTTACTAGCCAGACCACCTGAGCCAGACCATCCCCCAGTCTCCAGCCTCACATTTCAGTGTAAATGGACCCAAAGGGAATTCCAGAATCCCAGAGACACATCAATGAGCGGAATGAACTCTATTTGAATATAATATATGTACTTTTTAATGACAGAAAATCTACTGTTACGCTGGTAATTCCAGCTTTGCCAATTACTTTAGGATATTAGGATCGTCTGGATAAGTGAAGCATTTTATATACATATGGGACTACTTTTCATTGAAAACTGGACACATCAGGTTAAGTATAAGAGTAAATCTATGGAAAGTAGTGCACATCATTTAGAGTATATATAGGGCCTAACTTTGATTTCTTTAAGCATTTCTATTTTGACAGAGAGCCCTCTTTTCTAATTGCTGTTTATCATCACAAAGCGTAAAAGCCACCCATACCTTAGAAGAGTCTGAACTTTTCATGTATGGCTCAGCGCCGTGTGTGATGCTCCCCTGAAGCACTTTTTCAATTCTAGCCACAAGGAATATATCAGGATGAGGACACGTGACTGAAAATATTCCCTAGGGAACAAACGATTTTCTTTAGTGAATAAAATGCACAGCCACGTTAAACAAATCCCCTGAACATTAAACCTGCTAAAGCAGCAAAGACTGCTGAAACAGAGGCACCCAGTGCTTCATCACTAGGTCATCATCTGATCAAAGAGGCAATCTGGCGGGGCGCCTGGGTAGCTCAGTTGGTTAAGCGTCTGTCTTGGGCTCAGGTCATGATCCCGGGGTCGAGCCCTGCATCGGGCTCCCTGCTGAGAGGGGGGCCTGCTTCTCCCTCTCCCTCTGCCTGCCGCTCCCCTTGCTTGTGCTCTCCCTCTCTCTCTGTCACATAAATAAATAAAATTTTTTTTAAAAAAAGGCAATTTGGTGGGGGGGGGACAAGCAGAAAGTTTAGTGTATGTGCTGCTGAAGCGAGCACTAGCAGAAAGTTTAGAAAAAAAGAAATGAGAAGTCAAATACCATTTCTTCTTCTCTCAGCTTGCTTTTACTGCCTAATTATAGATGCTGTCAATATACTCAACAGTCTCATTCCACCCAGGTGTGCATTACAAAGTCTCATTACGCATTCACACAGCCTGTGCAAGGTAAGTCTTAGCAGTACGCCTGCCGGGCTCATGTCCCCCACCTGCTTCGGATACTGCATGGCAGCTTCATGAAGGATGTCCTGAAGGGCAGGCGAGCTCTGCCTGCCACCGTTCATCAGAGCCGGGGATGTGGTGGCCAGCATCTGCCTCACGGAGAAATGATTCAGGTCCACGTGGAAATCGGCAGAAATCTTTCGGTTGTATTTTATGTCAAACAAGGATAGAGTAACAAAGAAAGGCTCTACCTGAACAAAACAAAACCATCCAGACCATCACTATGGCTCGAACTGCTGGGGGGAAAGAACACTGCTATCAAAGAAGAAATTACTAAACCTATTTATAATTGTTGCTATAAATTACTGCTAAAGAGAAACAGTCTCCATCCCTATCCTTTGTCACAAACATCCTGTCCCTGAGGCTGAACAACTCTCCACATCCTGACCTAGACATTGCATTTCTCTATCAGGAACTAGGATTTTCTGTCCCGACTGCACTGCAATAGGCACATCGGCAACCTCTGAATATTTTTGTAAAATATTTTTTAAAAGGGAAAAATTACATTTGTGGTGGGTCCTTCTTCATTTTCTGCAACACAGCATTGTAAATTGAAAGACAAATCGTTGCATTTGACAAGAATTCTCTTCCCAAACTTCTCTTCAAATGGCTTCACTTCGGGTTCAGCTGATGTGAAGTCAAGCTTCTTTAAAAGAAAATGTAAATACATAAATACATTATGCTCACATTAAAAAAAAATCTAATAATAAATATATCCTAAGGAAACTCCGTAAAATATGGAAAAGCTATATGTACTCATTTACTCACAATAGTGTTACTGTTTTATAAGTTTATATCGCTTATGTTAATGGTCAAATAAATGATGGTATGTCTACTCAATGGATTATTATACAGAGCTTAGAAATTATGGTTATGAACAACTTAAGTGTCCATCAAAAAATAAACAAAATCTGGTATATCCATACTGTGGAATATTATTCAGCCATAAAAGGAAGGAAATTCTGACACACACCACAACATGGATGGACCTTGAAAACATCACATCAATAAGCCAGATACAAAGGTCACAAATGAAAAGGGGAAAAATACAGCAGAACCGTCACCCGCTGTGGGCAGCTTTGGAGGTCCTTACCACTGGGTTTGGACTTTTTGGAGCACAGATGTGGACTGTATGTGCCTTGGACGAATCAGGAAACACCACTGCCTGCTGGGCATCTGCAAGGATGCTTATTATTTTCTGATAGTCATTTTATGGGGTAAATTATATATTCTTTGTAGACTTGAGGACATCTTTGGATAAATCTCTCAGTTTTCAACAATCTGAACTCACAGTGGTAGTGGTGCGGTGATGAGATTATGGTTGTTTTTCATTTTTCCTTTTCCCCTGAATTTTCTATATTGTTGTTATGTTGCTTGTCAATCCAAGGTAAACAAACAAGCAAACACATAAATAAACAAAACATATAATCTGTCAAACATTTTCTTTCCCCGACTTAGTTTTAAAATGTAAACATTAAAATAGTTCGTACCTGGGCATCTGGGTCCAAGTAAAAAAGTTTAACTCTGCTTTCACTTTTCAGTTTGATTTCTGCTTCTCTGGTACTCTGATAACAAGACAAACAAAAAATAAAAATTACATTTAAAAAAACCCTCTTCTTACAGAGGTGTTCAAACATGTTTGTCCCATCCTGAGGAGCCAGCCTGCCTGACAACTCTCTCATTCTGGAGAGTCAACTGCACGTCGATGAACAAGGACAGACTATCAAGTAGGTAGTACATGGGAAGACCTGATCCTAGAGGGTCAGAAACAATCAAAAAAAGCAAAAGAGAGTAATTAAGCATTACTATCAAGAAAGCCTTCATAAAGTAATGGAAGAGGGGACAGGCTATGAATGAAGGGGTGGAATTTGAATAGTAAAAAGTAGGAAAACATGAACATTGGGGGCTGAATGAAAAAGAGACACACAGAGTGGAAATGAGGCCAGATGGTAGAAAGAATTTTGGGTACACGGAAGACTGAGGTATCAGCCCAGGAAGAGAAAGGAGTATGTTTTGAATTGTGGGATAGAGAAACTATGGCAGATCTTGAAGGCCTGCCATTGGTGTTTATGGCAGGCAGGAGGGGGTATTGCTGATCCACTCAACAAATATTTTTTGAGCACCTATTATGTGTCAGGCACTAGGGACACAAACATGAATGAAACATAGCACCTGTCCCTGAGGAATACTAGCGAAGACAGAACATAAACAGGCGATAAGAATGGCAAAGCAAGCATAAGGCACATCTAATAATAAATATATCCTAAGGAAACTCCGGATAAATACAGGCCCAGGGGATGGCAGTCAGGGAACAGTTCCCAGAAGAAGGCCTACCTTGAAGTACAAGAACATCTGGCAAGAAAGAAGGGAGTTCTGGGAGGAGGTATTGCAGGTACAAATCTACAGTCACATCTGAGCAATGGTCAAGTCGTTTATTACAATTGAATGGTTGGGCACGATGGGAAAAGTAAAGAGAAATGAATCTGGTATTTGTATGTAGGGACTGAGGATTTTCTTCAGAAGCCAAAAAATCCAAATGCACTATTTTAAGCAAGGGAATAAAATAACCAGGTTCTGCATTTTAAAAGAACCCCTTGGGCAGGGCTGAAGCAGTGGGTTAAAAGGGTTAAGGCCAAGAGACCCATAGGGGCTCTTTATCACAGCTGCCTCCCCATCCCACAGCAGAGCCCATAACAAAGCCTAGTCCTCATGTGGGTAGCCATTAACTGAGATTGATAGGTCAGGAGGAAGAGGAGGTTTGTGGAGAAGGTGATAGAACATGGAGATGCCTGTGGACAGAGAGATGGCACGTGAGCCCAAGGTAGGAAGGAAGGCTGAAATTACTGATGCGGAGAACATCAGTCTAGAGGTAGGAATAGAGAACCCCGAGAGTGGCTGAGATTCCCTGGGGGAAAATGTGAAGGAGTTTGCAGACAGAATTCTTAGGGCCTCAAACTGAAGGGATGGCAAGAAGGGAAGCCATGGAGGGAGAGAGACATATGGAGGCAGAGATGGGGCTGGAGAAGTGGAATTTGGGAACAGAAAGAAGGTTCTAAGACATTCACAAGATGGAAGTCATTGCCAACCACATCATTTTTCACGCCCGGTGCCTCTAAATTTGTGTCCTGTTCTTATTACTCTCAATCTCCATGGTTAAGTCCACAGAGTTGGAATAGGATGTCCTCTCTCATCTGTTCTTTCCCCACAGACCGGTTCACATCTCAGCATGTGATGGGGCAGTGACAGCTACAGTGGGGAGGGAGTCTTGTCCTCTCTGCTGGGGGCTGAACATGGTCTATTAATTACAGTGCTAGATTATGGCTAATGAGAAACTGAGCAGCTTCCTAATATACTCAGTCATGTAGCTGTTATAATAGGTTGGTTCTCAGCAATGACCCAAACTCTATCATGACTAGGTTTGAAAACCAACGGTCTATGTCTGGCAAAATGAAATGACCACCAGAATACCAACTAAGAAACTGTGTTCTAGATCTAGTTCACTTGTCAACTAGCTATATGAACGTGAGCAAGCCGCTTAGCCTCCCTGGACTCCACTTTCATTTCTGGGTAAAAAACAAGATGAGGGCTAGAGTCTCTTTGCAGAGCAAAGTTTATCTTGATGTTCTCAACGAGAGCTTTAAGGCTTCTGGAGGTGAGGAGCATTCCTACATTCCTACAAATCGTTTGATTTGAGCTGTCCTATGTGGAATAGGACAACTTTTTAACTCTACCTTGCCTATCACCGTTCCTAACTTTTCACATCAAAAGAGCCAGAACATGTCCATGTACGATATACTTAACTGAACCCAAAGAATTTGCTTTGTATACAATCCATGATGTTTCCTAACAAAAACGTCAGTACTAGGTGCTGCAAGCCACCACCAGAAGTAATGCATTCTACTTCTGATTTTCTGCTTGAGTCCTTCAACAAAGGCAGATCCTGTGATCTCAGACACTCTAGCAGAGCAATGGATTCCTAATGTAGATACAATTCCTGGCGCGTTTCTCAAAGACGCTTGTTGTCTCAAGCAGACTATATCCGAGATCAGAAATGAACAGAGCCCGGATGACTGCTATGAGATCCATATAATTAGAGGGCAACCAGGGATGCAGACACATTAAAAGAAAAAAAAATCAACAACTAGCCAAAATAGACTCAAAGCATCCTGATGTTGCCACTAATATCCAAGGGATAATATTCTTCACTAGAGAAACCATTTAATGGGAAAGAAGGGACAACTTTAGAAGTAAAAATAACCTAAAAGCCTATCATCTACCTTAGATACACTGACAGCTCTACTAGGTTATTGATTAAAAGCAAACGCAAAGCTCCTTAAAAGTTCCTCCCGATCCTCCCAAGGCTTACAATGAATGCATTAAACAGAAGGGACACCTGATAAATAGTGTTCGAAGGAATTACCAAGTAAAACCTAGGCAGAAAGAAAATGTGGCTCAGGAAGGGCAGGGCTTTGCCCCAGAACCAGGGAATAACAGATACCTGGAAGCGTCACAATGATAAAAGCAAATATTTATGGACAATAGCCAACATCTCTATGCTAAATATTATCCTAAGTGCACATTTAAAACTTGTACAACCTTACAACCTAGTATGATCCTTGTTTAAAAAAGGAGACACTGAGGCACAAGGGATAAATACCTTGCTCAAGAACTCAACACATTTAAATGGAAGCCTGGGAGGGGGAGGAGCAAGATGGAGGAGAAGGAGACCTAAATTTCGTCTGGCCCCAGGAATTCAGCTAGATAGGGATCAAACCATTCTGAACACCTACGAACTCAACTGGAGATCGAAGAAAAGAATAGCAGCAACTCTGAACAGAAAAGCGACCACTTTCTGGAAGGTAGGATGTGCAGAGAAGTGAATCCGAGGCGATATTCAGGAGCATAGACGGCGGGGAGGGGGCCTCCGATGGCCGCTTCTGGCAAGTGATAGAGCAGCAGAGCACAAAATTGGAACTTTTAGAAGTCGGCTCCGCTGAGGGACGTCTCTCCAGTGGCTAAACGGGGGGTGGAACCCTCGCTGGGACAGTGTGGTCTCAGGACCCTCGGTGTCACAGAAAGACCGGGGGTGCTTGAGTGCAGCAGAGCTCCCAGGTATTGGAGCGGGGAAGCCGCTGCAGAGACGGGTCCGAGGCACAGGCTCTCAGCTTGGGGTTGCCATAAACTGTGATCTGCAGCACAGTCAGGCCCCTGCTCCTCCAGCAGGGACCCAACAAGCGGCAGATCTGGGGAGACTCCCCTTCCTCCCCCAGGAGGAGCGGCGCGGGAGCACACCACAGGGATCTGCTGGGTTTGGAGACTCCACACGGGGTCGTGAGCCAGAGATACAAACGCTCGGTCACAGGCCGGGTGAGCACGGAGTGCGGCCGGAGACCGGGAGACGGGAGTGATTGACTGCTTTTCTCTGGGGGCGCACTGAGGAGCGGGGCCCCGAGTTCTTGGCTCCTCTGGGGCGGAGATCGGGAGGCCGCCATTTTCACTCTCCTCCTCTAAAGCTGTACGGAAAGCTTGCGGGGAACAAAAGCTCCTGAGAGCAAACCCCAGCAGATTACTTAGCCCAGACCGCCTCCGGCAAAGACATTTGGGAACCACGGCAACAGGCCCCTCCCCCAGAAGATCAGCAAGAACAGCCAGCCAAGACCAAGTTTACCGATCAGTGAGAATGGCAGAACTCCAGTGCTAGGGGAATACTGCACATAGAATTCATGGCTTTTTTCCCCAAGATTCTTTAGTCTTTCAAAGTTAATTTTTTTAATTTTCTTTTTCTATTTTTTTATTTTTCTTTTTCCCTTTTTAAAACAACATCTTATCAAATCTTTTTTTAAATCTTTTTTAATTTTCATCTTTAGAGTCATAGTCTATCCCTTCATTGTAGTTAACCTTACTTTTTGTGTATATATATATATATATATATATATATATATATATAAGTTGTGCTCTCTTTAAAATTTTGGGATACAGTTTCTTCTAACAGACCAAAGTACAGCCTAAATCTCTACTGTATGGCTTTGTTCTAGTCTCCTGCCTGATCACATTCTCTCCCTTTTTTTTCTTAATTTCTCTTTCTTTTTTCAACCAACTTATCAATTCCTTTTATAAAACCTTTTATGATTTCCATCTTTACAGTCATATTCCATCCCTTCATTGTATTTACCCTTATTTTTGTACATATATAAGTTTTTCTTTTTTTAAAATTTTGGGAGGCAGTTTCTTCTAACAGACCAAAATACACCCAAAATCTAGTGTGCGGCATTGATCTATTCAACAGCCTGATCATATTTGATCATATTCTTTTTTTTTCTTTTTTCTTTCTTTCCCTTTCTTTTCCCCCAGTTTCAGGTCTCTTCTGATTTGTTTAGTGTATTTTTTCTGGGGTCATTGTTAGCCTGTTAGCATTTTGTTCTCTCATTCATCTATTCTCGTCTGGACAAAATGACAAGATGGAAAAACTCACCTCAAAAAAAAGAACAAGAGGCAGTACCGACTGCCAGGGACCTAATCAATACAGACATTAGTTAAGATGTCAGAACTGGAGTTAAGAATGACAATTATATAGATACTAGCTGGGCTTGAAAAAAGCATGGAAGATACTAGAGAAACCCTTTCTGGAGAAATAAAAGAACTAAAATCTAACCAAGTCAAAATCAAAAAGGCTATTAATGAGATGCAATCAAAAATGGAGGCTCTAACTGCTAGGATTAAGGAGGCAGAAGAGAATTAGTGATATAGAAGACCAAATGATGGAGAATAAAGAAGCTGAGAAAAAGAGAGAGAAACAACTACTGGATCACGAGGGCAGAATTCGAGAGATAAGTGATACCATAAGACAAAACAATATTAGAATAATTGGGATCCCAGAAGAAGAAGAAAGAGAGAGAGTGGCAGAAGGTATATTGCAGCAAATTATAGCAGAGAACTTACCTAATTTGGGGAAGGAAACAGGCATCAAAATCCAGGAGGCACAGAGAATCCCCCTCAAAATCAATAAAAATAGGTCAACACCCCGACATCTAATAGTAAAACTTAAAAGTCTAAGAGACAAAGAGAAAATCCTGAAAGCAGCTCGGGACAAGAGGTCTGTAACCTACAATGGTGGATACATTAGACTGGCAACAGACCTATCCACAGAGACCTGGCAGGCCAGAAAGGACTGGCATGATATATTCAGAGCACTAAATGAGAAAAATATGCAGCCAAGAATCCTATATCCAGCTAGGCTGTCACTGAAAATAGAAGGAGAGATAAAAAGCTTCCAGGACAAACGGAAACAAAAAGAATTTGCAAACATGAAACCAGCCCTACAAGAAATATTGAAAGGGGTACTCTAATAAAGAGAGAGCCTAAAAGTAACATAGACCAGAAAGGAACAGAGACAATATACAGTAACAGTCACCTTACAGGCAATACAATGGCACTAAATTCATATCTTTCAATAGTTACCCTGAATGTAAATGGGCTAAATGCCCCAATCAAAAGACACAGGCTATCAGATTGGATAAAAAAACAAGACCCATTGATATGCTGTCTGCAAGAGACTCATTTTAGAGGCAAAGACACCTCCAGATTGAAAGTGAGGGGGTGGAAAACCATTTACCATGCTAATGGACACCAAAAGAAAGCTGGGGAGGCAATTCTTATATCAGACAAATTAGATTTTAAACCAAAGACTATAATAAGAGAAGAGATGAGGAAGGACACTATACCATACTTAAAGGGTCTATCCAACAAGAAGATCTAACAATTGTAAATATCTATGCCCCTAACATGGGAACAGCCAATTATATAAGCCAATTAATAACAAAAGCAAAGAAAGACATTAACAGCAATACAATAATAGTAGGGGACTTTAACACCCTCCCTCACTGAAATGGACAGATCATCTAAGCAAAAGATCAACAAGGAAATAAAGACTTTAAATGACACACTGGGCCAAATGGACTTCACAGATATATTCAGAACATTCCATCCCAAAGCAACAGAATATATATTCTTCTCTAGTGCCCATGGAACATTCTCCAGAATAGATCACATCCTAGATCACAAATCAGGTCTCAACCGGTACCAAAAGACTGAGACCATTCCCTGCATATTTTCGGACCACAATGCTTTGAAACTAGAACTCAATCACAAGAGGAAAGTCGGAAAGAACTCAAATACATGGAGGCTAAAGAGGATCCTACTAAAGAATGAACAGGTCAACCAGGAAATTAAAGAAGAATTTTTAAAATTCATGGAAACAAATGAAAATGAAAACACAACTGTTCAAAATCTTTGGAATGCAGCAAAGGCAGTCCTAAGAGGAAAGTATATAGCAATACAAGCCTTTCTCAAGAAACAAGAAAGGTCTCAAATACACAACCTAACCCTACACCTAAAGGAGCTGGAGAAAGAACAGCAAAGAAAGCCTAAACCCAGCAGGAGAAGAGAAAGAATAAAGATCAGAGCAAAAATCAACGAAATAGAAACCAAAAGAACAGTAGAACAGATCAACAAAACTAGGAGCTGGTTCTTTGAAAGAATTAATAAGATGGATAAACCCCTAGCCAGACTTATCAAAAAGAAAAGAGAAATGACCCAAATAAATAAAATCATGAATGAAAGAGGAGAGATCACAACCAACACCAAAGAAATACAATTATAGTTGCTCATAATATGTTCTTATATGCCAGCCAATTAGATAATCTGGAAAAAATGGATGCATTCCTAGAGATGTATCAACTACCAAAACTGAACCAGGAAGAAATAGAAAACCTGAACAGACCTATAACCACTAAGGAAATTGAAGCAGTCATCAAAAATCTCCAACAAACAAGAGCCCAGGGCCAGATGGCTTTCCAGGGGAATTCTACCAACATTTAAAGAAGAATTAATACCTATTCTTCTGAAACTGTTCCAAAAAATAGAAATGGAAGGAAAACTTCCAAACTCATTTTATCAGGCCAGCATTACCTCAATCCCCAAATCAGACAAAGGCCCCATCAAGAAGTAGAATTACAGACCAATATCCCTGATGAACATGGATGCAAAAATTCTCACCAAAATACTAGCCAATAGGATCCAACAGTACATTAAAAGGATTATTCACCACGACCAAGTGGGATTTATCCCTGGGCTGCAAGGTTGGTTCAACATCCACAAATCAATCAATGTGATACAGTACATTAATAAAAGAAAGAACAAGAACTATATGATCCTCTCAATAGACGCAGAAAAAAGCATTTGACAAAGTACAGCATCCTTTCTTGATCAAAACTCTTCAGAGTATAGGGATAGAGGGTACATACCTCAATATCATAAAAGCCATCTATGAAAAACCCACAGCGAATATCATTCTCAATGGGGAAAAACCGAGAGCTTTCCCCCTAAGGTCAGGAACGCAGCAGGGATGTCCACTATCACCACTGCTATTCAACATAGTACTAGAAGTCCTAGCCACAGCAATCAGACAACAAAAAGAAATCAAAGGCATCCAAATTGGCAAAGAAGTCAAATTCTCACTCTTTGCAGATGATATGATACTTTATGCGGACAACCCAAAAGACTCCACCCCAAAACTGCTAGAACTCATACAGGAATTCAGTAAAGTAGCAGGATATGAAATCAATGCACAGAAATCAGCTGCATTTCTATACACCAACAATAAGACAGAAGAAAGAGAAATTAAGGAGTCGATCCCATCTACAATTGCAGCCAAAACCATAAGATACCTAGGAAT
The DNA here is from genome assembly GCF_004348235.1 of Phoca vitulina. NCBI lineage: Eukaryota > Metazoa > Chordata > Mammalia > Carnivora > Phocidae > Phoca > Phoca vitulina. Next base: position 12,192,723 of record NW_022589708.1, on the reverse strand, counting down.
AAATCTAACCAAAGAGGCAAAGAATCTGTACTCAGAAAACTATAAAATACTCGTGAAAGAAACTGAGGAAGACACAAAGAAATGGAAAAACGTTCCATTCTCATGGGTTGGAAGAACAAATATTGTGAAGATGTCAGTGCTACCTAGAGCAATCTACACATTCAATGCAATCCCTATCAAAATACCATCAACTTTTTTCAAAGAAATGGAACAAATAATCCTAAAATTTGTATGGAACCAGAAAAGACCCCGAATATCGCTTCTCGGCCTTTTGGCTAAGATCAAGTGCAGAAAAGACCCTGAATAGCCAGAGGAATGTTGAAAAAGAAAAGCAAAGCCAGTGGCATCACAGTTCCGGACTTCAAGCTCTATTACAAAGCTGTCATCATCAAGACAGTATGGTATTGGGACAAAAACAGAGACATTGATCAAAGGAACAGAATAGAGAGCCCAGAAATGGACCCTCAACTCTATGGTCAACTCATCTTTGACAAAGCAGGGAAGAATGTCCAATGGAAAAAAGACAGTCTCTTCAAAAAATGGTGTTGGGAAAATTGGACAGCCACATGCAGAAGAATGAAACTGGACCATTTCCTTACACAACACACAAAAATAGACTCAAAATGGATGAAAGACCTAAATGTGAGACAGGAGTCCATCAAAATCCTAGAGGAGAACACAGGCAGCAACCTCTTCGACCTCAGCCTCAGCAACTTCTTCCTAGAAACATCGCCAAAGACAAGGGAAGCAAGGGCAAAAATGAACTAGTGGGACCTCATCAAGATAAAAGGCTTTTGCACAGCAAAGGAAACAGTCAACAAAACCAAAAGACAACCGACAGAATGGGAGAAGATATTTGCAAATGACATATCAGATAAAGGGCTAGTATCCAAAATCTATAAAGAACTTATCAAACTCAACACCCAAAAAACAAATAATCCAATCAAGAAATGGGCAGAACACATGAACAGACATTTTTCCAAAGAAGACATCCAAATGGCCAACAGACACATGAAAAAGTGCTCAACATCGCTCGGCATCAGGGAAATCCAAATCAAAACCTCAATGAGATACCACCTCACACCAGTCAGAATGGCTAAAATTAAGAAGTCAGGAAATGACAGATGTTGGTGAGGATGCGGAGAAAGGGGAACCCTCCTACACTGCTGGTGGGAATGCAAGCTGGTGCAGCCACTCTGGAAAACAGTATGGAGGTTCCTCAAAAAGTTGAAAATAGAGCTACCATACGATCCAGCAATTGCACTACTGGGTATTTACCCCAAAGATACAAATGTAGTGATCCAATTAAAAAAAAAACAAATGTAGTGATCCGAAGGGGTACGTGCACCCCAATGTTTATAGCAGCAATGTCCACAATAGCCAAACTATGGAAAGAGCCAAGATGTCCATCAACAGATGAATGGATAAAGAAGATATGGTATATATATACCATGGAATATTATGCAGCCATCAAAAAACAAAACAAAACAAAAAAAACCCCCGAAATCTTGCCATTTGCAATGACGTGGATGGAACTAGAGGGTATTATGCTAAGCGAAATAAGTCAATCAGAGAAAGACATGTATCATATGATATCACTGATATGAGGAATTCTTAATCTCAGGAAACAAACTGAGGTTTGCTGGAGTGGTGGAGGATGGGAGGGATGGGGTGGCTGGGTGGATAGACATTGGGGAGGGTATGTGCTATGGTGAGCACTGTGAATTGTGTTAAGACTGATGAATCACAGGGGCGCCTGGGTGGCTCAATCGGTTAAGCGGCTGCCTTCGGCTCAGGTCATGATCCCAGGGTCCTGGGATCGAGCCCCATTTCGGGCTCCCTGCTCAGCGGAAAGCCTGCTTCTCCCTCTCCCTCTGTCTGCCACTCTGCCTACTTGTGCTCTGTTAAATAAATAAATAAAAATCTAAAAAAAAAAAAAAAAAATTAAAGACTGATGAATCACAGACCTGTACCTCTGAAACAAATAATAAATTATATGTTAAAAAAAAAAAAGAAGAAGATAGTAGGAAGGGAAAAATGAAGGGGGGAAATCAGAGGGGGAGAGAACCATGAGAGACTATGGACTCTGAGAAACAAACTGAGGGTTCTAGAGGGGAGGGGGGTGGGGGGATGGGTTAGCCTGGTGATAGGTATTAAAGAGGGCTCGTACTGAATGGAGCACTGGGTGTTATATGCAAACAATGAATCATGGAACACTACATCAAAAACTAATGATGTAAGGTATGGTGATTAACATCATAAAATAAAATTTTAAAAAAATGATACTGAAAAAAAATAATAAATAAATGGAAGCCTGACTTCTAACTAAGGCTGACTGGCTTCAGAGCCCAGACTCTTCAACTATTAGACAAGGAAAAAAATAGGTAAAGAATATGAACAGGCAAGTCAGAGAGGAAGAAACCCAAATATATGAAAATCGGAAAATCTCACTACTAAGCAGCAAAACACAAATGAAAGCAGTGAAATACCATTTTCACTCCCCTGGTGAGGACATAGAAAAGTGGGAATGTGAGCTGTTACAACCTTTTGGGAAGCAACCTGGCAATATTTAAAGCATTAAAAACACAATAACCTCTGACCCAGAGGTCCCACTTTGAGGAACATCCCTATTGAAATAAGAACACAAGTATTTAAGCTTATAAATATCTCATGTTGTGGGGTGCCTGGGTGGCTCAGTCGCTTAAGTGTCTGACTTTAGCTCAGGTCATGATCTCAGGGTCCTGGGATGGAGCCCTGCATTGGGCTCCCTGCCCAGTGGGGAATCTGCTTGTTCCTCTCCCCTAACCCCTCCCCCTGCTCATGCTCTCTCTCTCAAATAAATAAATAAAATCTTTAAAAAAATGTCATGTTGTTTATTACGCACTGTTTATAGCAGCGAAAAAAGGAAAATAACCCAAAATGTTCATGAATATGAAGGTGGTAAGTAAAGTGCACAATATCCACATTTAGAATATTACATAGCTATGAAAAATGAGTAAAGTAGACCTTTATGGCCCCAGAGGAACATCTCTACAAGATATTTTTAAGTGATAGAACAAGTTTCAGAGTAATGTATATACCATGAGCATATTTTTTTAAAAAACTAAAAACACTCGATATGTATGTGTGTTTCCATGAGCAATCAGTCTGATGCAAGAGGAATTACAACAGGTTAATAACACTGGTGCTCTCAGGGATGTGGGGATGGAGCATGAAGGGAAAAGATTAACTCTATACACCTTTGGGTATTTTTACTTACCATAGCAATCACATTTATTTTTACTTAAATTTTAGTAAAGACAATAAAATAAATTCCTTTAATGAGTACTTTCACAATCTAAGGGCCCACAAAATATAGCCGTAAAAAACCATTATCCCACAGTCTACACTGTTCAGGGCTTCTTGAAGTGACAGAAACCAGCTCTGGTCTTAAAATAATCCATGGTCAGTCCAATGTTGTGGAGGTAGGAAGAACTGGACTGGCTTTTCCCCAAACCCTGTTGCTGCTGTCCTGCTCACAACCCATCTAATTACTTTGGGTTCAGGAGAAAGGAAAACATGAAGAAAATGGACAATGACAGAGCCATTTTCTATGAAAATTGATACTTGCTCAGAAGTCAAAGAGAATGACTCATCTAAAACAAAGGCTATTCCCCTCACTCCTGTGAACCTTAAGTTTAACCACTAACAACCCACCCCGACAATGTTTTCTTCCTTGCCTAAGAAGCAGTTATGGGGGCACCTGGGTGGCTTAGTTGGTTAAGCATCCAACTCTTGATTTCAGCTCAGGTCACGATCTCAGGGTCGTGAGATCGAGCCCCTTGTCAGACTCCATACTCAGCGCAGAGTCTGCTTGTCCCTCTCCCTCTACTCCCTGCCCCCACTCACACACACACTCTCTCTCTCAAATAAATACATAAATAAAATCTTTAAAAAAAAGAAGCAATTATGGACCATACATTCAAGGGGTTTCCAGAAGGACTGCCATAGGCTGGCATAGTTCTGTGTCTTAAATTTATCTCTGAGCAAGCAAAACAATTAAAATCCAATGACCATGGCCAGCAGCATCTTATTTTGAGTATGAGTTATCAGAAAAACATTGTGTTAACTGTTGGCTCATTTAAACAGAATGGGTTGGAACAAGAAGACTTAGCAAATTCCTTTGAGGCCAGAAGGTATACTTAAAGAGCTGTCATGATCTGTTTCTACTACTTCCAAGATATCTAACTCCCCAGGGCCATTATCTCTTCCTCTGAGTCACAAAGCAATAATAAAGCATATAGAATAAGGAGGCCCGGGGCGCTTGGGTGGCTCAGTCAGTTTAGCATCCGACTCTTAGTTTCAGCTCAAGTCATGGTCTCAGGGTTGTTAGATGGAGCCCAGTGTCGGGCTGCATGCTTAGCGCAGTCTGCTTGAAGATTCTCTCCCTCTGTCCCTCCCCCCCTTCGCACTTTCCCTCGTTCTCTAAATCAATCTTTTTTAAAAATTATTAAAAAAAAAAAGAAGAAGAAGAAGAAGGAGGCCCAAGAGATGGAACGCCTGTTGACTTCACAAGCACAGTGCCAGCCAATTCCCTTGTGTCATAATAATACAATGACACAGTTTTCGGGATTAGGATACAGGGAAGGAAGCATCTATTACAGACTTGGCTTAAAAAAGTCAGAAAAGATTATCTGTGAAACTGTCCAGCTGCCTGACCCTCATGCAACCTCAGTGAGACTATAAAGTTTGAGACATAGTACTCCATATCTTGTGTTCAACCATGGAAGACTGACCTAGAAAGGTAAGTTCACTCGCTAAAAAGAAATTATCAGGTAACTGAACATGAGCAATTTCGCATTAACAGGAAACAATGCTTTTCTTTCAGAGCCACATGGGGAAGTCAAGGTAAGGTGAGTTGCTGTTCTTTGAGTACCAGAATAGCACAAAAAGAGAAAAGCTGTGAAGGAAAATATACGGTGGGAGCATGAGGGTTTTCTTCATACTATCCTTACACAAGGAGGTGATATATATGTGCCGATGACACCTAAGATAAACATAACCACAGAAAGAAATTACTAAATAAATAGCAATTGGGTTTACAACCTGATTACATTACCCCTTGACTTTATAGGGAAGAAACCAATTAACTAACTTTACAGTTTGTGTATTTAATAATAATGTTGATAAGACTATGTGCTCTACACATGCTGTTACATTTACAACAAACATGTATTTAGTTCCATATTAGACAACAGGAGGAAAAGAACAGGCTTCAGGGTAGACACAGTGTGTCCTCAATAAGAAAACAATAAAGATGTTCAGTACTAACGGTACAAGCAACATAAGGGCCAAGAATATACAACATATTCTGAAAACCTAAGCCCGTATCGCCCTTGCCATACTGTCAAGGTCCCCTCCATTATATTCCAAAATGAGACATCAGTTATTTTTGTACTAAAACAACTTCCTGTCACTCATATCCTGTTTGTTCTGTCTCAGTCACAGTGGAAGACAAAAGCTGGGGCAACAGGATGAATGAAGCAGAAAGAGGAGCTGAGCAGAGAGGAACCTGCCATTAACTCACATGGCCAATGCCCCCTGACTGCCTCCCCTGCTCCAGTCCTTTCTCTGCAACTTATTTCAACTGTGGCCTCATCTCCCACTGGACCCTTCCTTACCCCTCCATCCCTGGTGCTGACCTCTTCGCCTCTTCATCCCCTGATTAAACTCCCCTCTCTTGCACAGGTGTGCACACAGGCTCTCCTTCCCCTCCCCTCCCCACTCTATGTCAACTTCAGATTCTACAACTCTGGAACCATTCCTCCTAAGATCAAGAGGACCAGTTATTAATCGGTCCCCACCCTAAAACACTGGAGAGGGTTATAAACTAGGCTACAATCGCCCTTGTGCCGGGGGCCCTGCGTTGTGAAGGGCTGAGAGCCTGGCACAGTCAGGCTGGGGTTCCACCACCTGCCCCCCAACACCACTGAGCAGGCCCACACAAGCATCCCGAGTGGGACAGCAGCATGTGGACTGCGTGACGGCACATCCTCATTCTCTTTATTCTTTTGCTTTCTCCCTTTGAAAAATTACTTGCTGCCCTTTTTCTACCTTCTTAAATAAAAATATTTTTAAAATACTTAAGAGCTAGAAGGAAAAATAACAACAGTGAAGCCCCTTATAATGCCTTATAATGCTTCCTTTTTGGGGCTTTGACCACGACCACAGTAAGAAATACATTTATGTCACAACCCAATACATATACACATTCCACATATGTACATTTTTAAAAATAGTATCTATCATTGGGCTACCTGGCTGGCTCAGCTGCTAGAGCATGCGACTCTTGATCTTGGGGTCGTGAGTTCAAGCCCTACGTTGGGCATAGAGATTACTTAATAAAAAAAAATTTTAATAATATGTCATTATTAAGGGGCAGTGCAGTTAATATTCTAAATTCAGTTCTATTCCGTTTATATTTTAAAAATATATCTGGGGCACATAATGTTGAGCTAAGGAAGCCTGACATACTGTATAATTCTACTAATAAGAAGGCCTAGAACAGTCACAACTAATCTACAATGACAGAGATAAAAGCAATGGGGTAGCAGCTGGGAGTGGAGTACAAGACAGTCGGCTGAGGTGCTAGAAATGTTCTATGTGTTGGTCTGCGTGGTGGTTATGCAGGTGCACAAATGTGAAATCCACTGAGCTATACAATTAGTGCTCCATGTAAGTTCTATTACAATAAAAAATAAAAAATAAAACAAAACAAAATAAACAGTAAGAAATGGGGGCTGAAACCAATTAAACTGATTTAACCAACTGATTCCGCTAACTTGGTGGTTATGCACAGTTTGAAAATAGCTCTGTCTTTAGAGCTATTTTCAAAATGTGTTTAGAGCTTTTTTCAATATTTATATTACATATAAAATATATATATATATATATATATATATATATATATATATATATATAAAACTTCTCTATATATTTTATCTCATATATACTTTAAAAACTTTCCTAGGTCCTAGGATTGAGAAATACTGAATTATTATGCTGGCCAGGCCCAGGTAGGCAGTGAGAGAAGAAAGGAGGGCACAATTCCTGTATGTCTTCATTAGGATAAAAAAAAGTATAGATTTTTAATCAATTAACATTAGATTCAAATAATACAAGTCTTCTCCTAGGTGTCCACTGTGTTCACCCAGTAAGTGTAGGAAGTTACTTTTCAAATCCTGGATTGCACTGCATATGTTAGCTACTTCATAAATAAAACAAGTTCAAACACTTTGCTTTGAGAAATTAGGAGCTCCCAAACATCCAGAAACAAAAAAGCAAATCTCAATGCAAAATATGATACACAGAAATTCACAGCACAGAAACACACACAAGCCAAAACCCTTCCCAGCTTAGTAGGAGGTTACAATGGTGGCACTAAAATTAGCTTTAATAGGCAGGTGCTAAAAAGATATTGTGGTAACAGTCAAGTCTTAAAGAAAAACAATACTCTCAAGTCCTAACCAGGGAGGGAGATTTTATATTTTAGAACAGCCATGTTGTCTTAAAGTAAAGGTCAATGCTGAATGCTAGTCTATTTATAATCGTATATAGATAAGCCATGTTTTCTATTACAGTGTTTAAGATGTGGGTGTGTAGGGTCTCTGTTACATTGTATTCACAACGAAAAAGAATAGAATGGCAATAACAGAGCAAGAATATAAATGGTCAGAGAAAACAAAGATATTTCTCTTACTTAAAAGAGAATCATTCATAGATGCATACAAGTAGACAAATACAAGGATATTCACTGTAGCATTGTTTGTAATAGAAAAAAATGGAAATAACAGAACAGCTAAAATAAAATGCTTACATGGTGCAATAAAAGGGATGAACTAGATCTATATACCAGCTTGGATGGATCTCAAACACAAGGCTGAATTAAAAAGCAAGTATAGAGTAATATGTTAGCATTTATATAACATTTTTAAACATATAAAACACAACCATATATATCATTATGATAGGTACATTGGTAAAGATATAGCGATAAAATGGAAGTAATCCCAGAAAACTCATAATAGTGACTGTCAGCAGTTGAGGTTGCGGGGGAGGAAGGCAGCGGAGGAAGGATGGTGTTTAAAAAGAACTTCAACCACAACTGATGTTTTAGTTCTTTAAAAAACATGGGAGCTAAAAGGACAATAGAGTAACAGCGCTGAATCTGGGTCGTGGGAATACGGACAGTTGTTTTTATCTTCTTTGTGCTTTTCAATAACTTTTACGTTTCTCAAAATTATTAAAAACAGATGTAGCTTTTTTTTTCCCCCACTCAGAGTGACCCAGGCGCAATTTATAAAACTCAGGCAACCCCTCTTTGGGTTAGTGGAAAGACTGCCACACACCATCCTCTTTGGAAGTGTGTCTATTGACTTGAAAAAGGGGAGTGTATATGTGAATATAGTAAGTACCATGTTAACATGGGAACCCTTGGGCCACCTGGGTGGCTCAGTCGGTTAAGCATCTCTTAGTTTCAGCTCACATCATGATCTCAGGGTCATGGGATCAAGCCCAGCGTCAGGCTCCTTGCTCAGCGTAGAGTCTACTTGAGATTCTCAGACTCTCCCTCACCCTCTGTCCTCTCCCCCTCCCCCGCTGCTTTCTCTCTCTAAAATAAATAAATAGGGGCGCATGGGTGGCTTAGTCCGTTAAGCATCTGACTCTTGATTTGGCTCAGGTCATGATCTCAGGGTCATGGGATTGAGCCCGACATTAGGCTCCTTGCTCAGCACAGAATCTGCTTGAGATCCTTTCCCTCTGCCCCTCCTCCCACTCTTCCTCTCTCTCTAAAATAAATAAATAAAATCTTTAAAAAACAAAACAAAACATGGGAATCTTTATCTGTGCATTTTTGTTATTTCTTCGATACCCGTGATTTGGTATTAAATATTATGGAGGGGCAGGAACAAGGAATAATAAAAAGAGAATAATTTATAAGGCACTTTCTGGAAAACAGACTAAAATTTGACTCAGGTCAGTATTTAACCTCACCTCATATTCAGGTCAGAAAATAGAAGCGTAACCACAACATCTTTTTAACAATTTACTAACCACAACATCTTTTTAACAATTTACTACAATGTCCCAACTTTTACATCAACATGGAGGGGACTGGAGGAGATTATGCTAAGTGAAATAAGTCAAGCAGAGAAAGTCAATTATCATATGGTTTCACTTATTTGTGGAACATAAGGAATAACATGGAGGACATTAGGAGAAGGAAGGGAAAAATGGGGAGGGGGAATTGGAGGGAGAGCTGAACCATGAGAGACTATGGACTCTGAGAAACAAACAGGGTCTTAGAGGGGAGGGGGAAGGGGGGATTGGTTAGCCCGGTGATGGGTATTAAGGAGGGCACGTACTGCATGGAGCACTGGGTGTTATACGAAAACAATGGATCGTGGATCACTACATCAAAAACTAATGACGTATTGTATGGTGACTAACATAACATGATAAAACTAAAAAAAAAAAAAAGAAGAAGATCTCACTTTTAAATTGTAAAAAAAAAAAAAAATTTACTACAATGTAACTGCTAATCATTTCAATAGATTCTATCCTGCACAGATTCAGGACATGAGAAATATTTCAATACCATTCTACAAAAAGCAGAAGACTTAGGATGATATTACCTTAGCAAGTTCAGGCAGGTAGCTGTCTAAACCGGAACCAGAACCTTCCAATTTGCTTTGTTCATCATCTGAAATGGCAAAACAGACTACCTGAGTCACTTGTAATTGAATGTATTTTATTTAAATCAGGAAGGCCATTTCTCTTTTGTACCCTTGAACGCAGTGGTTTTCAACTCTAGATGCCCATTAAAAACACCTCAGAGCTTTTTAAAAAAATACTGATGCCCAGTGTTGAGAGTCAAACATTTAATTGATATACCATGAACACTGTCTAAAAAGAACCAATATTAGTTATGAGCACCAGCCCACATGGTCACATCCATCAGACCCACTAAAAGTCAGTCCTGCCAGGTCCCACCCCAGGCCAACTGAATCAGTGTCTCTGGTGGGACAAGGAAAGAGAATTCTTTTAAAAGTTCCTGGGAACATCTAAGGTACAGCCAGGGTTGAGAATCACGTGCCTAGGGCCTTGAAATAAAACATGAATTGTCAAAAACACAGCCAAATTTTTCCCACCAAATTAATGAGGAGTCTGCCTATCTTAACTTTGTCTTTAAAATTCTAAAGGATAAGATTAATGATAATAGTAATAACTATACTTAGTATTTTAAGTGCTGACTCTATGCCAGGTACTCAAGATACATAATCTTATTAAATCCTCCCATCAACCAGCAAGTTCCATTTCATTCCCATTTCACAGATGGGTAAACCAAGGCTCAGAATATGGAAGTAGCTTGCCCAAGGTCTCAGAGCTGAAAAATGGTATTGCTGAAATTTGAACTCCGGTCTTCCTTTCTGCCCCCAAAGCTATGGTTCTTCCTATTACATGATTTCCTGATAAAAATGTTGTCAGGGTAGTAAATTCCAATGTGATAAAGCCTCTGCTGACAAGCCCTCTGTAGAGAGCTCACATCTGTCCCACTGCTCATGTACCTGTGCAATACATCCACTTTCCATGCCCTCTGACAAAATTAAAGACACCAACAAAGTATGCATGTACCTGGAGAAAGCTGGATCTACTTACCTTCATGAGAGTCTCCATTTCGCTTTTCTTGCATTGCAGCCTCAAAGTTGAGCTGGAGAATCTTATTTAGAATTGTGATCCACTCTTCCATTTCTGCTTCACTGTCTGCTGCCAAAAGGTAACTGCTTTTGTCTTGCATCTTGAGCTCAAAAGCAAACCGCCTGACTTTGTTGTTCTGAAATTGAAAAGGAGTAAAAGAGATACATTTTAAGAGAACTGGAATGGCCTTAAATTTTTTTCTCTTCATTATTTGCTGATGGGGTGCTCCCTCATTGGCATTTGGGGCAAGCTATTTAAAAATGCAAGCCCCTTTCCTGCAAACCCCCATCACTATCTACCTTCCCTGCTTTTACTGTCTCCATAATTTTCTCATTTGAGACCTTATGCATTTTACGTATCTATCTCGTTTGTTTTCTGTCTCCTCAAATGGAAGGAGAGCTCCTTAGGGCAGAGGTTTCTTCTGTTCAGTGCTACATCTGTATTTCTGGAACACTGCCTGGCATACAATAGGCTCTTGAGAAAACATTTATTTATTTATTTATTTATTTATTTATTTTTTTTTTTTTTTTAAAGATTTTATTTATTTATTTGACGAGAGAGAGAGAGAACAAGTAGGCAGAGAGGCAGGCAGAGGCAGAGGGAGAAGCAGGCTCCCCGCCGAGCAGGGAGCCCGATGTGGGGCTCGATCCCAGGACCCTGGGATCATGACCTGAGCCGAAGGCAGCGGCTTAACCGACTGAGCCACCCAGGTGCCCCGAGAAAACATTTATTGAATGCGTGAAATTTCACTGAAAATTTTCAATTCCTCCAGCTCCTTCTTTTTTTTATTTTAATGAAGTAGTGTAAGGTGTCACATTTTAAAAAGCAAACCATAAAAAAAAAAAAAAAAAACCAAACCATTATCTATCAATATATTTGACTTCCTTTTCTGGAACTTTCCCATTATTTTTGAGTCCCCAAAGGTATTTCGATACCATGTCTACAGCCTTCCCTCATGCCTCCAGTTTTTATACTTATGAAAGAATATCCAGCTCCAAGTACAAAAACAGTAGCCACATGCATTAAATGATGGAGGATGAACGTGCCCTAGATCAGGGTTTCTCAACCTTGGCACTACTGACGTTCGGGACCAATAGTTGTGGGAGCTGTCCTATGCACTGCAGAATGTTTAGCAGCGTCCCTGGCCGTACCCACGACATGCCAGGAGCATAACCCCAGGTGTAAAGACCAAACCATGTCTCCAGATAGTAACAAACCTCCCCTGGTGAGCAAAATCCCCACCCCCCCCCCCCCCCCCCCACCAAGGGACAGAACTAGAAAGAAGTTTGGCTCTAAGGACTGTAGCATTAGATCCCTTGCATGCACAGACTGAGGACAACCTGTAGGGGGCAGAGTAGCCCTGGCCCACTAGATGCTAGCTGGTTAGCAGCAGGCCCCAGGGCTCCTCAGCGTAGGTGGCAGGGACGGGCTGACCCTCCCCAAGGCGTCTGTGTTCCTTGAAGCGTGCTTCTCAGACACACACAGGATGATGCCACACCAAGCAAGGCCAACAAACTCCCATGCACAGACTGCCCGCTGTAGGCACCTCCCTTCACCTCAGGGCAAGAATCAGACAGGAATCAAAAGGCTGGCTATGAAATGTGTTTTCTGTCCCACTCACAACTGTGAAAATAACAAGTTAAAAGTCGGGGAGACATTAGGCCTTGGTTCTGCGTTGTTTTTCTTTCTCAGCCTCAGCGTTCTGATCTGAAAATAAGTGTAATCAACTTCAAGGTCCGAAAATGCTTTTAGGCCTAAAGATTCTACACTGGATTTCTTTCAGGTCTATTTAAAAATTCCAGTTTATGCATTTCTTTGAACCCATAGCATTAATCAACTACTTTTTTGTTGTTGTTACAATGTCCAGAAACAATTTTAAAACACACACACACACACACACACACACACAACTGTTGGCACTTAGCTTACAAACAAATCTGGTAAAAACAAATTACTTAACATTTTTGAAGCCTTGGTTACAATTCATTAAATGCTAAAAAACATCGGCCACATGGACAAAAAGAATACGAAGGAAGAGATGTCCCCTGAAGTCAGAAGCTAAAGTTAGGAAGGCCACTGCAGAGACGGAGCTGGATGCATAAATCACCTAAACGCTGTGACACCGGTGACCAAACTCTCTTGTTTTGCTTTAAACTTCTTTTAAAAGTCAGTGCCAGAAGATTTAACTGAAAAGTAACTTAAAAGGTCTCTCAACTCAAGAATACAAATGAAATTCCTACTTGGAAATCCCACGCAAGAAGTCAATTCACTGTCGTTGACAATTCACTCTGGTAGTGCCTACTTTACACTGTGAATAAACTATTCTGATACAGTCTGGTTTCCACCACGGCTGCTTTCAGCTGAGGGGGAGTTCCTGGCCGAGGGTCACCCACGGGCCAATTAGCTGTTGATGCAAAGATAATTTTCAGTGAATGGTATTTGGTGCTATCGTCTTGATCTATGGCCCAAATATACTTCTGTGTATTCCATCATTTTGAGGGGGGATATCCTGAGTAGTGTCTTGGGTTTTTTGTTTTTAAATTGGTTTCCAATAATTAAAAACACCAAGATTTAAGTAAAAAATTATATTTCTGCATTTCTTGGGGGGAAATAAAAAAACAGATCATCCGGAACTGCCTTGAGCTGGTAGTTCTGTCCAGCAGCATCAGCCACAGCTGAGAGGCGCTGGCCCCATAAGACAGGACCATTTGTGCTCCTGTTTGTCATAGTTCTCACCATTCCCTCTTACTCTACACTCAGGCCTCTTCTTTTACTTAATTTTCCTGCTTGGCTCCTGCAGACATCTGAGTCTGGACCCCCAACTTCTATTGCTGGCCTGATGAAGTAACAGAGTCTGGATTTACTCTCCCATCATAACTACTAGGAAACGGAACAAAATCGATGAAACAACTGTTTTCAGATATTTGACAACAGGTAGGGCAGGCCTGGGACCCTGATGGACGGGAAATAAATGAGGTGAGCCCTAGCAGCAACTCAGCACTCTGCTGGAGGTGGTATCCGGGTTGTGGCCCAGAAAGGGGAACCCGGACAGAGTCCTGCAGTCTCCCTGAGTTAATGAGACTGACCAGAGTTCAGGAAGACCAAGGTGGCTACAAAATACAGGACACAGTTTCCAGAATGAGAGCTCTCCCAGAGTTCGCAGCACGTAAGACAAGAGATCCAAATTTAGAAGCAGTGGGAGTCACGCATTCATTACATGTACATTTTCCATTTGTATGTTATGCCTTAACAAAAAAAATTTACCAAAAAAATCAAAATGAAGACAAACTAACCTAAATTTCAGGTCACTAGAGGTAAAGAGAAGATGGAGAAGAACAGAGAATAAGAATAACATCAGACGCCCAAAAGAACACGAGCATCCAGAAGAAAATGGAGTGTCTTCAAATTCTAAGGTAAATTTCACCTTGGATTTCTACATACAGCCAAACTATCAATCAAATGTGAATGCAAAACCAAAAGTATTTGCAGGTAAGTTAATGCTCAAGAAATTAACCACTCAGACATGATTTCTCAGGAAGCTACTTGGAGGATGTGCTCCTCCAAAACAAGGAAGTAAAGCAAGATTGAAGAAGACACAGGATCTTGGAAACAGGGAATCCAATGCAGGGAGGAAGGCAAAGAGTTTTCAGAATGACAGCTATCCAGAGGCCAAGAAAGCAATTAGTCTAGGTTAGAGCAGGAGGGAGGGCTGCAGAAGCTAAAATCCCACCTTCCATCATATAATGTCCACAACTGACAAATAAAAAGCAGCAGACATGCCTTATCCAGCATTATGAAGGCACATCCCCAGAAAGAAGAGTGAAAAAAGTTGAAAGTGATCATTTCAGGGGAGTGAGGAGTGGGTGAGGTGGAGGTATTGTAAGCAGGAACGTGCATGCAATGTTACCTTTCTGCACTGTTTGACCCAGATGAATGTATTACTGGGATAAAAATGCAATTTAATTTTACACATGTGAGTACATAAACAAGTACACACACCTGAAAGTCAAACCAAACAGCTGTGTCTCCAACCTCAATCACACTGGCCCCACAAAACAACCTTTCTTGTAGAACCGAGCTTCAGGCCAATGTCATCAGCCAACACTGAGTCATTTTTAGGAAGAATTCTCTGATAATGGTGACTGCATCTATTGTGAGGAGTTGTCAAGGAGATTGTTCATTAAGCGCACAGTGCCCTCTGTATGAGGGCCCCCATGAGAAATGCCTGAATGATCTTCATTCTGAGATGACTCGGACAGCTTCTGACTAATTGGATTGTTTGCATCCGTGTGCACTGTGCTACTGAATGGGTCTCCCAGCTAGAAAGCATAGAGCCCAGTTTGCTACCCACCCACAGCAGGTGTCTTTAACACCTCTGCTTTTTTCTTAGCTAATTCCTCTTCATCTCCTCCCTACCCCGACTCCTTGTTCACCTTCCTGCTTTCAAACTCACTTTAAATTCATGCGATCCTGTGTTTTATGGATCCCTGTACGTTACTGCCTTACAACTTCCTGGAAAGTGGCAGGGGAGTGGGTGGATGGATGGGCAGTTCGGGAAACTGGCAACTTGCTTTCAAAGACAATTCTGTGAAGGTATGGAAGAACCTACATCAAACTGGTAACAGCATCTCTCTGGGAAAGGGAGAGATGGGGATCGAGAGGGACCTCCAGTTTATCTGTACAGTATCATTTTTTTAAATATATAAGTATGTTATAATATGAGTAAATTATGCATGATTAAAAATAATTTTTAAGAATGACTCTACAACTGGGGTGCCTGAATGGCTCAGTTGGTTAAGTGTCTGCCTTCAGCTCAGGTCATGATCCCAGGGTCCTGGGATCAAGTCCCGCATCAGGGAGCCTGCTTCTCCCTCTCCCTCTGCGCTTCCCCCACTCATGCTCACTCTCTCTCTCTCTTTCATAAATAAATAAAATCTTAAAAAAAAAAAAATAACTATACAACTGCAATAGCATATGATAACAAAAATATCCAATATTGGCTGAATTCTTACCATCGGCTAGCACGGTTCTAAGCTCTTTACATACATTAATTAATCCTCTCAGTAACCATATTTGACAATTATCCCAATTTAACAAATGAGGAAACTGAGGCACAGAGAGGATCAATGATGTCTCCAAGGTTACACAGCTGGTAAGTGGTAGAGCAGGGATTTGAACTCAGTCTGGATCTGAAACCCAGTCTTTTGACTACCCTGCTATTGGTACTATGATCGTAGTGAGAGGCTAAGAACTGTTCTGGATATTTCCAAATTAATTCACCTAGTCCTCTCAATGTACCCTATTAAGGAAACATGATCATTACGCACGTTCTGCATATGAAGGAACTTTTGTTAACAGCCTATTCAAGGTTACACAGCTGTAAAGCGGCTGAGCCATTATCTTAGACACAGGAACTCGCATGCCAGGGCACTAGGCCTACTACAACAGAACCCTACCGGCTTCATGGGCCAGCTTCCATCGTGATGAAAAACAAGCCTTTACTCACCTGACAATCAGCTATTCTATTTCCACCCCCAATACTGCCACTTTGGGAAGTGTTTGCTTAAATCTGCTCATTCCAGATGGCACTCTTAACAGATAAGAAAACTCGATGATAGAACTCTATTCATCTTTACCTGAACCACGCCCATACAGGAATCCAGAAATATCGATCCTTTGGGTTCTTTGGAGATCTTTTCATCTTTATAAAAATTCAAATTGTAGGATCCGTCACCAAGTTGAAGCAGGTGGAAAAACCGTCTTTTAAATGACTGAGAGAAGAATACATACACAGCTATTGTTTCAAAATGAAGAGAGTCACAATGTCTATCGATAACTCACAGCTGTATACACATGTAAAAACCACTTCTATTCTCTCCAAAACAAACCCAATTCTGGCCAACGCCCCAGGTAATGGTGAGTTAAGACTCTCCACCACATTTTAATATTATTTCAGTGCATTTAAATTCTTAGGCAGTGGTTCACTTAACATGCATGGGTCATTTTTCTCACCCACAGAATTTGATATTTTTACATAACCACCCAAAAGCAGTGCAATGAGTTCCAATTTGGGATGCAGTACAGAAGGATGGAAACTTTCTCAAATCCCCAGGGTTTCTTGCTCACACAGAACAGGAACTTTTCTCTGCCTCGTGACACTGAATGATTTTCCAGCCTCAGGATTATGATGGTCAGCATTTCCCTTGAACTCTTCTTTATCTCCCTGTCCATCCTACCTCCCTTCCATTATTTCTCTCCTCTTTATTATTTATCCTGGTCTTTCTCTGGTCCTCCTCCTCTCCTGAATGGCTTTTTATACTAGCTTTGCTCTTCTCTTTGCAATCCCCTTCCAATCTAACAGTTTTCCCTTTGGTTCTCAAGTTTTGCCTTTCTTGACTTTGTCACAGTAGACCTCCCCAAAGTGCTCAGATTTACCCCCTGGGTGATGTGCTTGGAGGTGCCACTGTTGCAGTGGATCCAGGGAAGAAAGCCCACATTGGCGACTGCACCAGCACACCAGCCCAATGATGGTCTCGTCATGCTAGTGGTCGGAGGGTGAAGCAGGGAAAGTGGGTGCAAGTGGGACAGTACCAATGGGGGTCTATCACCAGGGAGGCATCTTACTAACCAGACAGTGTCACTTTTGTCAGGAAGAACAGCATACCCATTCATTTTGAGCATTATTCCCAAGACCTATAGCAGAAAGGGTTTAATGAGAGGGGAATGCAGGGAGATGGGCCACCTTACCCTCATGGTCACGCTTATCGCACTGTTCATGTTGCCTTTGTACAGCCACCCGTGCTTGGTGATCCCGCCCTTCTGAGAGCCGAGGGAGGCAGCATCCTAGGAGAGAAGGCAAACCACAATCGAGCTCTTGCTACTACTAATCTTACTTGCTGTGAGTTTGGCCAAAGGGAAAATCATTCCATCGGTGCCAGGTTGCCCCATCCTGCCCCTTCCCTGGAGTCACCATCTGCCACAAGTCACTTTAGAGTCTGCTTGGCAGTAAAAGAGAGGGAGAAGCCTAAGTTCCTGGAAAAGCTCTAGCCCATTAAAAGGCAAAGCTAGCTCCAGTCCAAATTTTTAAGTGTTTAATGAGCCACAGAAAGTACATACCATACTTGACCGCTCAGGTTGTAAGGTCGCGCCTGGTTTCATGAAAAATGTTTTCAAATTATACTCCCCTATAACTGGAGGACGAAAGCAAATTCCTGGAAAACTTCCCAGAGGCTCAGTTCAGGGGAAGGTGAATGAAGAAAGGAAGGAAATAGGAGGCAACAGAGAAAGGAGGGATGAAAGAAATGGATGGGGCAACAGCATGGAAGGAAAGACAGATAAGAAGACACAGGGATAGCGGTACAGGAGGGGAGTCAGGAAAGTGCAGGGACACGGCTAGAAAAACAAAGAAACTCGCTGGAGCAGGTTCTGACTCCAGCTGTGGGCGCCAGGGTAGCGAGGCGAGCAGGGGGCAGCCAGCTGCTGCTAAAAATACGTTAGGCACGCACTCGTGCATCAGACAGACAGACAGATGACATGTGAACACACACACATACACAGTGTGGCCAGGCTGCCACACGCTGACCCAGGGCCCTCCGCGCTCTCTCTCGTGTGGCTCCCTTGCAGCCTCCTCGCCTTTCTAAGGCAGTGTCCGCTGGACACTTCAGTGCACTCAGTGGCAAGAAAGGGCCACACAGAGTCCCGTTACCCGGCTCACACCTCCGAAGACTAGTCTCTAGTAGTGATCTTTATTGCTGCAATCAAGTAGACAATTGCAGAAAGACCCATCTTATGTTCTGTTTTAGACCATATCAATATTAATATCGGTGGTTTAATGTTCTTATTATTAGCAATAAGAAATAACTTACCTATCTAGGATTTTACAGTTTGTTGTGTGCCCTTACGTGCATTATTTCAATGGGTTCTCCTCTTACTACTAATCAGCACCAAGTTTTTTTTAATATCTTTTCATTTGGATGACCACTTACTCTTCCCAGAATTATTTTAAAAGTGGTTTCTAAAATAATTTGCTGCCATGGACATTTTAATATTCTTGAATGGCCAGTGTTATGGCTTAGCTGACAATCAATCAATCAATCAATCAGGACACCTGCCCCACCCAACTCACAATGAGGCATCTCATGGGGAGAATGAGAAATGGAGAAACAGGTTGCACTGACTTTTTTTTTTTTAAGATTTTATTTATTTATTTGAGAGAGAGAGAATGAGAGACAGAGAGCATGAGAGGGAGGAGGGTCAGAGGGAGAAGCAGACTCCCCGCCGAGCAGGGAGCCCGATGCGGGACTCGATCCTGGAACTGCAGGATCATGACCTGAGCCAAAGGCAGTTGCCTAACCAACTGAGCCACTCAGGAGCTCTGCACTGACTTTTTATTAGGTTTCCCTCACTCAGTCATCTTAATGCCCAATTCTCTCTATGCACTTCTCCAAGAGTAGGGGGAGTGGGCTTGTTTAAAGAAAAGACAGGAAAAGAAAAGCTTCTTGGTACCATATACTTCACTCAAAGCCATTACTGAAGAAAGAGCCATTTAAAGCCTACTGGTGGCCAGTTTGTTTCAAGATATCCTGTTGAAAAACAACCTAAACTTAAGGTCTAAGTAATCTTGATATTTTTTAACAACGTAGCCAAATCTTATCCAGGCCTTTGAAAATGATCTCAGAACAAATAAACAAGACAGGAAGAACTTGTACCGCTGAACAGTCAGGTTGAAAGGGAGACCTTATTTCAGTCAATCCGACAATACATTTTAAAAAAATTCTTCCCGTTTCAAGAAACATTCCAATTCCTCTTTTGGCTAAATGCTGGTAATTTTCCAACAATCTTGCAATCTGTAAACTAAATCAATTTTTAAATCTGCAAGCAATTGCCTACCTCGTCTTTGTCAACCTCCTCATCAACTTCATAGACGTGAACTGGAAGTTTATCCAACTTGGCCACTTTGCTTTAAAGAGAAGAAAGAAATCTGTTTTATAATCTATGCATTTCTTCCTCCATCAGAGGAACCAACATTTAACAAATCCAAAGCTGGTCCACTCAGCTGAAGAATAAAAACAATCGGCACTACTGCTTTGCAAAGTGGGTGATTCCAGAGTTAGAGAGCCCCCAAAAGCCATGTAGAAAAGCTGGCATAGATATATTTAAAATGGGAAAGCGTAGGGGCGCCTGAGTGGTTCCATCGGTTGAGTGTCCGACTCTTGATCTCAGCTCAGGTCTTAATCTCGGGGTCATGAGTTCAAGCCCCACCACGTTGGGCTCCGTGGAGGCTACTTTAAAAAAAAAAAAGGGAAAGTGTATTAATAAACAAAAACTTGGTAGAATAACTTTTAAAGATTTATTTTATTTATTTGAGAGAAAGAGAGAGCGAGCACAAGCGGGGGGAGGGGCAGAGGGAGAATCTCAAGCAGACTCTGTGCTGAGCGCCGGGCCCGACTTGGGGCTTGATCTCACAACCCTGAGATCATGACCTGAGCCAAAATCAAGAGTCAGACGCTTAACTGATTGAGCCACCCAGGCGCCTCAGTAGAATAACTTTTAAAATGAAGTTTATAAGAGAAAATGGAAAATGGGATCATGGCCTTTAGAGTGGGAGGCACGGTCTTGATGATGACAGTGTTAACAAAAGCACAGTAACAGCAGCCTGCACTTATTAAACAGTATGTTCTAAGCACTGGGCTTCACATACATTATCTCCTTCAGTCCTTTAGATGGTGGGGGCTGGTGTCAAGACCATTTAATAGGTGAGGAAACTGAGGCTCACAGAGGGGAGAGTGAGCAGAGGATACAGGCAGAGTATAGAATTTATGTTAGAATCCTCCCTCTCTTTCTTACCACACAACTGGAAAATTATTAATGCCAAAGGTGAAATCGACCAGTGGTAAAGGTATCTCATCCAGTAAGTTCACTATATCTCATAGTCTGTTCTATGATAACCAGGAGAATAGTATGAACCAGACTATCAGTGAAGATAGGTTAATACAATCAAATGGAAAGACCTTAAAAATCCCCAAATAAGTACTGGGTAAATATAGAACTAAGGAGCATACCCATCTGGAGAAGATAATGCTGGAAGGGAGTGTTTTAAGCTGAGGTTCAAAAAGAGTCAATCGGGAAGTTGGCTGAACACTCTGAAGGAGTGGCTGAACCACACAAATAGGAAAAACAAACAGCAAAGTTCACTGAGAATAGTTTCAATGGTTCAAACTCATAGATGCCCCAAACACAGAGGAAAAATATATCAATAGGGTCTCCATTATAGGTAAAATTTTCATTGGTGATGGTTACTTTTAAAATACAACCCATCATTATTTGATTTTGATTTCGATTTTCATAATCAGCTATACTAAATTTACCAACTGCATCATTTCAGGATGTACCATTTGGTAACTTAACCTCTCACCTGGTCCACTTTATTGACCACTAATCAATCTAAACACACTTGTTTTTGGTGTATTCCAGAACGCATTAATACTTTAAAGAAGGTAAAGAAAACAGTCGGGAAATGTGTGCTCTTTGATTTACTTTTTTTTTCTTTTTTAAGATTTTATTTATTTATTTGACAGAGAGAGCAAGAGAGCACAAGCAGGAGGAGCAGTAGAAGGAGAGGGAGAAGCAGGCTTTGCGCTGAGCAGGGAGCCCGACGCGGGGCTCAATCCCAGCACCCTGGGATCATGACCTGAGCCAAAGGCAGACGATCAACCATCTGAGCCACCCAGGCGCCCCTGATTTACTTTTTTTTAACATAAAATTTATTCACTATAAAATGCTTTTTATGTCTCTTCAAAATATTCTTTCAAAGATAAAACACACTGTAGCATTTATGTTTTGTCTTCTACTTCTCACTGAAGGTACTTTACCGGTTGTGTTTTATCAGTGGTATCCTGAAAAGAACCACTGGCCATAACTAAACCATCCATGTGTTTTTTACCATTTACCAATCCGCGAGTGCTAGGTTTGAGTCCTACTTTCAAATACCCCGGAAATAAAAGCTATTCCATATACATATAAACCATCTAGGAATATTTTCTCCAATTACTCTGATTGCATATGAAGTTACATACCTCCCTAAGCATTTCAAGTGCAAAAAACTGTTGCCCATGTGTATGACCCCACCTTGTGGGGTCTGACCATTTACTCACTTTGGAAGCTGTCGAAACTCTCCCGAGTAATCTTCAAATTTATAGTTCACAAGATGCCAGTCAGAGTTATAGGTTTTGATGCACTATGGGGGGACAGATTAAAAAAAAAAAAAAGTGTAAGAGGAAAAGAAAAAAGATATGTGATGGCTTTTGGAGGACGTTTGGGAAGGTTTATGAATGCACACCCACACAAACATCAAAAAAAAATTCTTTCACCTCAACCCTCTTGTGCCTGAAATTCCACCATCAGAGGTTCCTGTAAAGCTTAAAAATCACTAAAACACTACCCTTGGGAACAGGGTCACTTTAAGTTACCATCATTCATGATCAGAGAGATTTTGCAAGGGGACAAACTTCACCTCAGTTGCCGCATTTACATAACAAACAATGTACTGCTTCTGACTTCAGACCCTTTCAGGATGTTTAGTAATGTTACAACTAGCTCTGTTATTAAGTATAATAGAAATCTGCCCTCGGTTTTTCCTTCTATTTATAAGGGCCAGAGTGAGGTTATTAGGAGAAAAGATTCAGATTCCAGTTCACAATGGCACCGTGACGTCACCTTGCGTGCACACATATGTGTGAACCAAAGTAGGGAGCTTTACCTTCTACCATGACACTAACCTACACACTGGTGTGGGGGCCAGGGCAGGCTGCCCCAAAATGTACAACAATGGCATATTGCTTATTTTGAACTGAAGCTTCTTGGGAGTCAACCTGCTCAAAGGACATTGAGACCCTCCTCTGTCCCCGTGAAAGCCAGAAACAAATCTCCCATATGAAAATTACTCTCCTGTACTAAGAAGTAAAAAAATCCTTATCACCAGAGGTAGAGACTTTAAAGTTGAGAAAGCTACAGAATTAAACCTCATTATTTTTTTCTCATCTACTACCTCAGCCTAAATTCTGCTTAGAATTCCTTACTAATTAAAGCTCCCAAACATCTGTCTTCTTTATCCTGTCAATTCCTCATAGATCTATTGTCTTTTTGTCTAAAATGTGTAAAAACTACCTGCCTTGGTCATTTCTTGGGGTTTCAGTTTCATTATTGGACCTCCATGTGCACATAATAAAATTTTGGTTTTTTCCCTCCTGTTAATGTTTCTCATATCAAGTTAATTCCTACATCAGCTAGAAGAAACCCTCAGAGGAAAAAAGTAAGTTTCTACATCCCCTACATTGCATTAAACTACCTTACTACCCAACAGACTCAACGGACCAGCATGGTGTCTTTCACTCATCTATCCAGGATGATCCACTGAATAGTGCGTTGACTCTAAAGATTGTAAGACCGCATCCACCAGAACTTCAAATATGAATGAGTCAAAATCAATAGGGGAAGCGTGCGATTAAGTTACCATCAGCTAAATTGATTTTCTGTGTAGTCAGCTCTTGGCTACGCATATGTAAACTTCAGTGTGGAAAAAAAACATTGAATGAGTAAGTAAAATGAGTGCCTTACCTAGTTGACTTGACTCTGGCTGTAATCAACATGATGATCAAAGTGTCGGTTCTGCTTACTTCACTTCATCATTTAGAAGGCCAGCCTTACGTTTCACAGCTTATGCCTGAAGGCCTTCTGAAGCAAACTCCCCTCCACACCAAAGTCCCTAAAATAACTACAGCAATGCCCAGTGCCTCTCTCGTGCCAGACTATGCTAAGCACTCTACAGGCAAGCTCGTGAAGGGCAGGCAGTGTAAGATTTTTATGTTATCATTCTGAAAGCAGAGAAGGGTTAGGAACAGAGTCGGATGGGGGAGCGGAACAATTTTTCAATCATCTCTTTGCCAAGGAGTGACGAAGGTTTTTAAATACTATTTTATTCTTATAAATGCTTCTCAAAAGTATTTTCAAAGCATTTTCACATTGAGAACATCAGACATCCACACTCAAAGTCACATTCCAAACCAAGTGTGATTTCAGAATTACCTGTAGGTTTGGGTTTTCCCGCTATTCTCTCTAGATCCATTAGCACGGCCAAGTCAGCTCTGACCAGGTGTGATACAGGCTTGTGCACGCGCTCCTATTCTCTATTCAGCTTTTTGAACAAGCGCAGCAACTAAAATCATACCACCAAAGTCTCTGGCAGGACATTAAACCTACTCTGAAATATGACATGTAACTGCCCACCTAAAAAATAAATAAATAAGCAGACACTTGTATACAATCGGTGCATTTATGAATGCAACACCTGAGTGCCCAGATTTTTAATATCTTAGATAACATGGGTAAGATAATTACCATGTTTAAATATCTTACGTCATAAGAAACTATAAAAACCCAGTTAAGCAGGTTAGATAGCCAGAGAGTCATTCATTTAATAAGCCCTTGTTGACAATGCACACAGCAGATACCAGCTAAATTCTAAGGCTGAAGCACAGAATAAGGTAAGCAGCCCCGCCCCTCCGGGGATGTAGAAAGTCTAGAAGATGAGGGGTTACATCAGAAATCAGCATCCAGAGAACTGTAACTCTAGAAAGACAGGGATCCAACTGGCTGATTCCATGACTGACCTTTCCAACTTGTGAAATTCAATAATATTTTGAAGTTAATACTGAAAGGTTTTTGCAGTTGTTTTAAAAAGAAAGCCATTAAGTCATTCTCGGCTGGACCAGAGGATGGAGAGGAAGTGCTGTTTCACTCCACCCTAGTGGCAGGGTCCCAAGAGGCCTTAGCTCTGTTGGCTGCAGCAGGATAGCTCGAAGCTGTTATTGCTCAGCCTGTGGTGACTGAAGAACTGAATGGAGAGCTGTCCCTCCAAAATCCTATTTATTAAGCAATTGGGAGAACTGAATTAGTAATCAATATTGCTCCATGTTTTAAAATAGGGGGTCAACAAAACTCTTTCTGCAGAAGGCCAGATAATATTTTCAGCTTTGAGGATCACATGGTTGCTGCCACAAACACTCAACTCTGAGTTATAATGTGAAAGTAGTCATGTTAACGGAGGGGTGTGGCTACAATAAAACTTTATTTACAAAAACAGGCTGCAGGCCAGACGTTGCCTGTGGGTCCGGCACAGTTTGTCCACATCCTGCTTTAAAATAAACACTTAAGACTATATAAACATATCTGGCTCTATTTGTCCGGAATTAATTTTACTAATATAGTAGCAAAGAAAGTAAGACAAGAAGTTCTTTTCAGAGGATGAGAGATCATTACTTTTACAATTTTAAATACATATTTAATTTTTCGGAAATCTCAATGGAATTAATATTGTGACTATGATCTTGTCACTTTAATTGCTCTTCACTTTTAAAAGCATAACTTCCTTGTGGTGGGCAAACTTATTGATGGGCATATGTATCATCCAAAAATCAATGAGAAAAATAGGGATAAAAATCCATTATTTTTAAATGAAGGAGCACTTCAAGAAACAAAATTAAAAGACCTAATTAGTTCATGTTATCTAAAAGCACCTGGAAGAAGAAACAAACGCCCCAAGGGCGGGGGTGGGGGGGGAAGCAGTCTAAATGCAGTAATTTCTCTTTCCTCCATAACAAGATAATCATTATTTGTATGTTCAAACAAGAGTGGTAAGAATCGTACATTGATCAGAGATAGAGTCGGGCTCCGCTCATTATCATCTGGCACTTCATGAACATTGAACTAGTCTTGAAAATAAGTTACAAGTATAAACATATAAATGAAGTAAATGAATACATAAATGTGTGTGCTGAGTCTCAGCTGAAAATAATCTCAATAACAAATCCTCTGCCAAAGATTTCCAGTGAGTTCATAAGAGTTACTCCTTATACCTCTAAGTTCTGCAGAATTCATGTTTTAAACAGCCGTCAGAAACGACCCCTGTTGACATTTCTGTCCAAGCTTCAGGCTCTGAAAATCCTATTCTATTCTCCTATTTTAACTTCCACTACAAAAATGTAATTACATCTCTGACACTTGCTTGAAAATATCATTGAAATTTAAAGAAGGGGGAGCGTTAGCAAAAAGTGGCTTTAAAATAAGGTATAAATTGATGTAGAAAAAACACATTACCTCCGTGACAAATAAGCTCTGCGCTTCCTCTTGCGCGTCTGCAGGAACCGTGGAGCACATATACCGACCCTGTCGCCGCAGAGTGGCGGTCTGTGGAGGAAAGTGCGGGCACAGGGTTTGGTTACTCCAAGATGGAAAGATGCCAGCCAGCGTCGGGGTGCAGCGGGGCCCCACAGGGACACAGTCACTCTAGTCTCTGCCAGCCCCATGCTTCTTCCTCCTTGGGTCACGCACAACAGACCCCTTTGGGCACCAGAAAGTTCAAAGTTGTGTGTGGGGCAATGGCTCCCCCTTCTTTCTGGGTCAGGGGCCCCATGACCCCTCCAGGGACCCCTTTTGCTCCCCCCACCCCCAGGCAGGGTAGGGGCCCCTTTCAGAATCCCTAACACTCCACAACCCCAAGTGCTTGATCTAGTCCCACTACGTTGCCTTTTACTTGTCTTAACCGCCTTTTTCTAGTGTAAAACAGACATATCATGAAATTTACCATTTTAACCTTTTTTTTTTAAGTTTTTTTTTTTTTTTAAGTAAACTCTACACCCAACATGGGCTCGAACTCACGACCCTGAGATCAAGAGTCAGGAGCTCCACCAACTGAGTCAGCCAGGCGCCCCATTTTAACCATGTTTAAGTGTAGAGTTCAGTGGTATTGAGTACATTCACACTGCTGTGCAACCCTCATCACATCTATGTCTTCTTTTCCAGTTTTATTGAGAAATAATTGACATACATCGCTGTGTAAGCTTAAGGCATACAGCAGGATGGTTTGCTTTACATCTATTGTGAAATAAGCACCATGATAGGTTCAGCTAACATCCATTTTCTCACAATAAAAAGAAAAGGGAAAGGGAAAAAGAATTTTCTCCTTGTGATCCTTGAAATCTCCTAGGATTTACTCTCTTAAGAACTTTCCCATATATCATTCATATTCATGGTAGTCGCCATGTGGTACATCACACCCCTAGTGCTTATTTATCTTATAACTGGAAGTTTGAACCTTTTGACCCCCTTTCTCTAATTCTTCTTCCCCCTACCCTCCACCTCTGGTTACCACAAGTCCGATCTCTTTTTCTATGACTTTTGTCTTGTTTCATTTTATTCCACATATAAGTGAGATCACACAGTATTTTGTCCTTCTCTGTCCAACTTTTTTCACTTAGCAAAATGCCGGCAAGGTCCATCATGTTGTTGCAAATAGTAGGATTTCCTCATTTCTTATGGCTTAATATTATTCTGTTGTAAATATATACCAGAACTTCTTTATCCATTCATCTATCAATGGACACTTAAGTTGTTTCCATGTCTTGGCTACTGTAAATAATGTTGCTATAAACACTGGGGTGCGGATATCTTTTTGAATTAATGTTTTCATTTCCTTTGGATAGGTTCCTAGAAGTGGGATTATTGGGGGTCATATGGTAGCTCTACTTTTAATTTTTTGAGGATCCCCCATACTGTTTTCCATAGTGACCGCACTAAATTACAATTCTACCAACAAGGCACAACAGTTCCCTTTTCTCCACATCCATGCCAGCATCTGTTACCTCTTGTCTTTTTTTTTTTCTTTCTTAATGTGTTATACCAATAGCTTTATTTATTTATTTCTGTTATCTCTTATCTTTTGGATGACAGCCATTCTAGCAGAAACAAGTGATATGTTATTGTGATTCTAATTTGCATTTCCCTAATGATTAGTGATGTTGAACATCTTTTTATGAACTACTCACTTTTTTTATACCTTCTTTGGAAAAAGGTCTATTCAGGTCCTTTGTCCTTTTCAATGTGGGTTATTTGTTTTTTTGTTATTGAGTTGCGTGAGTTCTTCATATATTTTGGATATTCGTTTCCCATTCAATAGGTTGTCTCTTCTTTACTTTATTGATGGTTTCTTTTGCTTTGCAGAAGCTTTTGAGTTTGGTGTGGTCACACTTGTTTACTTTTTATTTTGTTGCTTTTTAAGTTATCGTACCCCCTCCCCCCAAAATCATTACCAAGACCCATGTTAAAGAGCTTTATTCCAATGTTTTCTTCTGGGAGTTTCGTGATTTCAGGTCTTTCATATAAGTCTTTGATCCATTTTGAGTTCATTTTCATGAGTAGTTTAAGACATGGGTCCAGTTTCATCCTTTCACATGGGAACAGCCAATTATCCCAAAACCATTTATTGTCTCTTCTCCATTCAGTATTCTTGGCTCCCTTGTCAAATATTAGTTGACTGTATACGCTTGGGTTTATTCTGGGCTCTCGATTCTGTTCCATTGGCCTACGTGTCTGTTTTTATGCTGGTACCATACTATTTTGATGACTACAGCTTTGTAAGTAGAGCTTGAAACAGGGTGTGTGATGCCTTCTGCTTTGTTCTTCTTTCTCAGGATTTCTTTGGCTACTTGGGGTCTTTTGTTTTTTTTTGTTTGTTTGTTTGTTTGTTTGTTTTATTTATTTATTTGACAGAGAGAGACACAGCGAGAGAGGGAACACAAGCAGGGGGAGTGGGAGAGGGAGAAGCAGGCTTCCTGCGGAGCAGGGAGCCCGATGCGGGGCTCGATCCCAGGACGCTGGGATCGTGACCTGAGCCGAAGGCAGCCGCTTAACGACTGAGCCACCCAGGCGCCCCTACTTGGGGTCTTTTGTGATTCCATATAAGTTTTAGGAGTGTTTTTTCTACTTCACATTCACTGCCACATCCCCGGTGCCTAACAGCAGGGTAACCAGACAAGCAGAAGGTGCTCAATCAATAGTTGTTGAATAGATCTATGAATTGTGAATGCTACCATCCCTCCTAAACATTAGAACTGTTCTCGTGTTTAAGGAGGATTAATGCTTATTTTAAATAATAAAATGCCTCATGACTTTAGGCAGTAGCACATCCACCCTAATTAACGTCATTTGGAAGGTACTGTTTTTGTCAAAATGAGGAAATGGGACCTCAGGCTTCAGAAAGCAATGTTCTAGATTTTTTCTCCCAAGGACTGTAATCCTTGGATACTATTAACAGATCGTAGTTACAAAAACAGCATACATGAAAACATTTTGCTAAGAGATCTACCCTGCGGTAGCTCTTCGTGGCTGCTTACCTAAGCTGGGATCTCCCAGCATTTGTCCCAAATGGTTTTCTTCTTCTTTGGTTGGAGGAAACTTTAGGTCAAATCCGTGATCCCTCCCCTCGAGCACAGGTAGAAAACTTCATGGCATATATCTTAAATATAATTTAATTTTATTTCCTGCCCCTGTTTTCTCAATGTCATGTCTCCTTCACCTATTTTACTCATTTTTGCATGGTCAATCTTTGAAAGTAATCTTAAGCCCTGTTTTTAGAATAAGTCCCCTTATTCTGAAGAAAGGGAAAGAAGGAACTCCATTCTCCACTAAGTCCTTAATGGGTGAATTACTAATTCATTCAGCCTCCAAAAGGGCTTTGTAGGCCCTTGCTCTTGATTTCTTTACAAATATCACAAATGGTGACCCTTACTTCCCAGCTGTTCCCATGAAATACCAAAGAGATATGTAACAACAAGCACTGAAGAGGCATAATCTATTCCAAAAGTTTCCAAGTAAGAAGTGATTCTAAGAGGTTGTCAAAACTATTAAAAATCAGGAATAATATAAGAAAAGGGGAATTGTTCAAGAAACCGTGTATGCTTCAAAGAAGGATTCACTCTACAGCCCTACTTATCTTGATGTATTTGGGTCTATCAAGATTTTTGAAACTAATTATTACACTTTCAAAATGTTCAGGAAATGCTCAGGTCAAGAAATGGGATGATTAGAGGCATTTCCAGCCTATTTCCCATCACAGCACTAGTCAAAAGAGAAAATTTATTACAACATTCTCCCAGTAGAATCACCAACTCAAGAAACTTTAATTGTGTGACACTTTTCCAAATGCCTCTAAGGTGAGAGAAACAGGATATGGATCTTTTTGATTCTTGTAGATCAGAGTGAGTGCCATTATGCTCTCACTTTATAAAGAAAGCAACTTTAATCATTAAAGAGAGACCTGACCTTTAACAGATAAGAGAGCACCAGGCATAATTAAACCAATCATCTGTGTGTTTATTTACTACCCACCAGTACCAGGATACTAGGTTTGAATCCATTACTGATCAAGTCCTAGCTCTGATTTTGACAAAGCTTAGTTTTCTGACAAGAGCCCTTCGCTCCCCCGGAGACTTCATCCAAATAAACTTAATGCATTTCTTAAAAACCATTCACTTAAATGAGACATAGTTCTTTAATGTTATTTTTATGTCTATTTCTTGTTGTATATAAAATTGGATGTTTTAGATGATCTCTTTTAGATAGATGGCTGCTATCCTTCCCTACATATGCATGCTGTTCCTCACACTAAAAGGTGGAGACAATCTCCCTCTCCTTGAATCTAGGCTGGCTTTGACCAATCCAATGAGGGGGAAGTGGCATTCTGCCAGTTCCAAATTTAGCAAACTAGCAGCTCTTGGAAGACAACCACCACATAAAAAGTTCTACTACCTGAGACCACTATGCTGTGAGTCCACACTAGCCATATGGAAAGGCCAGATATAGAAAGATGGCCCGCCAACCCACAGCTGGTTCCAGCCAAACTGGGAGAGTCACCACAATGTACATGGGGAAGCATTCCAGCCCCTGCAGACAGCAAGTCAAGCAGAACTATCTAGCTGAGCCTTGATCAGATTTCAGAATTGTGAGAAATTATAAATTATTGCCCTAAATTACTAGGCTTTGGAATGGTTTGTTACTCAGCAATAAATAACTATAACAAGACTGTAAGAGATTAGGAACATGTCCTAATTAATGTACTGAGGAATACTGCTGTTTTCAGGAAAATCTTTTCAAATACTAATCACAATATAGAGTAAGGACAGAAGCATCGAGGGGACACACTAAGCTGCAATCTGGTTTCCACATTCACCTTTCCTAGGACTTCTGTCAGTGTCCTAAGGGTGGACAAGTAAGATAGAGAAAAATGTCTGTTGGACTTTAGGAGTAAAGATCAATGGCTTCTCTTCCCCCAAATCATTGTACTGATCATTTTAGGGCTCAGCATAAATATCATTTCATCCATCTATCCATCCTTCCCCTCACTGAGTCACTACTTTCAACCACCAGACACAGAACTAGCAGCTGGAGACACCAAGTTTAAGAAAGTGTACTTGCTGTCCCTATAAAGCTTATAGTCTCATGACAGAGGATGAGGAGGAAATAAATTAGCAGTGCTGCGAGTACTACAGAAGAGTATGAGAGAAAGGGGTACAGAAGCACAGGCTGAAATGAGAGGAAAGAAGAGGGAAATCTAAATCCAATAGGGAGGAGAAAAGGACATCAAGAAGATGTGCACCAAGGCAAAGACACTTAAACTAAACTGTACAGGATGAGTACATGCTGTATTCAGTACAAAGGGGGCAGAAACTTAGGGGTTAAAAGAGCAAAATCAAAACACAACGAATTAGATTAGCTCTTTGCACACACACAAGAGACCCATTAAATCCTAGAACTACAAACATATCCTATGCCAAAGGAAAAACTGCCCAGAACACTAATTAAATTTGAATTAAAAAACACGGAAGGATGAAAAACCCCACCAACCTATAGCCTAATCAATGGTTTTAACTCATCTGGGGAAAGAATGAGCCAATAGAAGGAACGGGTCTTACATAAAGCAGAGCAATTTTGTCAGCGTCTTTATCCCCATTTAACAGGAGAGACTGGAATCTACCAGCTGGGCCACTGGGGCACCATTAACATTGGACTTGGCACCAGTGAGGAGTCATCGCTTCGTGTCCTCAGTTCCCAAGGTCTTCCCACTCATTGCTGAGTCCAGCCTCCCCAATTCACCTGTTTATAATGTGATTCCCATTTAGACTTTCCTAATGAGAGAGAGATGACACAGCCAATGAATGTATTCTGATCGGCTTATTAATTCTAGTTCTCAAGGCTCATAATTAAATAGCATTTGGTTTGTTCTCTCGTGGGGTTGTCTGCTACAAGTCAGTTCTCTGAGCCCAAACAACTCTGGTCACACTGAACAAACTCAGTTTCTGGACTTGCAAAGCTAAGATCTGACCCCAGACCTTGGTGACTTATGAACCACGGCCGATGAGGCCGCGTCTGATAGCAGCTGGTCAACCTCTGACTCCGTTATCCAAAACTTTCTGGCAGGCGCACATGCCACTTTCTCCTATCGGACTGTGGAATCCTCTGAGAGCAGGAGACATATGCCCCCATCTGTATGTCTGTGCTAAGTACTCAATAAATGTTTCAAGAATGAATGAACAAAATAGTCAATGAAGAGAGAAATAGGTCTCTACCAATAATCATCCATTACTTGTATATAATTTTTTTTCTGTTATTACAAATAGTTCTCTGGCCCATTATGAAAACTGAAGTCTTCCCTTGAAGACTACAGCATGAGTGAATGCTCTATTTTAATTTCTCCATAGATTCTGTTTATTAAAACTCGCATTTGGGTAATAGTCTACTGTATGCCAAATCGATTCACATTAAATTTCTGCAGTTTTATTTATCTGGCTTGTAACAGAGTCTCAATCAATACCTGGAGATTTATACTCAATGAACGCTAACGCCCTCCTCACAAGTGAACTTAATTTTCTTTTTCATGGTTGTGGTATTCTCTTCTTTTCTATCCGTTAAAATCATATTCCTGCTAAAAAAAATGGGTCTGTATCCACTTTATATAAATCAACATCAAGGTGGACATTCAAAGAATATCTGTCCTATTTCTATGTTTGGAAATGAATTATTTCCATTCTACTAAGAAAGCTTAGCAGCAGCATTCTCTAAGTAGCTTTCCGCACTTGCAAGGGGGAGGGAAGAAACACTTCACACTGTGAAGTGTGATAAGATCTGCAAATTAAATATAAATGCAGCTAGCATCTCCGACAACCACTCTGGATAGAAATCTCATAGCACAAAGCACAATTTAAAAATAAAAGCCCTGGGTGTGCCTGAGTGGCTCAGTCAGTTGAGCATCCAAGTCTTGATTTTGGCTCAGGTCATGATCTCAGGGTTGTGAGATCAAGCCCCACACCGGGCTCTGCACTCAGTGCAGAGTCTGCTTGTCCCTCTCCCTCTGTTCCTCTCCCCACTCTCTCTCTCTGTCTCTCTCACTCTCAAATAAATAAATAAATAAAATATTTTTAAAAAATAAAAATAAAAGCCCTCTTCTAGCTACTATAATAGTCTAAATTATTTTCAGTCAGTTTCTGTTACTTAGGTTTAATGCTGGTAGTCTTTGACACAAAGAGATCCTTAATTACCTTGGCCAAGTATGGACAGGAGTCTTACAAGGAATTCCAAAAAATGTCAGGAGTTACTGAAAAGAAAAATTTAGAACTGCTACAGGAAGAGAAAGGGGTGAAGTCCTCGCCCAAAGGGCTCAGAAGATGATCCAAGGACATGTGAGAGCCCAGGTCAATCTTCAGGAGACCTTTTTTTTTTTTTTTTAATGGAATGAGTTGAAGTTCAGAGTTGCCCCCAGACCTGAATAGAAACAGCAGAACTTGTAACTATCTCCAAGTCTAATTTGGAAGAACAAATTTCAAATAGATAAAAAAACTTTTTTCTCTCTTGGTTGAAATGACTCCCCCCAAAGACTGGGGTCACTTCAGCGACTATGAGCCATAGCCCAGGGTGCTTGGCCCAGGGAGGCAGGGCCATGGGTCACCTGAAGGGACAGACAGACATACCATACAGGCCTGATCTGGGCCAGCCTTGGGCCTTCCTGGCACTTCCTGACCCTCTTCTTTATCACTCACAGCTGTTCCCCTGATGGCCTGCTACAAACCCTGGTCTTCATCTTCAGCTTGGAATCTCTCTCTACGAATGGAATTCCTGACCCCAACCTGGCTCTGTCCTCCCTCCATCAGTGCCGGCCAACCCACCACCCTGACCCCACTGAAGCTGGGATACCGAGAAGCTCATGTTTCAAACTGCAAGAAATGTGAGGTGAATAATTTAATTCAACTTCCTATGGAAGAATCTGAGAAGTGATATTGGAAAGGGGTTTGAATGGAGAGCCAGGAAACCTGAGTCCTCATCTGAGTGTGGCCTCTAATTAGCTGTGTGATCTTGAGGGAAAGTTTTAACTTTCCACATCTATAAAATAGAGAGTTTTCTAAGGATCTCCAGGCTTACTGTGTAATTTTAAAATTCCACAGTTCTGTGAACAGGGAATTCTAAGTCTATCTGTCTCAAATGACTTATTATCTGAGTGCTATGAGGTGCTTTGAGAGAAACTAAAAGACATCCAAAAAAATAAGACTAATACTAGGTTTGCTTTGATTGATTACCCCATTTATTTTTTTAGGAAAGGAATCCTTGGATTTGAGGGAGGGAAGAGTCACTCTGTAGACTTAAATAAATGTAGGGTGAGTGGTAACAGAGACGTGCTTTTGTGTCATTGTTTCTTTACGGTTCTAACCCTCTCAACCCATATGGTATGGGACTTTTTATTAATCACTTTAGAATGGGCATTAAAACCCTAACAAAACAACCCTCTTAATTCCTGGTGGGAAGCATGCATAGCCACTGCTGTTTAAAATACCCTATTTTATAAGATTTTAATTAAGAGACTGAAACAAAAGGCCCACCCTTCCCCTGGGGCCATATGAACAATGAGCTAGAGACAGGATCCCAGAGAAGTGGGTGGGCTGCAACACCAGCCAGCTGCAGGCTTCCGCCACCAACAACTGTCTCCCCATCTCTCCTGTTCAAAGGAGCATAGGGCTGGGAGTGTCCTCCCTCAGACAGAAAAACAAACATCACAGGCAGCGCAGAAGGGAGTGCAGGCCTTGAAACAGGAAGAGACGGCTCCTCCAGTGTTCTAAGCAGAACAGCTCTGAAGAGAGGGGAGGCCACAGTGCATCAGCTGAGACACTGAGTGACGACAGGTGAAGGCCTTCAGGAGGCGGAAACTGGTCTGTTAGGCACGTGGCTGCAGAATGTCAAAGAGTGCAGGACATTTCCTAGGTGCCACCTTACCTCTGAGATGGGCTCTGAGGCCTGCGGACGGCCTGAGGTCGGACACGAGGGCCTAACACCCACTCTGACAGATGATCTGCTGGACAGGGAAGCCCACCAGGTCTCAGGGCCTGGGTCAGCTCCCACCTACCCTCACGCAAAAATGTGGACTCTCTCTTCCCCACCCTGTTTGTAATTCCATATAAAGCATCCTGTGCTTGTGTTCATTTTTGTGTTTGTTTTGATTCACGTAGTAGAACTATGCCCTCAGACCTTTGAGGGCTTGATGCATTTGCAGAGAAAGATCTTCCAGGAGAAGGACAACCGTGGGGTGTGGTAGGAGGGGGCCAAAACTCAGTGAGGGGAGGGAAGTGGATGGCGCCAGAAATCAAAGCCCAGGCGGTTGAGGGAAGACAGCTCTTCGGGCTGGCGTCCCTCAGCCTGGCCCATCTCCTTTACTAAGCAAGTAAGCCCTGGGTTGAATTTATACTGTGCCCAACTGGGCCAAATGGACAGAGTCCGCTTCAATGTTCTAACGTTATCCTAGATTTTCAACTACTCCCTGTTAGACAGGCAGCTCTCAATACCTCCTTTCTTAGGTTTCTAAGCCTGAGCCAGACTGCAGAGAACCTCACATGTCTGGGGAATTGGGTCCCTTTATATCATATGCTGGACACCGGCCTTGGTTGCATTTGTCTGTGCATGAAACATTACTACGAGAAACTCTGGGGACTTTACTGTGACTTATCAAGCACAGCGTACTGGAGCCTTTCCAAATGTCTGGCAGAGGTATTTGTTTCAGAGCAGATGACTCGCTTTAGGAGGATTTAGCCCCAAGCCAGGCTGGAAACGGCGTTTCCAACATCTCCTTGCGGAGATCATGTCTTGGCGACTGACTCAGTGTTCTATTAACCTCAGAAGATCCCATTTTCAGTTTCCTGAGATCTCTCAATGTCCAATTCATTAATAATTAAGAAAATGGACAAGGCATGGTACAGGACAAGGGTCTAGAAAAGGAATCCCATTTAGGTTTCTGGAGGGATTTAACAGAAAACAACATTCAAGGAACCCAGTAAAACCATGCTGGGGGCCGCCTGTCCCCACAGCCCCTCCTCACCAGCCCCTGCAAGCTCCCCAGGCTCCCATCCTGCACCATCCTTCTCTGCTTGCTCAATAGTGCCACCCTGTGTGACGTCAGTGACTTTCCTTGCTGGACGTCCCCACGACAATGCACTGATGTAGGGTGCTCCTGCGTGCAGCTGGTATGCCCAGCTCCCCTCTATCATTCCTCTTACGCGTTCTCTGCCAGTCATCGCTCTAAAATTTTCATCTGCTAGCATCAGGCCTCAGCTTAAATCCTTTCCATGACTCCTCATTGCCACCAGAATAGAGTCCAAGCTCCTCAGCAGACCCAAAGACCTTGGCTGAGCAGCTCTAATGATTTTTCTGGACTCACCTGCCCTTCTTCAGCCCTGCAGCACATGGGGACTTGTGACTCCCTCATGCACCAGGCCACTCACCTGGCTGCAGAGCTGCTCCCCCTACCCACGTCTCCTACCAGCCTCGAGACCCACGGACTATGCTGCTCATCTTTGCTTTTCCAACACCCAGCAGAACATCTGGCACAACGTAAATGTTTGCTGAGTGAATGGGCAGTTGAGATTTTAAAATGGGGATTCTTTTATTCAATTGTAAGATCACTCAGGGTTCCAAATGAGACAGTGTCTCAGAACTGCTGAGCCATCAGGTAGCTTCTGTCACCACATAATGTCCTGTTTCCTAAAGTGTCACATGCATTTATAGGTGTCAGTAGACGTTTGAGAGTCATAAAAATTTCATTCTGCTAACCCCCCAAATTATATATTACATAACTTTCCAAATGCAGTAAACTATAACTAAATAAGTTAAATGTTCAGGACCCTTCATGACCAGACTCACCAATTAAGTTCAGTTTTTAGAGATTCTATTTGGTTTATGTTTGGCTTGGTTTGGTGTTAAAAAGATGCTTGGTTTTAGTCACTCTTAAGTACCACTTCACGAGAGAGAATGGTGGGGGGGTAATCCAGAAAACCAGGTCATTTGGTCATTTGGGGGACAAGTGGCAGGTCCAGCTTCCCCATGAGTAAGGGGCTCAACCTGTTCCACATCACATGACTGCAAATCCTCAAAAATGAATGATGCTACCCCGAAGGAAGGAGGCTGCTTCCTAGGCCCTCAGCTCTCTTCCTGCCAACTGACGTCAGCCATGGGTGCAAAGAGCTTCCCTGCATGGTGCTGTCTCTGGATTCTCGCATATCTATGAGAACCTAAATTTTAGGGCAAATGTTATCTCTGAACTATAGATTAAGAAAAGTGAGTTTTAAGAAGGCTTCTCATTTACCCCATCACCCAGATTAATAACAGAGAGACCTGGGGCTAAACTTCAGGTCACACGAGTAAATCTTGGGTCTAGAGCATCTACCATCCCTATGATGGATTTATGTTCCACTTGGTAACAAAACCTTGAGGAAGGTATAAGCAAGCACAGTTTCTTTTGTTTTCTACTTATCTGTGTATGGCTCTGTAATCTTTCTCTAGAATGCAATTTTAGTTGCTGAAAAGACCATACCTTTGTGTGAACACCTAGCATAGTGAATATGCTTCGTGTTAAAACATGGCCATTATTTACATATTCCAAGATATTGGTGAGCTCTCCTCGTGTTCTCCTCATCACTCAGGAGTACAGTTGCACTGATGCACCAAGGACGATTGCTCTCAAATCCCTCCATGCATTTGTCAGCACCACCACCGCTGCGCTGGTCTTGTCAGAGCATCGGGCCTCAGCACATCAGTTCCTGGGATGCCATCCAAAGTCTTATTTTAAACACGGTGGAGCTGAGATTATGCTCCACAGATAAAACACTAAGCAGATGGGGAAGTCCTGACTCGAGGACCTCTGACATCAGGGGACTTTGCTGAACTTCCTTACTCTGTCCTCTCTGGATCTCATGCATACACTCAGCACGCACGCTCAGGCTGATGCCGGACACTCCGAGCAGGACACACTTGACAGTATCTAGGCTCTGCCAGGCAACCCTGGCAGGAAGAGGCAGAGCAATGGACACAGCAGGACCCACAAGTTGTAGGAACCACAGAGATTTTGAGCTTACTAATATGTTCAATGACATCTGGTAATTCTGAGGCCAAAACCTAGATTTTCTCTTTAGGGACTCTTTGTTCTTGTTTTTGCATGCAATCCTACTGTGTCTCCTTCTCTTCTACTCCCCTGATCTGCCACCTTGACAAAGTTTTACAGTTATGAATAATTATAAAGATCAATATTCAATGAATGTAGAAATAGAGTATAAATGAATCTCCATGTGCTTACATGGTCTTAGGATATCACCTTTGCTTAGAACTTTGTCTATGTGTGTCTGTTAGTCGTGTTTAATAACCTAAGACAAATACATTAATCACATACATAAAACTGTCCTCCTACCCCTCAATGCTTACAAGTATGATCTGTGCTTACCCCTTTCTACCAATTGTGGGACATTTACCATTCTCTCCGACCTATTTAAAATGTGAGCTAAACATTATTTCTTCTAAAAAAGCAAAGAAGATTTGAGGAAGGGAGGGAGGGAGGGAGGGAGGGAGTGTGACCTGATGCGGGGAGTACATGCATACAGTGCTGGACTACGAGTTTATCCAGTATCTTTTATTCTACATAAGAGAATCAACTCTTAGCCCCATTGATGCAGGTAATGTTATATGCCTGTGTGTGTGTCCTATTTCATCCAGTTATTTACGTAGTTAATCTCAACTCCCTACTTGATCATAAGTTTTCCTCAGCAGTGTGCAGTATTTCTTTTTTTCTTTTTTTTAAAGACTTTTTTTTAAAAGACTGCTTGTGTTCCCTCTCCCTCTGTGTCTCTGTCAAATAAATAAATAAAATCTTTAAAAAAAAAATAAAGACTTTATTTATTTGAGAGAGAGCGAGCGAGCAAGCCCAAGGTGGGGGGCAGGGGCAGAGGGAGAGGGAGAAGCAGACTCTGCACTGAGCAGAGAGCCCAACGTGGGGCTCGATCCCAGGACCCCGAGATCATGACCTGAGCCAAAGACAGACACTTAATTGACTGAGCCACCCATGTGCCCCACTGTGCAGTATTTCTAATAAAAATCATGTAATACAGGATCTACCTCAGTGAAAAAAGGCTACTTCCCTTACCAGGCGCCGTGTGGAAGAAAACGGCTAACGTGCTTTGTAAACACAGAGGTCAATCGGACAGGATTTTATTCTAATGGTTTTGGGGCGGGCACCAGAGTTCCCTGAGTTACCCAGCTCCCGGGACACCGTCACATATTCTGCAGGAATGTCCCCACGCCCCAATATAACACGGAACACAGGTCAGTCACGTCCCCTAGCGTGTATGCCGTGGAGCACGACATACACCCTCCACTGATGGGCGAATGGACCTGCTCTGCCTGTAACGGAGCGTGGGGACCCAGAGGGCCAGCCGTGGTCTTCCTCTCTGACCACCACGGTATCACGTGAGCTGAACCTCACTGAGGAGAAGCGGCAGGCTTCTCCTCATCCTCCGGTCCCACAAGGCTGCCACCTTCCTTTACAAAACACGGCACAAATCAAAGTTAATTACGGTTCCTCAATATATTGCTGTTGGTTGCTGATGGAGAATCCGGTAGAGAAGCTGTTACTCACAAGTAATTTTCACCCTCACCTAAGTAATACTGAACTGGCACGGTTCCAAGACTGATATTTCTTTAAGTTTGTTGAGCTGAACAAAATTTTAAACAAATTAAGGAACAAATGTGACAGTCAAGGAAATAATAACAACCAAGTGTTCCTACATCACTTGCTTTTCCTGTTGCAGTTCCAATAAGAAAGAAAGGTTACAACATATTTTATCTTCAAGGGGCCCAGGGATCCATCTCAAGCTTAGACTAAATGCTCAAAATAGTCATCTGACCAGCTATGCCTATAACTTATTTCTATTTAACTTTAGGTATCATCTAGGTTCAACAGCCCCAGTGGTTGGGCTGAACTATTTCACATCTTTACCTTTCCAAATCTCTATCAAACTGTTTAGTGTTTTGTTACATGTTGATTCACTTTACCCACGAGCCTTCCAAGGTCACCCTTGCCATGATCCATGCTGCCTACCAAACATCTCCCTGTGTCATCGCAAACATCAAAACGCCCCTTCTCTAAGTGCCACTTTACATCCCTCCCACGACCCCACACCATGCATTTCTGCTCGTTCACCCACCAGGTCCTCCACTATCTTCCTTTCTCAGTCCAACATCGACCTATAAAGACTCCACACCCGGCCAAGAGTCCATGGGAGGCCATTTCAGGACCTCGAGTGCCGTAGTTTTGGGCCCTGCTGCTATTCCGCACCCCCACACATACCATCTTGCCACTATAACCCCCCATCCTCAGTTTTCTCTTCTCAGTTCTCAAGCACTGACATTCCCAAAAAGGCTGTTTCCACCAAAATGTTAGGTGGAAGGGGCCCACTCTTGTTGGTGATTCATATATTCTCATTCTCGCTCCCTCTCACTCATTCATCCCACTCGACAAGTATTACTGAATTCCTGCCCTGTGCCATCTATTTCCAGGTGCTTGAAAACATCAGTGCACAGGACGAATAGCCCTGCCCCCACAGAGTTCACATGAATAAACATGTAAGTATGTTAGAAGTGGATAAGCAATGTGGTGAGAAAAAAATGAAACATAAATGGGACCAGGAAGGCAAAGGGGGTCAGGCGGTACGGAGTCGGCAAGGATCTCACTGACAAGGTAAGATTTGGCAAAAGGCTTTCAGGAGGCGGGAGACAGCTGGGTAAAGAATTCACTGGCACAGGAGAAAGCCTGAGCAAGGGCCCTAAGGCAGGAGACAGCCTGGGGTGAAGGAGGAGCCCCACGAAGGCCAGGAAGACAGTCAGGGAGGTCATGGGTGGACAAGACCACAGCAGCCCTTCAGGCCATGATAAGGTCTTCACTGAAGGACTCTGAACACAAGAGTGACATCATCCGACCTACCTTTTAAACTTATTTTTAAATGCTCACTCTGGCTACTCTATTAGGATAAACTGGAAGGGGTCAAGAATAGGATCCAGAAGACTTGACAGGAGGCTCTTGCATTAACCACGGCATGAAAGGATGAGGGCTATGGCCATGGTTACAGCAGTGGAGGAACTAACCAATGACTCTTACTGTCACCCCCTCTTCATCCTATTCCCTAAGTTTCCAGACCCTTCTTACCACCCCCCTCCCCCACTGAGCTGCACCTCCCCTGAGCCAGCCTGACACTAGCCCCTCAGCCCAATCCACTCTAAATTTCTCAATAGCCAATTCTCTCCTTGCTGTTCAGAGATGGAACTCTCTCTCCTTCTTCCCCCAAAGACCCTCAATTCCATCCCCAAGATCCCCAAAGAGCCCTGTTTCTTTCTTTCTTTTAAGATTTTATTTATGGGGCACCTGGGTGGCTCAGTTGGTTAAGCATCTGCCTTCAGCTCAGGTCATGATTCCGGGGTCCTGGGATCGAGCCCCCACAGTGGGCTCCCTGTTCAGTGGGGAGCCGGCTTCTCCCTCTCCCTCTGCTGCTCCCCCTGCTTGTGCTCTCTCGCTCTCTCTGTCAAATAAATGAATGAAATCTTAAAAAAAAGAAAAGAAAAAAAAAGATGCTATTTATTTATTTATTTATTTATTTATTTATTTATTTATTTATAAGAGAGAGCATGGGGAGGGAGGAGCAGAAGAGGAGGGAGAGGGAAAGAATCTCAAGCAGACTCCCCACTGAGCGTGGAGCCTGATGCAGGGCTCCATCTCATGACCCTGAGATCATGACCTGAGCTGAATGCAAGAGTCAGATGCTTAACTGAGCCAACCAGGCAGCCCTGCAAAGAGCCCTGTTTCAAACCACATCCCTGTAAACCTGACATCTTCCATGTCTTCCCCATTCCTGGACTTCCCTTCTTAGCTCATTCTCTCGTTTTCCCAATCCTGATAAAACCTCTTGTTCTTACTCTGAGCCATGACGATTCCTTCTCTCTGCTACCATGTAATATGAACCCCTGTATTCCCACCTGCTTACTTCATCAGCCCTGGCCAGAAACTCTCTTCACCAGCAAAGATATCCTAGGTATCAACTCCCCCACCTCATCAGGAGGAGCACAAGACTGTCTGCCCTTTCTGCCTACCTTCTTCAAAGTCTTCTGTCTTCCAGGACCCTGCAGTCTCCTGGAGAAAGTTTCCAATTTTCTGTAACTGCTTCCCACCTCCCTCCTTCCTCAGTGAAGGTGCCCCCAAGATCTAGTTCCCACAGAGGCACCCCCATGCTCTTGGCCTCTGGGCCACTGACTCACATTGCTATGAGTGAGCCCAGATCAATAACCCCCACTCCTCTCTTAGACCGAACTTCTGCATTTCCAACCACTTAAAAATTCTTTGCACCTGGATATCCCACTATCTCCAACTTAATAGAATAAATTCCCATGGGACTCGATCTCTCTCATGATACTAGTCACATTCTCCTTCTTATTAGAAACATTAGGTTATTATCTCTTCTAAGTTTTGAGCAATTTGAAAGCAGGAGCCCTGTCTCATACTCTAAGCATCTCAGGAGGCTGAGCCCTTTGCAGAAGGAGTAGATCTATCAATTATAAGCTAAACAAATATACTCTTCAACTTGATTGATCAGTTCTGTCCAAAAAATAAGCTTTTAAGACATATTTGATCATGAAAGTATGATCTGTTCTTGTTTTCTGTAAAAGTCATTACTTAAAACTAGAATTAAAATTCTCATCTCCT
The DNA here is from genome assembly GCF_004348235.1 of Phoca vitulina. NCBI lineage: Eukaryota > Metazoa > Chordata > Mammalia > Carnivora > Phocidae > Phoca > Phoca vitulina. The sequence goes on along the minus strand of NW_022589708.1, from coordinate 12,150,044 downwards.
GAAGGTCTGGCCAATGTCAATTCAGAAATATTATTTAACCAGATCTTATTCAGGTAGGTTCAGTCCTGGGCATGAACTAGTATCACAGAAACCACAATGTTCACAGAAAGTTACATTGTTGGCCACTGAATTCCCTCTGATAAAAATTTCGAGGAATTTATCAAAAGAACATTTTTCAATAAAAAGCTCAAAACAAAGTACCAAGATTATTTTTTTGGCAGCATATAATAAAAAGTGAGGACAAAACAGTGTGGAAAGAATTTTTTCTTTTCAAAAGGACAGATGGGAAATGAGATCAGGGACTTCCAGGCCCTTTGTAAGTAGCAGGGCTTGGCTTCCTTTTCAGGTCAGTGGTTTGTAGATCATTATCAGTCTCATGTAAGTAGAAGAGGAAAAGAAACAGAGGAAAAATAAAAATCAGGATGTTATTTAAAGGGAAATGGATTAACCACATTTTTCTATACAATGCTGAGAACATTCTAGGATTCTCCTGTATCTAAACATTTCCAAAAATGAAAATTTCTAGGATTGCCCATTACTAATAATCTCTCCTCGGTACACCTATTTTTTGTTTTAAATTCCCTTGCGAGGGAATATGATGTTGATACTAAACCATGAAATATGCAGGAAGAGCACCAGAGAAATTACTCCTCACCCTGACTTTGAACAACTTTAAGGATGACAATAATTTCACATCCGTGGAGCACAGAAATCCTGCAACCACATGCTCTTTTTTTTTTTCAATTGTGGTAAAATATCCATAACATAAAATTTACCATTTAAACCATTTTTAAGTGTACAGTTCAGGAGCATTAAGAACACTCTCACTATGGTGCAGCCATCACCACCATCACCCACAGAACTCTTTTCATCCTGCAAAACCGAAACTCCACACCTATGAAACAGTAACTCCTCATTCCCCCAGCCCCTGATCACCACCATTCTACTTCCTGTCTCTATAAATGGGACTATTCTCTAAGTACCTCTTGTGAGTGGAATCATACAAAATTTGTCCTTTCTGATTGTCACATTTCACTTAGTGTAATTTGCTCAAGGCTCACCCATGGGCCACATGGGTTCCACCTTTTGGCTGTTGTGAATAATGCTGCCATGAACATGGGTGCACAAGTATCTCTAAGTCTCTGCTTTCAATTCCTTTAGGTACATCTCTGGAAGGAAAACACAAATTCTGTCCTTGTTAGTTCATACCACACGCCAAACACTGGTTTTTGTGAAATATAAATGGTATCTATAAATTGCCACCAGCATCCTTTTTGACTAATTACTACCTTTCCCACAGTCCATCACTTTACATAACTGCACACACGTTAGTAAGCTTGTAACAAGCCAGGATATAAGGAGCTCTCTAGCAAGCTGCAGATTCAGGGAGTGATGGCAACAGTTAAGAACGTCAAACCACCGGGCACCTGGGTGGCTCAGTCAGTTAAGTGTCTGCCTTCAGCTCAGGTCATGATCCCAGGGTCCCGGGATCGAGCCCCACCTCGGGCTCCCTGCTCAGTGAGGAGTCTGCTTCTCCCTCTGCTCCTCTCCCTGCTCCTCTCTGTCTCTCTCAAATAAAGAAAAAAAAAATCTTTTTTTTTTTTTTTAAGATTTTTATTTATTTTTTTAACAGAGATAGAGAGAGAGCACAAGTAGGCAGAGCGGCAGACAGAGGGAGAGGGAGAAGCAGGCTCTCCGCCGAGCAGGGAGCCCGATGCGGGGCTCGATCCCAGGACCCTGGGATCATGACCTGAGCTGAAGGCAGACGCTTAACCAACTGAGCCACTCAGGTGCCCCGAAAAAAAAATTTTTTTAAAAACCACCAGCATCAGCCGGTAAAGGACTTCCACCTAAAGGAGAACAGTGACTGGAAGTCAATGGCCAGACCCATGTGAGGTTCTACGCATCTGACGAGAAGGGGAGCAAGCCTGGGCGTTACTTCTGGTTGTGCATAGATGTGTCATTTCTTCAGCAAAAGTCAACTTACATTTCTTGATCTAAAACATTCTAACAATAAAGAGATTAGGTGGATATGAGGTGGGTGGGAGGACAGAGATTCACACACACAGGGCCTGAGTCTTCACTGGGGTCACAGCACAGGTGGTGACACTGGACCACAAAAGGCATAAGAAGCCATTAGTGAAAAGCCCAAGACAATGTACTCAGGTATAAATACATACAGTGTGAACAGTAAGTATTAAAGGGATTAAGAGAATGGGGAAAAAATCACTGTGGACTTGAACAACATCAGAGGACAAGGGATGTGAAGTGGCCTCGGAAGGGTGAGAAGGTTCTAGAAGGAGGGAAGAGAAAAGAAGATATTGCTGGCAAGGAGAACCATGAAGCCAACACAGAGACAGAAGAGAAAGACTCCAAAGCATGGGGCTGATTCTGAAAAAAGAAGTGCAGTCAGCTAGCGAGGGATACATCAGCCACACACTCCTGCCCCTGGCCCTGGCAGATAAAACTTCACTTCATAAATATTCTGAGAGCTGAGAACTGTCCTTTTGCCTTTTTAAAATCCACATTGACTCCATGTCTCTCAGGTTATTTTGTCTGTTTCTTTTAAACACTGTTCTCCCACCCTTCAGCAAATACATTTTACCAAAAAAATCTTCTCTACGTAAGACTCATGTTCAGAGAACACAGGCGTCCTTGAAAGCTCATCAATATCAGGGCGCCTGGGTGCCACAGTGGGTTAAGCATCCAACTCTTGGTTTGGGCTCAGGTTGTGATCTCAGGGTTATGAGACTGAGCCATGCATCGGCTCCACGCTTAGCAGGAGTCTGCTTCAGACCCTCTCTCCCTCTCCCTCCGCCCCTCCCAGCCCCCTAAAATAAATAAATAAATCTTAAAAAAAAAAAAAAAAAAAGTCTGGCCAGGATCAACATATGTCCTGCTCTAGAACTATACAAATGTTTCATCACTATCCATACTTACATTTTAGTAAATTATCACTCTGAATGCATTTGACAGAACTTTGCACAAAGTTCTATTAATAGTTAACTAATACTGTTTAACTAGTAAGCATGGTATTACAAATTAACCCCCAGCACGCATTTTGCTCACAATTTGACCCACTTCCTAACCATCTTGCTATTTTTTCCATATGAAATACTTTCCCCTGATCTAAGTGTTCCCTCTGCCTCTAATAATACGAGGATAGTTCCTTATATTATTCTATTCTGCCTAAGAAGAGAGGGACAGACAGAGGGAATCTGTGACAGTTCTAAGACATTTTTCTCATTCAGCTAGGTAGACAGTTATTAAAATCACCACGACAATCTAACGAGAAAACACAGGGTAAATGGCCTTGCCTAGTATATAGGCATCTCTGGGAAAACAAGTAACAGCATCCAAATTTAAATGGAGCCCATGATAATTGCTGTGATAGGGATCAAAGCTGAAATTCAAGCTCCTTAATCTTTGGGAAAAACTTCCCAAAAACAGAAAATAACTTGCTTATTCAATCTTGGCCAGCAAAATGTCAGTGAGTTCTTTGCCTTTCCTAGAAAATTTGTGCCTGGTATCTCCAGGGAAATAGTTACAAGCAAAAGGGACAAAGGAGTTTTTCTGAGAGTTTCAATCATCTGGTTCTACAACTGCTTTAAACATCCAGGTTCCTTGTCCCTGGGGTAAAAGATGATACTAAATTAACTGTATCTTGTTTCTTTGGTTTGTTTGCATCTTAAATAATTTTATCTCAGGCTGCAAATACAACTTTGCATTCTAGGTTGCAAACACTGGATAACTTTATTACTCATACCAAGAAGAATACATGTACTTCATGCTCAGAGAAACTTGAGATAACCTTTAGCTTCCTCGGAGCACACTACAGGAAACATGTGTCAATGTGAAGTCTAATTTATAATCATCTGACTTAACTTCTCATGCTAATAAACTTATTGCCAAAATCAGAGGCGAAAGAAATCATTCTGAGGCTTCCATTTATGTTTTAGCTGAGTAGTCTATTCATGCAATGAGGTTTTCAAAGCATCCTATTTTGAGGCACGATCTGAAACCATTTATCAGTGGAAGGTACTTTGGCAGCAGCATCACACTCACGGCCAATGCCACTTCTACAGCATTCCTTATTTTTCAGGAAAGAATTAAAAGAATAATCATTTTCTTCAGATGTATCCTTAACAAGTTAAAAAAAAAAAAGTGAACATTTGTGAGAATTCCCACCTTTGTTGTAAACTGGTGGAAATTTGGTGTAAAAAAAAAAACTTCAAGGAATATAATTTAACAATTGTTATTAACATGGAAGTTTCTAAAGACAATGCAGTAGGCACAGAACTGTATGTGGTAGGTTATGTTTTGGGCAGTGGGATTAGAAAGAAAGTGGTGGGGGAAGCTTTTAACATCAAGTATTTCAATAGTGCCTATTCTGCTTTGTTTTATAAGTATGTAATGCTTTTTATCTTATTTTTTAATTTATTTTTATTTATTTATTTTTGTTTTTAAGTAGGTTCCACACCCAGCGTGGAGCCCAACCCAGGGCTTAAAATCACGACCCTGAGAGATCAAGACCCGAGCTAGATCAACAGTCGGAAGCTCAACCGACTGCGCCACCCTGGTGCCCCTGTAGTACTTTTCAAATTAAACAACAAAGAATGAAGCTCAAAAATAAGGCAGCTCAATTCACAGAAAACAGGGCATTGGATGGTAATAGCACCGGGTAAAGAAGTTTCAAGGCAAAAACGAAGGATGCACCATGATGAGGTAGGTCCCAGAGAACAAGGGCAGCAACCAGAACCTCCAAACAGACCGAGGTGACTCCAGGCTGCCAGGCCTCTAACACCATTGATGTCCTGCTCTCACTCCTCACTAGCCTCAAAGCTCTTGTGAGTCGCTCAGCCACGGGGCTCTCGCAACCTGAAAGACTTGAAGCAACAATCTAGAGAGCAGCTCACAGCAGGAGCCGTGCCAGGTCCTCCGCCAGCAGCTGCTGCGATACAAGGAACAGCACCAGAGAGGGAGACATCAGGACATTCCTGGTTACCCCAAGCCCTTCTCTGTGAGCCCACACAGAGTCCACGGGTTCTCTTGTGGTGGTTTCCCAAAGTGCAATCCTGAAAGGATGACAAAATCCTCCAGGGCTCCCCCAGCAAATCCCTTCCTTAGCACCTAGGCACTGGGCAAAAACCTTAAATCTCTCTTCAAACAAAGCTTGTAAGACACAGGAGGTACTTGTGTCCATTAAATCCGCCCAGAGTACAGCACTTTTATTAAAAATATAACACACACAAAAAATACTTATGTTCTACATGCAATACATACATGTGTGTATGCATTTACATGCATTTGCCTGTATGCATATGCAAATATATAACACATATTCATATCTGTGTGTATATATTTGCAAAAATAATACCATTTAAAAAAATCAACCCATAAAGGAATGCATGGAAAAATATAATGATATAACTTTTCTCTCTTAAATAACATCTTCATCTTTTAAAAATCCTAAAATTAAATAACCAAACAATAAATCAGTAGGTTAAAAAGTACTGTTTGTCGAGATCAACCACATTTAAAAGTTATCTACCTGAAAGTCATCATAAGGGAAGAGCAGCATCTCCCTTAAACAATCGTTCAGGATCTGTGTCTTCTTCTGGACGATGACATTTTCATAGTCGAGTGGTTCGATCAGCTTTGGCTTTGCCTAAAGGGTGAAAAAATAAGCAACTGAAACATTCTTATAGATAAATGCAATTCCTTGAGATTAAAGAACTTCACACTATCTGCTTTTGCATTTTCCAACTTTTCTGCAACGGGAGTATGTTAATTTTCCTATAAGGAAGAATCAGAAACAAGAGATAAAAGTTATTTTCAAAGGAACAGAAGACACTTCCTGGTATTCTGTCTATCTGTAGTCCTGCTTATTTAGTTATTAAAGCACAAAGAAGGCTATGAAGTCTGATGGAACATCCAGTCGTGTCCTGGGTCACCCCTGGCTATGTCAGTCCCCATTCAAACCTTAGGATCTGCCAGAACTGCCCTGCTTAGGGGTCCAGCCGTGGTCTGGTAGTGAGGGATGAATGCCAACAGCGGCAGCCTTCTTGGCCCAGGCTTAAAGCATCCACAGGGCTCACTATTTCATATAAGACTCTACAGAACTCTTCTCAGAGTATCAAAATACCCCTGTCTCCTAAAATGTCTATATACTTATTATATAATACCTAAACATACAAAAATGTGAGCTCTGGGGGTGGGAGGATGGTATCACTTAAACCAGGGCTTGTGAGTGAACCTCAGCAGATAGGGATGACCATCAGACCACCAGAAGAAAGAGGCAATAAGCAAGTGGGAAAAGGAATGAGGGAATATGCCTTTTTTGACTATTTCCAAAGTTAGCCTTCGCAGTAAAAATCTCTTCTATCTATTGCCAGGCATTGCCATGGTGTTTGCTGATCACTTCCCACATGGAAGGCACTAACTGGGCTAGGTCAGGGAGAAAGACACCTATTCAACTATATCACAGCATGCCAAGTGATAAAACAGGCATGCGCGTGCGCGCACACACACACACACAATGTTCTCAGAAGCAACTAAGTCCATATATCAATAATTCCTACAAGATCATTTTTTGAAACTATTAATAAAAATCATGATTACATAATCTCAACATGTTATGTCTATTAAAATGACAATAAATATGTATGAAATATATTAAAGACATCTGGTACGTGGCATCACATTGGGAATTGTGGGTGAGGCTGCTACATGTTCCCCAAATCTCTCCTTTCCTTCTAGGTACAGCGGGACTACATTCCGCAGCCTCCCCAGGGTTAGATGTGGCCCTGTGTCTTGTGGCCAAGGGCAGGTGAGGGGAAGGAGTGTGGCCACTGCCAAGCCTGGACTGTAAAAGCTCTCTGCTAGAGGCTGAATGTTGCACCCTTCCAAAATTCGCACGTTGAAACCTAATCCCCAATGTGATGGTTTTAGGAAGTGGGCCTTTGGGAGGCAATTAAGTCATGAAGGTAGAGGCCTTCTGAATTGATTAGTAATCTTATTAAAGAGACCCCCGAGAACTCCCTTCTGCCATGTGAAGAAACAGTGAGGAGAAAGCCATCTATGAACCAAGAAGTGGGCTCTCTCCAGACACCAAGTTGGCTAGTGCCTTGATCTTAGACTTCTCAGCCTCTAGAACTGTGAGAAATAAATGTTATTTAAGCCTCCCCCCACCCTTATATTCTGTTCCAGCTGCCCTAAGTGACTGAGACAGCCTCCCTCCCTTCTCCCCCCTGCCAGCAACATGCACAGGATCCAGCACTAGACTCCGGAGGCTTGAGGAGAGGATAAAGCCCCAAGATAAGAGGCATCGAGATCCTGAACCTACCCAACAGAAGGCTGCCTCCCGAAAATAGGTGCTGAAATATCCGTGAGCAGGAACAAAAGCATCTACTGTGTTAACCACGGAGATTCTGGAGTTGTTTAAAGGGGTCATCAGCTTACTCTACCTAACATAAATACAAACGTCCATATTTAACTTCAATTACTTGATTTAAAAGTAGACTCTACAAAGATGTCTGGACATGCTAAGAAAAAAAATGCAATGACCAAACAAGGGCACCATTATTATAATTAAGCAAAATATACATTTATGGGCAGAGATAAAAATATACAGAAAAAATTAAAGCTATCATAATGGGAGTGTAATTTCTTCCTACAAGATATTCAGAATGTTAAATTGTTTCTACATTCCAAAAAACGGTTCAAAAGTGAGAGAGATTTACACAAAGTATTTTTAAGGAAAGAATTGCCATAGAAAATTATAAAAATACTCTCCAAAATATTTTAATTCGACTTGAATAATATGTTCCTTTATTTTAGTTTGTCACACTGTACATAGTGCTTTAAGCGCTTGTTGGCAGAATGGATAGATGTCATGATTAGTTAGGTCTTCCTTGGGAACCAGGACTATAATCCTAATAAAACCCGAAGATGCGCATAGCTTTATACATGACAGAGTTCTGGAATCTGACAGCTGCACTTCTATTACAAAGAGGTCAGACAGAGAGATCCTGCAGGATGGGACAGACACTGCATTCTCCCCTGCTCCATACAGTGCCCAGCACATGAAGGCGACCAGGTAAGCTCCGAGGGGTGGCCTGGTCCTCCACACCAGCCCTGGGCCCCTCCAAAGGTAACACTGGCTGTGTTCCCTCCCTACCCCTTCCAACAAGGGCCAGCAGTGCAGTCCCTTCGGGTCAGAAGGCAAGGGCAGTCTGCTTGTCCGAAAACTGTGCTACGATGTCAGCCCTCGTCAGAGAGGGTGCTAGAGGGACCTGCTGGGAAAGTCTCTTGTCTTAGCCTAGGATGTTTTGGAGTTTTCTGCCTTGCTCCTACGGCACAGCTCCCTCAGTAGACTATTCCTGTATTCTTAGAGCAGGGGTTGGCAAACGTTTTCTGAAAAGAGCCAGAGAGTAAATACTTTAGGCTTTTGCCAGCTTTACTGTTTACTAAACTCTGACACTGTAGCACAAAAGTGGCCACTGACAATAAATAAACACATGGGCAGAGTGGTGTTAAAACTTTACAGAAACGCAACAGCCAGATTTGGCCCAAGAGTCATTTGCCGATTTACGCTGTAGAGTTACCTTTGCCCCTTAGTAGTTAATCCCCTTTTACCAGTTTAGTAATTCTTTACATTAATTTTCTATTTCCAATTAATTGATGTGTTTCCTGTCGCTGGGCTGATACACACAACATGTTTACACGTTCTTAAATGTATTTCATGATTATTTCTCACCAATTTGACTAAACCTAGATTGTTTAAAAGGTTTAATAAATGAAAACTCTAAAAACACTCACAGAAAGGGTGAGAATGGAGATTGGTGAGGGAACAGGAAAAGAGACAAGAAGGAGGTGGGGGAGGAAGAGACAAAAGGGACTGACACCCAGGGGTGAGGCAGGCAGGAGCAACAGAAGTGAAGGAAACACAAGGTGGAAGATAAAGACAGAAGAAGCAGCTACAGGGCCCCTGGGTGGCTCAGATGGTTAAGCGTCTGCCTTCCGCTCGGGTCATGATCCCAGGGTCCTGGGATCGAGTCCTGCATCAGGCTCCCTGCTCCTTGGGAGTCTGCTTCTCCCTCTGCCTCTCTCTCTCTCTCTCTCTCTCTCTCTGTCTCTCGTAAATAAATAATAAATAAATCTTAAAAAAAAAAAAAGGGGCAGCAACTACAAACAGAAAGGACAGTGGGCCCGTGGGAAGTCACACCTCTGGGTCTACTCAACTGGGGGTTAAGGGCATAACTGCCTATTTTCTACTCTTCTTTGAAAGGATGATTCACTGGTTACAGCTGTTCACTGTTCTGCAGCTTAACTAAGCGTTTCCAAGTGGTCACGTGAGCAGGGGGACAGCCCACTAGGGTAGGGAACTGACCAGCCTACAGCGGTGACAGGAACGTCACACTAACAGCAAAATGAAATTAGTGAATTACCAGAGTGCCAGGACCCCACCCCCAGTTTCGTAGAAAGAGACTTAGCGTAGATCTGGCACATGGCCTTGGTTTTAAAGCCATCAACACACTTAAGTTTAATCCTTCCTGGGGTGACACAGCTAAAAGAGCCAAGTTCTTGATTTTCTATGGTCAAAAGCAAGATTCTGGGCCCAGAATTACCCAAATCAACTAACAGTCATGGATGGAGCTGCTCCTAGGCCATCGGAACCACCATGTTTTGAAAACCTGAGAATTCACTGGTTTGTATTTTAAATATTCAAAGATGTTGTGTTTCCCTAAGCATCACGGGGACTCGGTCAGCTCCTGAGTCTGTGACATTCAGAACTTGCACAGGGCCTGATTATGCTGCTTTTATAGTAAGTGAAAACTGTAACTCAATCTATAGATACAACTTCTTTAGCTTTTGTCCTCATTTGGAGGTTAAATGTCCTTATTTATGAACATTTGTTTCTCAGGTTATTGTGAAATCTGACAGGGAGAGGACCATGGTACTTTCAGTTTATAAAAGTCTACAAGAATGGTTCTCAAAGTGGGGTCCTGGTAACAAGCAGCAGCATCACCTGAGAAGTTGATACAAAAGTAAACTGAATCAGAAACTCTACAGGTAGGACTGGGGATCTGCGCTTGCACAAGCTCCCCCAGGGATTTCGATGTCCCAGGAACTGGGCTGGAATTTGTAAATTAGAGAGGGACAAGGAACATGCCCAGTGCTGAGCTTCTTAACCTCTCTGGGGCTATAGACCCCTCTAAGAACCTGGGCCCACTCTCCCCAAAAATGTGTATACATATTCCTTTCTAAAATTTTATACACAATTCTGGAGGAGGGCTGTCACTCCTTGGAGACTAGCCATGGAACTGAGCTGAGGACATTCTGGACAGTGGAAGAGGATGGCTCGGAAACATTTAATTCAATATGGCGAAAGGTGCTGGTGGAAGTTAAATGCAGAGCTAAGGGAGGAGGCTGAGCCAAGTGCCACCCATGGACTGGGACGTTTCCTCACCTCACCACAGAAGTGATGCCTCAAGGTGCTGAAGGAAGAGTGGGAACTCTTCAAGTGCGCAAAGTTCTGAACTCCCTAACCAACATGCAGCCCTCCTACGGAGGCAGCTGTGTCTCTAACCCCAGGACCAGGACAGAAGCAATGTGGCTCCGCTTCTGACACAAGCCTGCTCCTGTCACTCGCTCACACCTCTGCACCTGTCACAAGCCTACAGCCCTGCAGGCTGCTGACAAATGTCCTATTTTAGCAGAATCCTTCCTCTAAAAAACAAATCTCCCACAGGTAAATAAGCCAAAGGAGTGAAAGCAGAGTTGCTCTAGCCCCAGGACACAGTACTTAGCCCTGTACTAGGGGTGCACCTCCCTCAACCCATTAGAGATAGTCTTTCCCTTCTCTGACAGGGACAACCCCCCCCCCCCCAGCTTAGTAGCAGTCCTAGAGTGCAGTTCATTCAGCCGTGGGTTGAAACGACCTGTGCACAGCTTACCTCCTTGACTATTAGTGCCTTGGGACAGGGCTGGGTCTCCTCTCTGCCCACCCCACCCCACCCCCAGCATCTAGCCCAGGGCCCAGAGATACAGTGACTGTGCACAAAGCCTGGTATCCTTCACTTGCATCGACCCCTGCCCAGGCCCCGTGTCTGTGTAGAGTTCAGTTGCTGCTTGGCATCTTGGCTTCTTAGGAAGATCCGAAGTGACCATGGCCACTGTGTCAGTCCACCCAGTGTCATGACTCATGTCACATGAAGTGCAGCATCAGGGGCCATGTTGCAATACAGGTATATCTCAAGGGGTTTGGCCCCAGGACTACTTGGGGGATATTTGAAGTTAATTATTGCACAATCTGAGAATGCCCCAAAATTATTCAGCTCATATATGAAAGAAACCTAATAGAGGTCTTTTTCAATCCTAAAAATTTATGTGATGCTACCAAACATTATAAAACTAGAGGACACTTTCGTAAACTATGATTAATAAAATACAGATGTTGACTAATGCTACAAGAAAGATGAAATGATCTATCCTTGCATTACAGAGTCATCAAATCAAACCATGATCATATGAAGAGGTAATAATAGTATGAAACCAAAAAATGTAGGGAAGAAAGTATTACTGAGGTGTATCAAGAGATTTATTCATAAAAGTGTTGTTCTCCTATATTTCTGATGTTTACGGTTTGAGTTAGCCTTTTTAAAATTTGTAATTTGTTGTGATTTCTTTTCAAATTCTAAATAAAGTATTAACTTCCATGCCTCCTTTTGTATTTATAATTTTGAGTTATCTTTTTAGACAAGGCCCCCCACGTTCTAAGCTTCATCACTCACAAAACCTGGATCTGCTCTGGTGGGGCCAGAGACACCCCAGAGATGTGGATCAACTCGAAGGCGGTACGGTACCGTGGTTAAGAAAGCTGAGCGGCACAGTTGTAGGGGGCTGTTCCCAGGCTCCGTCAAGTGCATGCATGTAAAATGCCTGATAGAGCCTGGAAAACTGTAAGCACATGATAAATATAGCTGTTGTTATTACTATTACAAGCATTATTATTATTAAATGTGTCGCTTGCATGACAGTGATTTTTTTTTTTTGGTGGGGGAGGGGAGTGGTGAATGTTACACATACATTCAATTTTACCAATCTGTTTACAAAAACTTTCCTGTACTCTCCAAGAACATATAAAATAAAACAGACAACAATGGTAGGGGCATGCACAAAGAAGGGAACACAAAAGGCCAAACAGAGGAAACTGTATACTAACAGAGATGACACTGGAATTCAGGGACTGAGCCCAAAATAAATATAAATAGATGCTTACATTAAAAACTGAAGAGAGTATTGACGAAGTTTGTGTCAGGCAGGACAGAGAAGAACAACAGTTGGGGGGTCAGGGTGCATACAGAAGCCCTTCAGACCCACTCCCCTAGGGCATGGCCACGAGAGCAGCAGGACTGAAGATTCTAGAGGAGGCGAGAGTGAGCCCCATGCTGCGCTGCTCACAGCTGGTTATGTGGGGTGAGAGTGGAGGCAGACTCTACTGGAGAGTTTGGGAGGCCCAGCGCCCACAGACATTTTCATAACAATGATTCAAAACCTTGGCTTCCTTGCCAGAGATCCACAGGCAAGGCCTGAAGCCAGGGCCATGTGATCAGGACAGCGGGAAGAGGAGCTGCATCTGAAGGGACAACATGGGTACAGGTTAGCCCCTGATATCACGGCCCCACCAGTCCCCATCCACTGGTCGAAGCAGGGGCAGCATGGTGAACCCCGGTGATCCTGTGGCTGTCACAGGTGCCAAAAGGCATGATCCACAGTGCCCTCCCCATTAACCTCCCTTTGAGGTTCTCCAACCTCACTCCTTCCTCCACCACGTGATGCTGTGGGTCTGGCTGCCCAACATCCATGCAAATTGAAATTCCAGATCCACAGGCAAAGAGAAGCTAGGGAATCCTCTCTGTGCCAGGAAAATGAGATTCCTCTGGAATCCAGCATAGCTGGAGCACATAGGCCCACAGGTGAGTTCAATTCTGGCCAGTCACGTATGAAGCCTCAAAAACCACGGGAAGAGCTCGGCAGAAAGGCTTACTGATTTCATTGCTTTTCTCTCTGACAGGATAGCTTCCTGTGAACTTTCTAGTCATTTCTGGACTTTGTGTCTCTGGTAATTAAATGTTAACACAAGCTCAAATCCTGAATACCACTTCTTGAAATAGCAAACTGAGGAAACAGCAACTCTTGGAGCATTCTATTTTAAGAGACGAGAAATTTATTGTTTCTGCTTATAAAGAATTTAAAACTTCCTTGATTTTTCTGCATGACTATAAAAGCTACTTGATCGGCTGAGATAAAAATTCTTCATGGAACTTAGTTCATTTTCAAAATGGTGTACTTCTTGAAGTTGCCAACAGGACCCCAGCACTGTCGCTGGGGAGGGGACAATGCAGCTTGCAACAAGAAGGAAGGGTCCTCTGAAGCCAGAGTTTAATCAGGGTGGCCCAATGAGCCTTCCTGTTGCTCCTATCTTACCCACGGCTCTCACTGCATACTCCCACCCGGAATTTAAGCGGTTAAATCTAAAGGGAGAATCCTCATTTTCCTATAATTAGGGTGGGCACAGGAAATTAGCAGCTGCATCCCCTCCTCGCATGCAAATGTTATTAGCAGCTCTGTGTTCCTTCTCTCCACAGACTTTTACTGAGCCTGTCCATATGCATTGTGATGCCAAGATAACAAGGACACAGCCCCCATTCTAGAGAGCTCACAGTCCAGAGGGGAGATGGACAGACGTGTGAACGATGAGAGCAGAATGACTGACAGCAGTGGGAACCTAGAAGTGGCATCTGACCCCGCCTAGAATGAACCTGCTTCCCCCCCCCACCCCCCCAGTGAGATTACAAGCTCCACAGAAGCAAAGATTTCCATTTTATCTACTGCTCCCTCAGCATCTAGAACAAGGCTTGGCATAATGTAGGCATCCGATGAATACGTGTTGGATGAGGGATGAAACCTAACAGTGTGGGGCACTTCAGAGCCAAGTCTAAGAGAGGAACGCGTCAGCCAGGATGCAGGGGGGACTGGGGATTCCTTGCAGAGAAAATGGAGACACCAAGGAACATGTTCCCGGATGGGAACCAGACTTTGTGGGGCTGACATTTACATATCTGGAAGGGGAAGGGGTTAAAAAAAAATACAAAATTTTGAATATAAAGTTAAAGTTGCTGGAGGCCCTCCCAGGGCCCTGGAAGGAATCCTGAAACTAAAGAAAGAATCCTTAGCTTCTGGATAAATCCTCCTCTCAGCACTGTGAGTTGCGGAAGCAGCGAACAGTTCAGGATAGCTGGGGCAGAGCTGCGTAAAGGGGATGGGGTGCCAGCAGGCCAAGGGCTTAGGAAACCAGTCTCTAGGGGTGCTACAGTATCTCTGGAAATCCAGCGTGAGAGAGAAAACAACATTTATGAGAACTCCTTTCTGAAAGGGTACTCTATGTGGCTGCCAGGAGCACGTGAATAAGCTACCCGAGGTGAGCACTGGGGCTCTGCAATGGACGTGCTGGAGAAACAAAGAATGCTTAACTGTAGGACCCTGCTCTCTCTGGACAGGTGGGCCACGCTGGAGTTGGGAGAGGAATGGCTCAACAGTCCCTGCCCCGTCTCTGCCCTAGGCAACCCTCAGTCTCTCATAATGGATCACTGAGCACTACGTCAAAAATAATGATGTACTATACAGTGGCTAACTGAACAGAAAAATAACTAAATAGGAAAAAAGTAAAAAAATAAAATAATAAAATAAAATAGTAAACAACTGGGGAGTCGGGGTGGCTCAGTTGGTTGAATGTCTGACTCTTGAACTCAGCTTAGGTCTTGATCTTGGGGCTGTGAGTTCAAACCCCGAGTTGGGCTCCGTGCTGGGCACAGAGCCTACAAACAAACAAACAAACAATACATAAATAAACAGTAAACGATTTGAATGACATCTGTTTGAGGAGGTACGAGGAGGTACCAATGACTGGCTGGCCTGGGGTGCCCGCGGGTTTCTGAGCCGCCCCTGGACTACAGCCTCCACTGGAAGAGGAGGCTAGAGCGGCGAGTGTGCCCCACCGTGACGGCCCTGAGGAAGCAAAGTGGTGCAGGAAGAAGGGGGCTGAGCAGTATAGAACTAGGTCCTGTGCCATTCTCACCCTGGAAAGCAACCTCCCACTGCCTCGTCATAGACGTGCTCTTCTTCCCTCGACCCAGGACATTAAAACTTAGGAGATCAAAATACGATCACATCCCCTTCAGTAGTACATGTTCTTCTCCAGGGTGTTCATCAGTGTGTGCGGGAACAATGGCCTCAGCAGCTGTTGAGAAGCATGCTTGTTTAAAAGGAGCAGGAGGTCCGATAACATTAGAACTACGATCTGCAAACATCGGAAGCTGAGATTATCTGGTCTAGCCCTCTCATTTTACCGACAGGAAAACCCGGGAGCGTGGGATTTACGTGACTGTCCCCAGGCCTGGGGGGTGTTGCCGGCAAGCCTGGGCCTGGATCCCAGGTCTCCTGACCCCTGCTCTATGCTCTTCCCCTCTACATTTTGATTTTTGCACTTTCAATAACGGTGTGCACAAGCACGCGATACAAAAAACTGGAGGAAAAAGAGGACCTTAGCTAACCTTGCACTGCAAAGCAAGCTCAAACCTGAGCATTCCCATATGGTTAATTAACTGGCGAATGTTTAGAAGAATGCGTAGCGGACACCAAAGTCTCAGACATCTAAATAGATTTCTCACACTGAAGTGTGGTGCTATCCTCAGAGCAGGCTAAAAGAATGACACACTTGTGAATACAGTTCTTTACATTATAAACACTGATAAGATGCTGAATTCCCTTTTTATACAGCACTAAGAAAAAGCACTCAAATGAGAGGACTTCTCACTAAACGAAGATTTTATTTCATTAGGCATGTCAGCATTAGCAAAACTTGGACATTCAACATCAGTTTGATGGAAGGAAAAGAGTCTGGGTTTTGTATTTGTCAGTTTTATAAATAACTGTGGTTTTCCAAAAATTATTATCCCATTACTAAAATAAACAGAATTAAAGACTGTGAAAACTATCAAATCAAGAACTTCCAGAAAATGGTATAAGAGACATGAAACGATGCAAAGTGAGGTAATAAAGATAATACTAATTAACAAAAACCCACAGAGCTGCTTGCATTTAGTCAGCTGTGCTCAAAAGGGAGTGCAGAGAATGTTAATGAGAGAAGCCCAGACAGGGATGTAGGGGACTCCTCCACGCCCTGTGCCCAGCAGGCACACAAGACAAGAGCTGAGTGGCATGGGGATCTCGTCCTTGCAAAGATCTGAAGGTCTTCTCCCTTGACACGGGGTATGGGATAAGAGGGCAAAGGGGGGTATACAGAGGACAGAGACAGAGAGAACAGACAGAGAGCCTGGGGGGCAGGCTCAGCATGTGCCTCTCACTTACACATCCATCCCAGCTTCCAATTCTGCCTGCCATTTTTGCACAAGTATAAAGCAAAAATGAAAGCAAAAAAGAAAAAGATGCACCATGGTAACTGTATAAATAATTCTATCTTAAATCTGTACTGTTGTTGGCTGATCCTTTTCCAGCCAACAATTTTTCTTTCCAGAATTTTTCTTGAAAGTCTTAATTCTTCCTATGTCAATAAAAGCTATTTTTGGAACTCTGAAATGAAGAGGTCGAGTAATTAAGCTAAAAGGCTCTAAAAGGCCCAATATAGTCAGATTTCAAAACAGCTTTAAGCTACTTATTTGAAGATGGAAGCAGGGATGGGAGCAGGGGAGGGAATATTCATAATACATATTTGGTTCTCAGAAGAGTTTCTGCATACCTCATCACCAGAAAGGCTGTTCGGGGACCAGCTAAAGGCAGCTGTGAGGAGTCAGGATTAAAATCCTGGTCCCAAAAACATTTACCATTGTTGAAGGCAGTGACAGGCAGATGGGAGTTCATTATACCAGTCCAAGGGTTCTCAAGGTGCAGTCCCAGACCAGCAGCTTCAGCATCATCTGGAACTTGTTAGAAATGCAAATTCATCCCAGACCTACTGAATCAGATATTTTGGGGGTGGAGCCTAGTAATCTGGGTTTTTAACAAAGCCAGGTGATTCTGATGCTCAACCAAGTCTGAGAAACCCTCTACTAGTTTACTTTTGTGTATGTTCGAGAATTTCATATTTAAAAAGTATTTTCAGGAAATCCTAGCTCCAACTGCTTATTGGCTCTGTGGCCTTGGGGAAAGTTACTAAATCTCCATATCTACATCAGAAAATGGGAAAAGTAACAAGTTCTCTATCATCATCACACGGTTATTGAAAAGTTTCGACATACAGTGCCTATTCAGAGCAGGAATGAAATGGTGGTCATGGGGATCATACAAAGTTATGTCATCTGGACTCAAGAAAACTTTAGAGCCTACAACATACACATGCCTTTGCTGGATCAGACACACATTATCTCACAAAACCTCCCCCCAGATCTGTATGTATCATCAGCATTTCACAGATGAGGAAATTGAAGCTCAGAGGGGCTACATAAATTAGTGAAGGTCACACAGATGGTGACCATTGGATCTCCTGGCTCCAAGCCCAGGACCCTTCCCCCCTTTGTTCACCTAAGTCTGCAATAAGCACGATGGAACGTCAAAGTTCTAGAACAGGAAATGCCTCCCCAGTGTCTCCACTTCCCTTTGTTTGACAACTGCATAGCACCACTCCACACTGTGATGCTTCAGCCACCACATCTCCAGGGAGGACAGAAGTCTGAGGCTTTCTGCCCAATTCTGGGCATTGAACTGCCCCCGGTTCCATGATCTCACCGAGGGAGAGATAAAAGGCAGAGAGTCTTTTCATGAAAAATACTTGTTTTCAGTCTCAAGAATATTAAAAATCATACCCCAAAATACTAAATCTTCCTGAAGAGTCAGGTTTGAATGCTGGGACATATATTAATGTCACTAGGTAGTATTTAATATACTTTACCAATAAACAGTTTAAAGATCGTCTTTATGAGGAAAGCCCAACTTTACACTTAAATCATGCATTTTTCCTCCACAGTGTCACAAATACGGTACCCCATCCAATGACTCACCCCCCTCAAACAACAACTTTCTGGTTTGAGGTGTATAAGCGACAGAATACTTAAGTCTACAGATCTGCACTGTTCAATACAGTAGCCACCAGCCACGTGTGGCTATTCTGAATTCAGAAATGCTACAGGCATAAAATTCCAAAGATTTAGCAGGAATAAAAGAATATACAATGCCTTGATATTTCTATAAGGATTAAATGCTGAAATAATATTTTGGCAATAATGGGTTAAAATTACATTATTCAAATTAATTACACCTATTTCTTTTTATTTTAATTTGGCTACCAAAAATTTTTAAATTACGTATGTAGCTCATGCTGTATTTCTATTAAACAGTACTATTATAGACTGTATGAAACTTTAACATACAGTTGATTTTTTAAACTTCAAGGCAAAATAAAGGACAAACCACTTCCTGAAACCGTTACTTGGGGGGAAAAGACAGATTTTGGAAAAAATACCATCCCACATTAGAGACAAAACAGGTCTAGTCTTGGTCAAGTAAAGGAGGCAACCTGCATTGTTCAGTGTTGCTAACAGGCCCCACCTTTCCCATCTTTCCTATCTTTCTCCCCCAGGAAGAGGTATCTTCCTTGCCCTACACCTTATGGGTCTCCATTACCTTTTCCACATATAGTCATGGCATGCTGGGATTAAGGTCACACAATGATTTTTTCCAATGTACTACAACCATAGAAGGTGAATGGCTGACAAGAAGTGGTAGAGGTAACAAAAGGGTACTGGGTAAGAGGAAGAGAGAAAAGGGTTTTGACTTTGTTCACCTAAGTCTGCACTTCTGTACTCAAGTAAGTACTCACATAAAATGCTGCTTAGCATTTTAGATCAAAAATAACAGAAACACAGCAAAGTTTCAGGGTATAATACCCACATCCTATTTAGTCAAGTAGCTTCCTCTAGATGCACCCCTTTTTACTTTTGGCCATTCAACTCATTTGGGTATCGGTTGGCTAAACCTTTGAGGGGGGAGCGGAAAGACTGAGGAAGAATCCACAGACCCAGTCTCTCCTGGAGGGCCCTTTCTGCAGCCCATTCTTTGCCAATACATTCCTCAAAGAGTGACCAGGACCATGCCAAAAAGAACAAAAGAGGTGGCGGGGCGGGGGGGGGGGGGGAGCACTGATGTTATGTCAGAGATGGAATACAAAGAAAACAAAACCACTCACGGTTCCCACTGGGGCATAAGGCTCCCCCCCTCATTAGTGACGGAAGCTGGAATATAAGCCTTAGCTACAAGATAGTAGAGCTGTGTAATAACTGACTGTGCTAGAATAACGATGCCATGATGGGCCACAGGAGCATACGGCCTGTGGGAAAATGTGGGCAGAGGGTTTCAAAGGGCTTCTTGGAGGAGCTCGCATGTGAGCTGGGACTTGAAGGGCAGACAGAAATGGTCTGGCAGTGAAGCGTGCCAGGCACAGGAAGAGCTGTGCCAGGTAGGAAAGCGCCCTCAGTCAAACAATACGGGGCCCGGTCGGGATGCATTTGGGAAGGTGTGGGAGATGAGGCCAGCAAGCCAGTTCAGGGCTGGCCTCCAAGGATCAGATAAGCCATGCTTTGCCTTCTCTGCAAAGCGAAGTTATAAAAGGACTTTATCTGTGTTTGGGAACGAGCAGTCTGGCAGCATGCTGGAGCACAGCTCAGAGCAAGGGAAGATTCACTGTGGTAAGCTGACCGGGGCAGTCTAGATAACCTTTGGAGATGAGCTGTCTAGAGGGCAGTCACTACCACTATCTCCATCTGACAGAAACGCAATCTTGGCTTGGAAATGTCAAGTAGGTTTAAAAGACACAGAACCCAGGTCTCATGACTGAGCATAGGGCTCCTTGCATCACTCACTTCTGCTTCTCCCTTGGTCGTGACAACTCTCCATAGCAAGGAGATCCCAAAACAGAAGTATGGCCTGGCTCCTCTCCGAGAACTTGGCCAAACCCTCAGAGATCCACTGGTAGGTGGTACATACTCTTGTCTGGAAAGTGAGTATTAAAACTTCTAAAGCCTCAAAATGTTACTCTAAGAGAAACTTAGAACTAGCTATATCACATTACAGGGATATTTCAAACTTCTGGAAGGTTGAGGATAAACTATAATTTCCAAGCCTTCTTGGTTCTAAAATTATACTCAGAGTGATATGTCATCTGTAGGCTTGTCAGGCCTTTGTGAATCTCCTGCATTGTTCTCCCTGCTAACTCCAAATTCTGCTGCCACTTTTATTTATTTCCAGGCTGGCCAACCCATTTCACTCACCTTACTCATTACATTGGGTGGCAATCCAATATCCCCTATTTTGTAGCTCCTACAACTCAAAACCCAAAAGATTGTGAATAAACTAAACACAGAACCTGAAACTAAAACTCCAGGGTGTTGACCTGACTCCATCACAGGTTATTCTGGGATCAAAGCTAATAACCCTGAACCATGGAATTTTAGCCCCAGAAGAGAACTGAGAGATTATTTACTACATGCTTCTCATTTTACAAATGAGAAAACTAGTGAAGCCAGGGCTGGGGCAGGGGAGGGGAGGGAAGGGTAATGATCAGCAGGGATTGCAAGGCAGATCTGGGACCAAAAATATGTCTCCGGTCTCCAAAGGGATTTCTGTTAGACCGCCCAGGCCACCTGCTACCTGTGGCGTAGTTCGGGGGCCTCTTACTTCGCCACTACCTGTCTAAGAGCACATAGAGCAAATAGCAGCCTCCTCTAAACACAACAGGGACCAGTGTGCCCATGTTACTGGTTAGGGAATAAGCATTTCAGGGTTATCCTGGATCATGCTGTAAATTCATTAAAAAATAAATCTAGGGAAGAAAATAAGATGTCTCCAGACTCTGAGATATTCCATCAACCCATACTCCTATATAACCTCCTGGAAAGATGATAAAATGTGACACCCAGAGTAAGAAAGACTCCCAGTACCAATGAATCCTCTTTTGTTCGTATTCCCAACTCCTTCAGGCAGAGCCATCCCTCTGTCTATGCTACTCAACCACTGCTGTTCTGTTACTTATAAGTTGGTCTTTCTCTAAAAATTTCTAAATTTTTAAAGGGCAAGGAGTTTTTCAACCTTTCTTTTTCATCTTTATAATACTAATGCTAAGCCCAAGCAAATATGTTCATATTTGTTCATGAACTGTATGTTAAGTATCCAGGTATGGGTTTTGGAAAATCTGACTGGAAGCCAAAAATCCCTGGCTCTGCCACATACTAAAGATGTAACTTTTACCAAGTTACCTAACCTCTCTGTACTGTGTCCTCATTTGTAAAAAGGGAAACAATAATAGCACTTGCCTCCTAGAACTGTGAGAATTGAAATAATCTGTTTAACAGGCTTAAGACAGTGTCTGGCACAGAGCGAGGCACTATATAAATATTTTTGTTATTACTCCAAAAAATAAAAAGAAAGCAATTGCATTACCTTGTCAAAAAAAAAAAAAAAAACAGTGATCAGCCCTTCTGCCTCCCTGTTGATCAACGAGAGGAGAAAGCAGCACACTGGAGCTGGGTGGGTTTTCGTGTTCTATAGAAGCAAGAATCCCAGAAAGTGGCTCTGGGTTGTAACAGGTAGTGACAGGGTTGTGGAAGTCCCTTCTCTGGGACAGTTTTCCATGCCTGCAAGGTTAGTCAATTCACCCCAACTTATCTAAGCATGCACTCCCCAAAGATTCCTTCCACTGACAGCACCACAAAAATGTGTGCACCTTTGGGGGACTCATCCATGCAAACTGTTCATACGGACGGTCAGGGGCCGTTGTGCCTTCTGTAAAGCAGGACTGGGCCTGCTTTGGACGCTAAAAATTCGAGAACATGTCCTTGCTGGAACTGATGATGATTTAAGTGTTGTCTGCCTAAGTGGAAAAGAATGGATGAGATTAGCACTCACTGTGCCTAATAAATACCATGTGAGAGACCCTCATTAGCCTCAAGACCTAGCGGCTTGAGGAGAGGAAGGGTGTTAGTAAGTGTAAGTCTGGCAAATCTCAGTGCTTATAAATGTGGGTTGAATGAAAAAACAAATAAACAATCAAGGGGGAAAACCAACAAGCATAATGAAGGCTTATGGCCCTGAATAAGTAAACTTTCCTGGTTTTATCACCTGGGAATATTTCACTACAGAAAGCTTATAAGAACTTTCCTTTACCACTCAGTATTTTAAAAACAAAACAAAACAAAAACTACTTATTAAATATCACCAATGTAATTAATATCATTAATTATTTCTAAAGATATCTATAGGGATGCCAGAAAACCTGTGGGACCAAAGGGCTTTATAAGCATAATTTAATTAACTCAATCACAGTCATCTAAAGTTTTATAGGATATACACAACCACATGATCATTGCCCATAACCTTATACTTGAGGGTTTGTGTCTTAATTCACTTCTTTGTCTATTTCTAGAGCAAACAGAACTTCAGGGAGAGAAAAGGTTTTCCCAGGCAGCGCTGCTACTTGTCCCACCCGAAGCCGGGTCTCCCACCGTCACTACATTGCCACGGGTGCTACCTCTCATGGGGCCCTTTAGCTAATCATGTGTTCATTCAAAATATCAAAATCAGAACTCAGACTCAGTTTTTACCACTTGAAAATCCCACAAAAATAGCAAGGAGAAAAGGTGTCTCAAAAAAGAAACTTTTCAGGGTGCCTGGGTGGCTCAGGGGTTAAGTGTCCAACTCTTGATTTTGGCAGAGGTCATGATCTCAGGGTCATGAGATCAAGCCCCTGCCTCTGGCTAATGATCAGCAGGGAGTCTGCTTGAGACTCTCTCTCCCTTCCCCTGCCCCCGCTCACACTCACACTCACTGGCACACGTGCACACTCTCTCTCTCAAATAAAATAAATCTTTAAAAAGAAACCTTTCAAAAAATACCTTAGGAGTATATCTAACACATTAAAATTCAGCTCTTCTTTATCTTCACATCTTTCAACCTTCCAAATTCCCAAAATCAGACCTGTACTACAGTCCTCGGATGCCTCTTGAAAATAACCCAATGAAAGGGCAACACAAAGGACATCTACCCCAGCCATTTCTGACTCTGAGGCCACACCTTGTTCCTCTAAATTGCTGAGAAATAACAATTAGAATAAATTATTTCCAGGAATTTAGAGTTTGGGGGGCAAAAATAGGTATTCAAATGTAAGCAGGGTAACTAACCTGTAGACGTCAACAATATCCTGATTGTTCCCCTGTTAGTCATTCACAGCCCACAAAGTCATTTTTCAATGGGGTTGGCAGTGAGCCTGGCTGGGCATGGAGAAGTTTCGCCATGCACGGCCTCCCCTGCTTACTGTCAAAATGAGGGGTCAAGACCCACCTATGAAGGTGCCTGTAAGTTGAACTCTGCAGCCTCTGAAACTTCAGAATGTCCATACACAGACTTCTCTAAGAAACATTGGCTTTACCTAGCACAGAACAAGCAGCTGCTGCTCAGGGAGACCTTAACCGTTGTCCTGGCAGGGGAGAAAGAAACATGACTGCCAAAGAGGAGCATCAAGAGGAGACTTCTGATCAAAATTTTGGAGAACAAATACTGACTTGCATTAAGTGCTTTAAGATATATTTATAGTTACTAGTAAGTGCACTGTTAGTCATCCACAGCCCAAAGTCATTTCTCGATGACCATACATTGTACTAATTGCAAAGAACTGGAAACAAATTAAATAAACATCAAATTACAATACTGCTATAAAATTGAATACCATACAGCCATTAAGAATAATGACATAAATCTAGCTATGATGACAAAGAAAGATGTTTTTGATATGTTCTGGGAGAAAATTAATGCAGAAATCTATAGTATAGTACATTTGCCAAACACACACACCACAGTAAGTTATATTTTTATATGCACAGGAGAAAGTCTGAAAGTATATACTATACACCAGGGGCACTTGGCTGGCTCAGTCAGAAGAGCATGCAACACTTGATCTCAGGGCTGTGAGTTCAAGCCCCACGCTGGGTATAGAGATTACTTTAAAAAAATAAAAACGAAACAAAAAAAAAGTGTATACACCAAATAACTAATTTTGGACACTTTCGGACTAAAGGTAAGGGCACTTTATTTTTCCCTATTTCTACACTATATTTATTACATGCATTCATTACTTTTATGCTTTCTAAACTATGTAACATTTCCCCCGAGGACTGATTGTGTACATAACTAAAATCAGCAAAACTTGATTTTAAAATGTTACCTCTTGAATAAAGTAAGTTACTTACATTTAAATGTTACAAATGTACTCTCACCAAGTACCTGGGCTGCTGACAATAATAAGGAACAGCACTATAACAAATAGATCTCATGACTGTGCTGGCATACTTTTTAAAAATCATCTTGGAAAAAAGGCTGTATTCCAAGCAGTTTATTGAATTCTCATTTGCCGTGAGCAGCGACAATCACAAGTAAGAATATCTGCCCTGGACAGAGGCCCTGCTGAAATATCCTTGCTTCTCTTATCCATTATTAGCTCTTTTTTATCCTGCTTCCCCCAGTGGAAGAAGAGAAACACTATCAGATAAGAAAAAGCTTCTCAGTGTGTCACTGCTGCCTGCACCTTTCTCTCACAGAGATGCTGTGAGATGCTCGGAGCCAAGCTCTCCACGCCACCAGCAGCTTCTGGACCCACGAGGTGCAGCCGCAGCCGGCACAGCCTCATCCAGGACAGTGGAAAAAGAACTCCCTGTGGACCTGCCTGGGGTGAGACTGACTGAAACAAATAACTGGGACATGAGCTGCTGATGTTTTGAGCAGTAGAAAGAGAAGGAAGTTTTTGTTATTTTTTTTAAGTAATCTCTATGCCCAGCGTGGGGCTCGAATTATGACCCCGAGATCAAGAGTCACATGCTCTACAGACTGAGCAACCAGGTGCCCCGAGAAGGAAATATTTTAAAAGTCACTTGTGTGATTTAAAAAAAAAAAAGAATCACACAGCATCTTTCTATAATGTATTTAAGCCTCTGGATAAATATTTTTACACATCTGGAGAAACACTGACAAAAGACTTTTAAGAATATTCACAAGGGAACCCAAACCACACAACTTCCTCCAAGAAATCCTAAGTTACATCAGCTAGGAGCTTTAACCAGTTAAATCTACACAGCATGGAAGGGGCTCAAGCTACTCAATGGATAAATGAACTATTGTGCTAGCAGAAAGGAATCCAAGATAATGAATAACATCTCTACACAATATACCAGGGGGAAGAAAACTAAATCACTCGGATGAAAATCTGCAGTGAAAAAACCCATCATATTTACAGACTTTCTCAGTTCACAGTTAGCAATATCATTTTAAAGGCAAAACAATGTAAGGCAGTCTCACGTGTCACGGAGGAAAACAATTTAATCCAAATCCAACCCATTATAGGGAAGTTTAAGTTCAGATTATTAAAGACACTAATTGAAAATTATGTTAGTTAACCAAACACTTTATAACAGCAACTGAACCTCTATGCTTAAAAAAAAAAAAGTCACTATATAAAATCATTAAGTACTAGTTTAACAATCCCTTTAACAGATCATTTGAAAGGCTCAATTGTCCCCTCTGCAGTGCATGTTCGTGGTTTTTTGCAGTTTGCTTAAAAAATTATGTGCCTTTATTGTACTAAAGAAATTCCGAGAGAGGAGCACAACCTACTCATTGATGATAACAACACAACCATTTTTCACATTCCTCCCTTACAAAGTCTACCAGAGCCCTTTGAATTTATCCCAACTGCTATGAGCTTAGCTAATGACAAGAACGGAAACGTTTCTATCAGTTGGCTCAAAGTTTAGGTTACTTCTTACTTTGTTCAAGGCTAACCTATTAAAATGAGTGAGTGAGAACACATGTAACTTCAACAGGCATGTTCCTTAAAACGCCCCAATGTCATCTTAATTTTCACAATAACATAAATACATCATATAAAAATGTTTTCATCTTGCAAAGTACTTTGTCAATCCCACAGAAGGCGAGGGCAACGTGCCTCCCTGGGTTTGTTTGGCAACCCTGCAGCTAGGTGGGACATAACTTTGAACAATACAAAGTTGTCCTAGACAAAGCAGCCTCCTGGAAACCACATTCATCCACAAAATGCCAAATCTTTCCACCCAAAGAAAAATCAAAGTGGAACCAAAGTGAATCTACAGGAGAAGAAAGGAGAGTTCACTAGACACAGGCAGAGCAAGTTTTAAAACCAGACTGCCAGAAGACACTTTGCACGCACACACAGTGAAAGCACTTCGTGGAGAAGACCACAGAAACGCTGTGGGCGACCGCTCTCACCAGCACTGGCCCGGGGCCCTCTGCTTCCACTTCACCCTGAGCTGCATCCTTGCGTTGCTGGGGGGATTCAATCACCAGCTCCTTCTTGACACTTCTACTACTTGTCCTGCATTTATCAGCCTGCATTCTCGGCTGAAAACGCCAAGTCAGAAAGTCTGCAACTGGGACAGCTGCGAGTCCCTGGTCGTGCAAGGCACAAGCATGCCACTGGCCTGAGCAAGGAGAGGAAGCTTCCCAAGCACAAGTGGTCAGCCCGCTGGCTGGGTCCACGGAGCCGGTGGGGTGGGAGGGCATGCCAGCGAGGGCCAGCCTCCAGGGGTGTTACTACTGCTCGGAGAATGGGAGGTTCCCACACGCCAGCCAAAGGAAAACAAACCCGAACTGTACAATACACAGTGTACTGTCTCTCTGATAAAGACCAGCCTCATTGTGTCTGTTCCACATGGCGTGGGCCAAATGGAGCCGAATCAAAATAGTACAGTGTTTAAAAGAAAATCAGTCACAGTTAGACTTTCATGATTACTTCAAATCTGAAGCTCCTGGGGTTGAAGAGACAGCTAGGTTGTCTGGGTGTTCTAAAATTCCTGTAGTTTCTGGATGCTTTCCTTCATGATACAGCTAAGCACCAAATGCTTGGCTGATGGGCAAAACAGGGAAGGGCAAAGAGTGAGGGGTCCCATAGCCTGCACCTCAGGGGTGTGGGTGTAAGGAAAGAGTCCCTCCCCGCATGGCAGACCTCAGCACACGGAACTTGATTTACCTACTGTTTTATGCCAGAAAGACGAGGTCATCAAACAGTTTGATGGGATGCTACCTATCATGGTAAATGCTTTTATTAGACAGAGTATTACTTTAGATCCATCAACAGGTGTGTTGGTAATGAGCCCTGGATGAGATACTGAAAGGATCACAGTAAAAATATAAGGTAGTGTCTCTCCCTTCTGTCACTCAAACACCAGAAATCCTGGGTGTGAATATTAATTGTGTAATAAGTCACAAGGGTTCAACTAGGCTATTAAAAAAAATTAATAGTTTCTACAATAATTTTTTTTAAACTAGCCCATTTCTCAACCTTGGGTAATCTTTCAGGGTAAATATAAACTCACTTGCCAAATCTAGGTTCTAAAACAGTATGATATATGGGGCGCCTGGGTGGCTCAGTTGGTTAGGCGACTGCCTTCGGCTCAGGTCATGATCCCAGGGTCCTGGGATCGAGCCCCGCATCGGGCTCCCTGCTCGGCGGGATGCCTGCTTCTCCCTCTCCCACTCCCCCTGCTTGTGTTCCCTCTCTCTCTGTGTCAAATAAATAAATAAAATCTTTAAAACAGTATGATATATGAATTTTAAAAGCCTATCTTCATAAAGTTACAAGAGGACCAAAAAGAAAAAGAAAAAAAAAAAAAAAAAAAAAACCCAAAGAGCCTCAGTTACATAAATATAGAATTGAAGTAGTAGTTACATCAAAACTTAAGAATTACCCTATAAATCAGAGGCAAGAAAGTCTGAAGCCACACACTAAACAGACAGACTGAGCCTCAGTAAAGTACAGCATAACCAACAATTTGAACAACTTCTTGAAATGGCTTGAGAAGTTCTAAATAGCCCAATTCTGCCTCGATTCCCCATTTTCATTAAGTCACCAGCCGGTCAGGACTTTGAGCAAAATGCTATCCTATTTACTTGGTCAAAATTACTTACATTCTGTAAGTAATGAATAGGAGCTTAAAAGGTTATTTGTTGTATGAACACTACAAGTGCCCAGCATGGACAATTTACGTAATCTTTGTAACAACCAAGGAGGTAACAGGTTATCCCCATTTTACAGATGCAGAAACTGGTGCACAGAAGGGTTACACATGTGCAGATGGTAACACAGTGAGCAGTGGCAATATGGATCCAGTGGACACATTCTTAACCATGATACTATGAAACAGTTGTCTATTCTAATTATACCAACTGCTAAAAAACAAAATATGTAAAAGCTGCTGATCAGCAGCTAAAGGTGAAGGCAGTGTCTGGCTTTAATCAAGATAATTTAGTGAAGAGGTAAAAAGGTAAAAATGGCATAGCACAGTGCCAGGTACAGGTATTCATTTAAAGGGTAACTACTGTTACTGTTGTTATTCCCAGCTGAAGAAATCGGCCCTTATCTTAAATTCTGGACTTTGGCTGTGTGATCTAAAATGACAATTCCACCAACCTGTTGTGACAAGACATAAAAAAATGCTTCAGCAATTTCAAATCAACTGGTCTTTCTGGTTCACTGCTTGATTATGATAGCTACCTTTGAACAGTGATCTTGAACCCCTGCGTTCATGCCACGAACCTGGCATCTTCATCTTAAAGTTTTCCCATATTTTTCAAAATTTTAGCAATGAACTGATATTTCTTTTGTAATCAAGGAAAAAAACTTTAAATTGGCTCTGAGCTTCCAGGTAGCCAGGACGGACAGAGGTTAGGTTCCCTAAATCTTATCACCAAAAGGAGAAAACATACCAAGCTATAAGGCAAGAAAAAAAATTTTTTTTAATTTCTCACACAGAGATTTGCATAAAAAGGGACTGATTCATGTACTAGTTCCCAACATGTTTACAGGAAATGCAGCAGCAAAGTTCACACTGCTTTCTCACCACCACCTGAGAGCATTATACTTAAATCCTGGATAAAGGAAAGCAATTCTGAGAGCAAGATGGCCGTGTAATTTATCACCTCCGAAGGGTCCAACTTATGAGAGAAGGAAATTCTCAGGATGCAGAGGAATGTTGATACTATTCCCAGATTTGCTGTCACACAGCTTCTCAGGCAACGTCAAGTGCTCTGGCTCTGCTCTCCTCATTTAGGACAACCAACACTTCAGAAGTCCGCCAGTCTAGGGGAGTCACATGGTACAGTATTTAATTCCAGAACCTAAACCTCTAAGTAGGATGTGGTTTCTCTAAAGGGTTCGTGAGACCCATGTCTGAGGACATGAGAGTGACATCTGGTCAGAGCAGTCACAAGAGGAAATGCCATCTTAGAAGGATGGGAAGTTGGTGGCCAAGGGTTCCTCTGCAGCATTTCAAAGAACAAGGTATTTCCTGGACCTCTGGATTCAAGCCCACCAACATTTACTGAGCTCCTACTATCTAGCAACCTCAAGTTCTTTCACACACTAACTTGTTCAACTCTTACAATAACAAAAACACCTATGAACATGTATTCAAGGTATGTAGAATTTTACTGTTTAAACAGAATGGAGTAAACCCTGTGGGGAAGAAGGATGGAATGAATGCTTCTGTATATGGGTTTCAGTTCTCAGGATTTAATATTCACACAAATTACTTATGAAATCTGTATAGAAAATTTATGTAATTTTCCAAGAGCAATTTTTTACTGTAAGGAAGGCTAACTTTAGACTCTACAGCCTCCATTTTCCCCCTTCCACTATAAGATGAAGTTCCATCACATTCTGAAAAACAAGGACCTTAAGACCCTCTGACCCAGGACTCCTACACATGCCTTAAGACTCAGTTTAAATGCCATCTTGATCCTCCTAGCCAGGATTGATTAGCTCCTCTTCTGTTAACCCTCGGGGCATTCCTTTTATTTACCTCTATTTTGGAGCTATTCACAGTCCACCTTTTATGAAGTTTGTATGTGTCACACTCTTTGATGAGACTATAAATTCATGAGGGCAGGAACTATATCTTAACCACCTTTGCATCTCCAGTGTCTTAAGGACTGCAAGCACTCAGAACATGTCTGCTGAATTTAATGCTTATGTCAGTTCTGTGTCACTGCTTATCTTTATCTCAAATACGCAAACTTTTTTTTTTTTTTTTTTTTGAGAGTCAGAGAGAGAGAGAGGCAGAGGCAGAGGGAGAAGCAGGCTCCCCGCCTAGTAGGGAGCCCAATGCGGGACTCGATCCCAGGACCCTAGGATCATGACCTGAGCCGAAGGCAGAGGCTTAACCATCTGAGCCACCCAGGCGCCCCACATGCAAACATTTTCATTTGTTAATGGCCCAAATTAAGGCAGAAGCATTCAACTCTTCATAAACTGAAACCCAATGGACCATTTACTAATAATTAAAATGCTCCTTTCTCCCAGCTAAGAAAATGTTATCCTGCAAAACTTGCTAGACATTTTTCAGACAAAGGTATACTTGCAAACAGTACAACTGAACCTTTAAAGAGTGTAAATAAAATTGTTTTTAGCAATGAATTATATAAAATTTAAAACTGCATTTTGCTGCAGCTAATAATTATATAAGGAATAACCCATACAAGGAATAAATCTCAATTACCTCAACAAAATTTTTCACTCTTAGGGACTCTTGCCATATCAGAAGGATATTTAAAACATAACAATTAACTTTACTTCAGTTCAGGTCATGATCCCGGGGTCCTGGGATCAAGCCCCACATCGGGCTCCCTGCTCCGCAGGACGCCTGCTTCTCCCTCTCCCACTCCCCTTGCTTGTGGTCCCTCTCTCGCCGTGTCTCTCTCTGTCAAATAAATAAATAAAATCTTTAAAAAAAAAAATAACAATTAACTTTAAAGGCAAATATATATATGTATATATTTGTATTATATATAATATATATATTATGTGTTATATATTATATATATTTGTATATACATTAGTGCAGAGGCTTTAAATTTTATATATATATGCCTTTAAAGTACATGTAAAGTATATTTAAATAAAGTATATACATATAGAGACATACACACAATTTGAGGTAGAGACTTAAATATATATTAAATATATGTATCTAAATAAAATCTGTATATACATATGTATGTATATATACACATATATACTCCAAAGTAATCAGCTCTTTTCTCTTGGTCTGGGAAATGTGAAACAGTAAGTACAAATTATTAAGAAAAATTGCAAAAAGGAGCAAATGACTAAAGATTTTCCACAGTGTGTTGTTATTAGTCAGCTTGCTAGCCAAAGAAAAGAAAAGGTGTCAGGAAAATGATCTGGCCGTCTGAGGAAAACAAAAATAGAGAACCCAGAAGGCACAAGCAGCAGCACAGAACAGAACAGGATTAGAGGCCACACACGCAGGGAGGGAAGTAATAAAGAGTTTCGGTAGAGGAAGGATATAGTGACAAAAAGAGAAACAGATGTGGGGCAGGTAGAGGTGGGAGAGGAAAGGGTTTTCTGCATCAGACCCTTGAGGCCTCTTAGAAGAGTTAATATAAAAAAAAAATCTGATATAAAGTCTGATGCTCACCTCAATTTTTCTTGTCATCAGAGATTTAATCAAATGATCACAGAAATGGAATATGCATTATCATCTAGCCTAGTGGTTCACAGCCTGGAATCCAAGGCTGAACTTGGGGGAAAATGGTCTGTGAACCCTCTAAAATTACATTCCAAATTTTGTGTATTTGTGATTTTTTCTGAGGAGAGGGCCCTAGAGTTTAACACTCAGAGAAGGAGCCAAGGGACGATCACCCATTCACAGAATAAGTAAACAGGTTCAGAGAAATGAGCTAGAGAGCCAAGCAAAGGCTGGGGACACAAAGCTCTTCACTTTAACAGGTTCAAATTCTATTTAAGTAGAGACAACAACAGCAATTTAAACACCAAGCACCAGTTAAATAAACAAGCCATTCGATGGCAATCAGCAGTCTACTCATTTGCTGAGTGATGGCCAAGTCTGCAAACAGGTCATTATATGAAACGTAATGCCAGATGCACAACCCAAGGCCAAGAGAGTACACCTCCAAAATAGGGCAAGTAAGATAACCAATACAAATTATGTTTTTTGAGAACTTTTAATGACACTGAGAAAATGCCCACAATAACATGCACATACAAGACTGAAAAAAATATGACTGCTGATTAACTCTGGTATGTGAGACTATTAGGAATTTTTTTTTCTCTAAAATCTTACTTTCCAAATTTTCTTCAAAAGCACTTATTACTTCCACATTCAGGGGGAAAAAATGAATATGCTGTATTGCAAGATAATGGTATAGAAAAAGCTCACATCGAGGTTTTAGCCCCCACTATACCATTCAACCACCGTGTGATAATAGAAAAGTCACTTCACTTCTCTGGGTCCCACAAACTTCACCTATAAAACGAAGGACATACACTAAAAAATCTTTCTAGCTCTACATGTCTACATGAACTACTAAAACTTCCCTTATTGATAAGATGTGGGGGAAAACAAACGACCCCAATGGAATGATAAACATTTTAAAATCACATTTCCCCACTACACACAAAAGAAAAACACAAAGACCAAACTGTGGATCCATCTATTTCTAAATGTGTCGGATCCTCAATGGAAGATGTCCTAAATGTGGAGGATCCTCCTCTGGTGGAGCAGGGGCAGAGCTGAGAGGCTAAGAGATGACAAGGACTACAGGATGTTCTATGGCTGAGGAGGGGGAGCAGGGGGAGGCCGGCTGCCCTCTCTATACAGCTCTGGGGTAAGTAAGCTCACAGTACTGGGACAGCAGGGCAGAGGCCCTAAAGAAGGCTCTGTTGTCAGATGAGGCAATTAAGACGGGAGAGTCCTTCCATATCTAGAGACTGCTCTCTGGTGTGAATTCAGCACAGCGACTTCACCACCCTGGGTGTCCCAGGTCCTTCCTCTGGAAAACAGGGACCAGAATGTCCACCATTACCATTCTAACTAGATTCTGTGCATTCCCAAGACCCAAGTGAATCATGTATGTGTCCCACTGTGTGTAGGAACACGGACTGCATGCAGCCACAAATGTTCCAGAAGCTTCTCCATTAAGACAGCCCCACCCCCCACCCATGACAGTCCCTCTCCCTGCTTCCGTTTCTCTATAGCCTCCATCACCATCTGGCATTCTGTATTCTACTTTCCTATTTGCCTAATCCCAATTTAAAAAAAAAGAAGAAGAGAAGACACTCTGTGAGGGCAGAGATTTTTGTCTATTTTGTTTACTGCTCTATTCCCAGGTCCTAAAACAGGGTAGATGCTCAAAAAATATTTCTTGGATGAATTTACTGAAGAGTTAGGTTCCCCGAAGTGTGGATAGAGAGCTTTTACACTCTGCACACCAATAGTTTTTGTGTAAACTGTCAATTTACTTTAAACACAATAATGATAATTCAGCCAACAGTGTCAATGATTCCTGTTAGAGGTGGAAATTTACAAAGCAAAGGAAAACATAACGTGCCTGATTTTTCTCAGGAAACAAAACTCCCAGCCTGAATTACCAATGCCCCGCCAGCCACACAGCGTCAGCTCTGAGCACAGGGTCCACCCTGAAGGCACCACCCAGCACATTCGATCTCCCCCTGTCAGCTCTAAGCACTGCAGCAAGGGCAGGGGGTATGTGGTGTGTACACAGAAGGGAGTCCATAAATGTTTGCTTAGAGAATAAATGATGAATTGCCTCACTTCGGTTTGATTCGTCACAGACCCATGCCTCACAGGAGTTGAAGGATTTTCTAACTTTCCTCACTACATGACAAGGGTTGAGGTTAAGGGCTAGGAAATATGCATGGTGAGAAAAACAACCAAAAGACTTTTTAAAAGCACTAAAGTTTTTCTTTCCAAATAAAACGCCCCATTCCATTGTAAACGGAAGACAAACGTCCATTCCTTCACTTGTCCCCATATCTACCTCCCAAAGCAACCTAATGAAAATCACAAATACCCACCCTCCAAGTTTATCGGTTCTGTAAAATCTTTGTGTATGTTAACATTACTTAAAGCATGTTCCATGAGTGTTGATAAGGTACAAAACTAGTGGACCCTCTTGACTTACAGATGATGGAGATGGGGACAAGCTGACAGGGGGCACAGGGCTGATCACTCCCAGGTGTCACAGTTCACGGCCATCAGCTACCTACCCTGGGGGCAGGAGAGAGGACGGGCCTCCAGGCAAAAGCCGGACACTTACTTCAGCAAAAAGGAAAACACCCCCAGGCTGCAAGGGGAAAGTCCATCAGGAGGAAACTTGGCAAAGTGAGTTGTGGAGTAACCCCTAGGACTTCTGGTTTAATTTAACTTGCATTTAAAAGACAATGACCATTTACAATCATACCAGTTCCCTAACAATAATTGGAAAGTCCCCGCTTTTAAAAAGCGGTAGATTATGTCCCCTCCATAAGATAAACTCATCAGCAGCAAAGATGATGTATCCCCTTCTCATCCTGCCACCTAAAGGATGGTCTTCCACTTCTTCCAAGCTCATTGTGATGGATTTCCTATGTGAAATTAAGAGACTGCCAAGGAACAGGAAACAAAGACAGTTTTAGGGGGCTCAAACGTTATTCCTGGATGACACATCCTGACAAGTCAAACTTCCCCCATGAGCGCTTGTAAAAATATGGAACTCATCTAAATGAATTTCTTCGTAGATATGCTACACATAAAGGGACCAGAGCAGGAGACACAAACACAGTGTGTGGGGAGGGCCAATGCCAAGGAAGGCACAAAGCCTCCCTCCCCTGCCCTGCCGAATCAAAACACACACATCACATAACTTGGAAACCGATGGTGGCAGTGCTGGTGACCGCGACGGTCATGGAGCTGTGGTCCTTTACTAAGGTTGTTGAATAGACCTGTAACTTCTGTTACATTTCTGAAGTTTTATACATGCAACACAAGGGGCTTCAGCTGTCCCCTCTCAAACAAGGGGGAAAAAACTCTTCCAAGAAAAATAATGGTTAAAAGGGAGAAGGTGATGTTTCATCAAGCTCTGAAAACTCGAACACCAGTGGCTGTGAATATTCTACTGCCCCTCCACAAAGAGGGGCCAGGTCTTAAAGTCCCTCTGTTGATTCAAAAATAGAAGGTAAAACCGGGATACCTGGGTGGCTTAGTCGGTTAAGCCTCTGCCTTCGGCTCAGGTCATGATCTCAGGGTCCTGGGATCGAGCCGCACATCGGGCTCCCAGCTCAGCGGGGAGCCTGCTTCTCCCTCTCGCTCTGCCACTCCCCCTGCTTGTGCGCTCTCTCTCTCTCTCAAATGAATAAATAAAATCTTAAAAATAAATAAATGGTAAAATGAACACAAAACAAACAAGGTTTCCAATGAGCACTTAGGAGCCCTCCAGGCACACACTTCTTCCATTTATGCTTTGCCAAGACCTAAATCTGTAAGTCAATACTTATCATTATCATTATTATTATTATTTTATAACTGTCACACAAGAATTTCAACACAGAAGAGGAAAGGGAAGAGCATGAGTGGCTTGGGGGATGGCAGAGGTGGGCAAAGAAAACACTGCCTGAGTCCCTACTATGTGCTCGGCCCTTAGCATATATCCTCATTTAATTCAGTTCAATTTAACCCCTACAATGGTAACACTATATGAGGCGTTTTTGTTTGCAGAAACTGGTGTTCTTCTCAGGTAAATAACTTACCTTAACTTTGCATTGTTACTATGCTTCAAAATTAATCTTAAACCTGGTAACTATATAGATAATTTCATCTCCCTTTTGAACATGTATCTCCTTAGGGGAGCCATTGAAATTTAATGTCAATAGCAGTTGTATCTGAAATATGGAACAAAGGCTATTATTTACCCTTCTTTCTACTTACCTATATTTTTAAAACGTTCCTTATAATAAGCATGAGTTAAACTAAACACATTTTTTAAAACTTTTTTAAAGCCATTTATTACTATTTGGGAAATTTTTAAAAATCATATAATGCATACAACTCCTCCAGGGGCAGGACTGGGGGGAGGTTAGTGAGGCAAACAACTCCGGAACAGAATTTAAGAGAGCACTAAAAACTCAGCAATCAAGCTAGATGAAATTCAATGAAATTCTCCAGTAAAAATCAAAATTAATACCAAAAAAAGCCACAATAAACAAAACTTGAAATGAAGATGGGATCAGAATAAATGAATGTGATTGCCTCGGGCTCCAATATGGCTCCATTTAGGAAGGGCTTACTCTGTGCTGGGCACTGTGATACACTATATTTATTCCTCAGTCAACCCTGAGACAGGTACTCTTATTTTACAGATGAGGAAACTGAGGCACGAAAGTTAAGGAATTAGTCCAAGGTCACAGAACTGGTCCAAGGTCACAGAGCTGGTACATGGCAAAACAACTTTAAACAACTTAAAGCAGGTTAATAAGAGGTCATTTTTACTTTCCTTCACCATAAAAATAAATCAACGTCTATGTTTAAAACAGGTCTACAAGGGGCACCTGGGTGGCTCAGTCGGTTAAGTGTCTGCCTTCGGCTCAGGTCATGATCCCAGGGTTCTGGGATTGAGGCCTTCCCCCTCTGCCTCTCCCCCTTGTGCTCTCTCGCTCCCTGTCAAATAAAAAAATAAAAAATCTTTAAAACAGGTCTACAAGGGACGCCTGGGTGGCTCAGCCGTTAAGCGTCTGCCTTCGGCTCAGGTCATGATCCCAGAGTCTAGGGATCGAGCCCCACATCGGGCTCCCTGCTCTGCGGGAGGCCTGCTTCTCCCTCTCCCCCTCCACCTGCTCGTGTTCCCTCTCTCGCTATGTCTCTCTCTGTCAAATAAAATAAAATCTTAAAAAAAAAACAAAAACGGGTCTACAAGTGACCAGCTTGTCAGATAAAGATTAAAACTCAAGCTCAATATACATTCTTCTTCCTAAGATGATTAAGTAATACTGAGGCAATTTGGGCAAAGGACCAAAACCCCACTCTATTGAAATCTCTTTTATTTTATTTAATTGTTCATACAGAGGTGAAACCTCCTAATGGTTCAAAGTATGGAACAGAGTGAGGGAAAGGGAAAAGTTGAGGACAAAGGCTTTCCTCTCATTTTAATTCCCCACAGGAAGGAAGTTAGAAACAAACAGTATGACCTGGAGATCTGGCTCCCAAAGCAGAGCAGTTTCTCCAGTGCTAAATTGGGATGACTCTCCAGTGACACCCCTCCCCCTGTGGCCTCCATGGTCTCCCCTGACCTCCTCACCACCACCTGCCCCACCTTAGGAACACAGACCACTGAGTGTCACCTCCAGAAATGCTGCCTGTTAATCTGGAATGTTCCCTTACCACCTCCTGATCTTAACCTGTCAAATGCCTGCTGGCTTCTGTATTATACAGATTCCAGAAACCACCCAAAACTTCTGCATTTGGAATCTTGAGCTATATTTTTCACAGCACCCAGATGATACCTATGCTAGAGGCTTCCATCCACCTATGTCTGAGAATCACTGATCCTAATTTATTAACTTTAAAGAGACAAGAACACCGCAATGTTTAAACACAGATGCAATACAAGGAGACCTGACTACTGTCAAGCTAAGGTGGTTCTTGCCTCTAACAAAGCATTAACATTAAGACAGTTGGAGTTTCCTGGAGGAAGGTTATACTCTGCCTGCCTTGAGTATTTGTCAATGGGCTGCAGGTTATAGGGAAATTTAATTTTATCGACATTTCCTTCTGCTTTTGTTCCCCACATCACCTATGCCAAATGCTTTCTCATCCATCTTTGTCTGAGAATCACTGATCCTAATTTATTAACTTAAAAGAGACAAGAACACCCACGATGTTTAAACGCAGATCCAATACAAGGGAACATGGATGGGTTCCCAGACATGTCTCTGCACAGGTATGACACAGACGACTGTACTTGGCTGCAAGTAAGGGGTGGCGTGAGGATGAGGCCAAAAAGCTCACATATTCTCCAAAGGATGGAACACACACTCTAGGCTTATCAAAACACTCATTAATGACTGATTATTTCTATTTAGTTGGACTTTGGGGGAAAACACAACTTTGTGGGTAGATTCTTCCACCAGAATTAACCTTCACCCACCTTCCTCTCTCCTTTTCCCCCCACCCCTGCCAAAATGAAATGCCTTTCAATCTTCAGCCAATAAGAAAGGACCTACAGAGCAGAACAAGCTTCACACATCTCTCAATACTTTCAGTGGTGTGATCACATACTGAAACTGGATACCTCCCTAAAGAGAATACGGAACAAAACCCACCCTAGGGTTTTTTGGCCTAGCACCCTTTCACAAACACCTTGTTTGCCAACTCAGTTACAAGCTCTCATTCAAGTTCAAATTTGTGACCTTTATGGTTGCTAACTAAAAGCAATAAAGCAATCTATTTAGAGAAAGGCAACGTGTATTTCTAAGGATTTCCTTT
The DNA here is from genome assembly GCF_004348235.1 of Phoca vitulina. Lineage (NCBI taxonomy): Eukaryota > Metazoa > Chordata > Mammalia > Carnivora > Phocidae > Phoca > Phoca vitulina. The sequence goes on along the minus strand of NW_022589708.1, from coordinate 12,111,594 downwards.
CTCCCCCCCCATAAGAGGAATAAGATGCCAAAGTTACATCCTCCATATGTATCCTCCACAATTCACTGCAATTAAGCCAGTAATGGAAAAAAAAAAAAAACCCTCACCCAATATTACAGGCTTAATGTACTATTACTTTCCTTTTAAACATAATCTGTTACTCAGATATGTACATTAGATTGATGACAACTTTCATGAGCCTTCCCAGTCTCTGATTTAAGACTTGAAGGCAGTAAAATAAACAAAAAATCTTAAAGAAGTTTTGTTTGGCAGCATTTTTAAATTGAGACTGTGTTAACACTTTCCCCAATATCTCATTTTGAAATAACTGTAGCATATTAATTCGGGGGAAACACAGGACTTCTAGATTTACTGCAATAAATTTAAATCAACCAAAAGTGTTGGCAGATCCAGCTCCCCAGACCTGATATGCCTCTTCCAAGTCTCCACTTGTTTCGGGGACAAGTGCTCATCAAATGAGGACACCAAACTATCTGATAGTCAAGCTCTTTTTGGCTTAAACTTTCTGCAATTCAGTGATACGTATTACCACTGAGGCTAAGTGGGCTTACTCTGTCCTTCTGTGTGACACTAATTTTGTCATATGCTGTGTGACCCAGCATTCACCACATAAGAGAATTTTCTTAGCAACATTCACTAAAGTAGTTAATGGAACGCTCTCCATATTTACTCATTAATCCATTTGTGAATGAGCTGATTCATGCATTAACTCTCCTGCCTGCTCCATCAATCAATCGCTCAGCAGGCATTTCGAAACCACGGGGCTTGGTGCAGGACTGAGGTAAGGAACACACAATCCAATGGGGGACCAAGGTGAAGAGTTGTAAGCAAGTAACTTCAATACCACGAGTGGCAGAAGAAACAGACTACCCTTGTACTGTCCAGTATGCTAGCCACTGGTCGCATGGGGCTACTGAGCATTTGACGTGTCACTGGTCAAACTGAGATAAGCTCTACATATAAAATACACACTGGATTTCAAAGGCTTTGTATCAAAAAAAAAAAGAATGTAAAATATCCTATTCATAAGTTTTTCCTGATTACATGTTAAATTATACTTTGAATATACTGGGTTAAATAAAACATTATTAAAATTAATTTCACCTGTTTCTTTTTACTGTTTTTTAACTGTAAAATTGCATATGTGACTGGCATTATATTTTTATTGGACACTGCTGGGCTAGATGCTCCCCAGTCCTGGGTTCTCTTGCTGGGCAGACACAAAGACCACACTTCCCAATCTCCTCAGCAGTTAGGGTGAAACTCTGTGATTGGGTTCTGGCCAAAGGAATATAAGAAATATGAGGGAGCAAAGTCTAGGTGCAGTTATGAAACAAAGTGCACAACTGTCCCAGCTCGCTCTCTGTCCTCGTGGGCCCACTGAAAGCAGATTCCACAGGAGGCCCTACGCCATGGAGAAGCCACTGATGCGGAGCCACAGATTCCTGAATCATCACACAGAAGACCACTCAACGTATATCCAATGGGACCTTGTTACAAGTGAGAAATAAATACTTCCAGTATTAAGCTACTGCCATTTGGTTACAGGAAAAGTTGAGGGATGACTACCTGCTCAAGAATTCTCAGGATACGCTTCAGAGGTGAGGTGCATGCGATGGTGCAGAAACGTGTGGTTCTCAAACTCCATGGGGTCAGAATCACTCAGAGAGTGATGGAGTTAAGGAAGAAGATCGTGTCAGTGTTGGTCCTCCTCCAGGGCTGAGGAGCTATGGCAGCCTCCCTGCCCCACGGCTCCCTCCCATGCGGCGGGTCGGGAGGGCGGCTGAGCATCTGCAGCTCTAGCAGCTCCAGGCGGGGCTGATGCCGTGCCGCTCGTCTGGGGACACACCTTGAAACCCAGGGTCTTAAAGGATAAGCAAGACTTTGTCAAGCAGTGAAGAGAACAAGAGGCATTCAAGGGAAAGGAACCACACATGTAGAAAGGTCTGGAGGGTTGGAGGAGCATGATGTGTTGGGGAACAGTAAGACTTGCAGCAAAGAATCATCATAGGGCCTGGCAAACAAGTGAGGGTATGGGGGAGGAAAAAACCCAGAAAAGTAGAGACTTACATTCAGCAGTTGGGAATTTGAATTCTCCCTCCTCAATAACTTTAAAGCAGAACTTTCCTTTCCACAGCATATGCAATAATAAAAATAATTAAAGTAAATATGAGTATCTGCTAATACTTCAATTTCCTACAAAATTCCCGGGGAAATGACAGGGGCACAGTACAGTAATTTGACCACTGTGGGCCAAGTGTGAGACTCCAAAATCCTAATTCTTGGGTCAACCACCTAGTTATTATAATCTTGTTATGTGACCTGAGAATTGATGTAACCACTGTGTAGCTGCCGTTTTTGTGCTCTTAGCAGAGGGCTATTTGCCTTTGACCTACTTTACAGAAACCTTTAGGAGATTAGATGTGGAAATTAAAAAAAAAAAACTTGTGTTCTAGGAAAAGGTATATAATTTACATGCAAAGAGTGTCTATTATTTTAACCAGGCACTATTCAACCTGGTAAAATGCAAATGACTATCTTGGAGAGAAGCAACCAGAACTGACCAACAACATGGAGGAAGGCAGGGACCATGAGGAACAACATAACTCCACTAGGAATCCTTTCCATTGGTACAATTCTTTTTTTTTTTTAAGTTTTTTTTTTTTTTAATTTATTCATCTGAAAGAGAGAGAGCACAAGCTGGGGGAGCAGCAGAGAGAGAGGGAGAAGCAGACTCCCCGCTGTGCAGGGAGCCCGATGCGGGGCTCGATCCCGGGACCCTGAGATCATGACCTGAGCCGAAGGCAGTCGCCCAACTGACTGAGCCACCCAGGCGCCCCCTGTAGTACAATCCTAAGTACCCTCCTTTCCATATTCAAGACAGACAAAAAAAAAAAACAACCAAACAGTTCCTAACTCACTCAACTGGATTAAAAGCCAGATGTTGGCACCCTCTGAGCAGCTATAAAATATGGCGGTGGAAGAGACAACCTCTTAAATCACTGTTTGTACGGCATCCAAATGAATGCCTAGGAAAAGATTTTAGTTCTTTTTTCTAACAGTGCAAGGAGGAAGAGTTCGGTTTGAGCTAAATATATTCTTTACTCAATATAGAAATCTAATGGTCCCTTTGCGATCATTCAGAGGGGGGAAAAGTGATTAAAACAGTTTGTTAAAAAATAGTTTATTAAATGTTTCCTCTCACTGTAGTTAGAATTAGATGAATAATACATGGAATTTGCTTACGTCAAAACTGCTTTTACCTCGAAGAGAAAAAAAGTATGGTATTACTTTCAGCAATATTCCTTAATACCATCAAGCTACAATATGAGAAGACACCTCCTTTTTTGACACCCTTAATTCACAACTTTGTCAAAGAAGTTTCACACATATTGTCAACTTATTTTTATCAGGGCACTGTCATAGGTCTCCAATATCTGTTGTGCCAGTAACAAATACTAAAATATAAAACCCAAATAACATTAATCACTACCAATGTTTCATAGAGTTATTTAAAATACACACCCAAACATACTTGAAACTAGAAATGACAATCTTAGAATTTTTTTTTAAGATTTTATTATAGGGAAATATATTTCCATATGTGTGTGTGTGTGTGTATATATATTATTTGAAAAAGAGAGAGACAGGGATAGCAAGAGAGAACACGAGCAGGGAGGAGAGAGAGACGCAGGCTTCCCGCTGAGCAGGGAGCCCGATGCAGGGCTTGATCCCAGGACCCTGGGATCATGACCTGAGCCGAAGGCAGCCACTTAACCGACTGAGCCACCCAGGGGCCCCACAATCTTAGAATTTTTTTAAAAGCTTTTATATCTTGGGGTACCTGGGTGACTCAGTTGGTTGAGCGTCCGACTCTTGGTTTCGGCTCAGGTCATGATCTCACAGTCATGAGATCGAGCCCTGCATCAGGCTCCACACTGAGTGTGGAGTCTACTTGAGATAGTCTCTATCTCTCCCTTTGCCCCTCTCCCCACTCACGCACATTCTCTCTCTCCTCTCTCTCTAAAATAAAGAAATACATCTTCAAAAAAATTTTTTTAATCTTTAAGAGCTCATTGTATTTTCCTTATTTTCCTCATTTCTGCACAGATCAGGAACAGCTGTGTCATGGTCTGAGGACGAGCACTTGGGAACCTAGGAGGGAAGCAATCAAATGCTCATAGGAGTTCATGGGTGATCACCTAGCTCCTTGCAAAGGGGGGTTTGTGTTGGCTTTAAAAGTAAAATTAAGGAAGCTTCCAGGTTGGTGAATATGTGGAGAGGTGTGGAGAATGGCAGGCTGGCAGACAGCATGGAACCTCCATGCCCCTTTTCCTGTAGCTTGCCCTTCCCCGTAACCTTGCCCCGTACATCTTTTCCATCTGGCCGGTCCTGAGTTCAGATGCTGGGAAGGGTGAAGCCATATATTGCTGACACCACTCTTGCTTTTGGAACCTAACCAGAAGAGAAGCCTGCAAACCTGAGTGGCCTCACCCTGGGAGACATTTTCATATGACCTGCTGATGGACTGGATAGTTATTGATGACCGAATGAGATTCTAGTAACATGCCAGGATCCTTTCACCTTTAGGAATGTTTTCTTACAAGCGTTCCTTGTTCGAAGCCCAGGGAGTGGACTGTGATACTGTTATTTATAATAAGAAATATATATTTGGTCTTTGTCCCCTTTCTGGCACAGAGCTCCTACAAACATAAAAATAAAAAAATAATTAAGAATTGGATTGGTGCTGGGGCGCGTGGCTGGCTGAGTCGGTTAAGTGTCCGACTCTTGATTTTGGCTCAGGTCATGATCTCAGAGTTGTGGGATTGAGCCCTGCATTGCGCTCCATGCTCAGCTTGGAGCCTGCTTAAGATTCTCTCTCTGCCTCTCCCTCTGCTCCTCCCTACCCGCTCTCACTCACTCTCTCCTCTCTAAAAAAAATAAAAATTTTAAAAAAAATGGATTGGTGCTTCAAAATTAAATTAAAAAAAATCAGTGAACACCAGACTTCATTTACTTCAGAAACATCCAAAATGAAATGCCCAAGGCAGGTGAAGGGCTGTTGGCATGAGTCTCAATAGAAGCTGGGGTGTGCACACAATCTCCCAGATGGAAACTCTGATATGGACAGGCACCTGCTTCTGCCAATCTCGGGCATGTTTGGAGCACTTACCCTTCGAACTACAGACTGAACCCAAAGCATCAGATATTCTAATCTAGTGGTCCTCAAATGGGGGCAATTTTGCTCTCCTCTGGAGGACACTCGGGAGTATCCAGAGACATTTTTGGTTCTCACGTCTTGTGGAAGAGGGGTTGAGACTGGCATCCAGTCAGTACGGGCCAGGGATTCTGCTGAATATCCTACCATGCTCAAGTCAGCCCCTATAGCAATGAATTATCCAGCCCAAAATGTTGGTAGTGCTGAGACTAGGAAACCCTGCACCAATTCTCTCAGAGGAATTACTTCTCAAATGTACAGACCTTCTTCTGCAACAAGAAAACCTGTGTCCCAAGTTCAGTATATTCATCCTAGCATCACATTTTTATATAATCATAGATTACTTTAATCATATGTATGTTATAATATTATATATATACATTATATATATACACACATAAATACTGACAACTATGTCCCTGATCAAAATCAATTATCCTTGTTCCTTCCTCCCAACTATGCGCCTGATACGATAATGTCTTTTCTTTCTATGTATCAAATGGTAGTTCCTTTTCCCTGTTCTCTCCATACCTTCTTTTGCATGACTTCTGGGAAAGAACTAGGAACATGCTTAGCAAAAATCCAGACCTTATACACGGTAACTGATTCTTCATTTCAAAAATATATAATTATTACATTTTAGAATAGTATATTCTAGAAGCCCAACAATATTAAACACTGTTTCATGTTTTTGTTCACTTTAAATCATAAACAAGTATAAAACCGTAAGAAGTTAGTGAGGTATGGTTGCTATCACTTTACAAAGAGGAAACTGTGTAAATGACCTAGGGTGTTCTAACAAAATGTATGCACTGAAAAAAAAAAAGTCACTAGAATCTGAATCATGCTGTTAGAAGTCTATCTGCTAGATGGGCAATGGTCATCTACCATGGGGGTCAATGTGCACGTTACCATCAAGGACACCAAGTCCAACCACAACAGAAACACCTTTTCCCAGGGGGACCTTTATCTGTGGACATTATATTAATATCATTCATTCATATAAAGCTAATGCCAGGGTAGTGTTTCAAGTGAGAACATTACAGGGGTCCATCATATATGCCACCAAGTAGGCTAGAGAAAGGAGATCAGGGGGACCTGTTGACTGCCCAGGGTTTCTACAAGCAGACCCTGAGCTCACAATGGAATCATCCAGAAAGCAACTAGCAACAGAATTACACTAGAAGGAAAGGAGAAGATGCTTAACCAATCTGGGGTAAATAAAGCCTTCTCTAAGGAGATACTCTTAAGCTGTGGCTAGAAGGAAGAGTCAATTCGAACAAAGAATGGCTGAATTAGTATGAATTGGCGGTGAGTATATGCAAAGGCTCTGGGGGACAAAAGAGCTTGCCCCTTTTGGGGAGCTGAAAACCACTCAGTTTTAGTGCACAGGTCCAGGGGAGAACAGCACATGCTGAACCTGGTAGGGTAAGCAAAGTGCAGATACACTGATAGATGTATTAAGGATTTTGTGTTTTAGCCTGAGCTAAATGGGAAACCATTAAAGGGTTTTAAGCAGAAAATGTCATGTGGCCATAGGAGCATGGAGATGAGAACTGAGTTTCAGATGCAGATATGGTAGGAGACCATGAATCGGCACATAGTAGTTAAAACAATCAAAATGAACGACATCACCTAAGAAGAAGATGCTCGCCCAGGACAGAGCCTCGAGCAACACAGGCGACAGTAATAATCATTATACCCCCTTCTCACCCACACTGTATCCACGGTGCAAACCAACACTACTGTGACAGTAGTCACACATCTTTTTCCAGATCCTGAGTATTGACAGCAATTCATCTATAGCTGACTTATACCTTCTAAAATCATCCTAAGCTAAGATCAAGACTAATATTACCTAGTTACTCAACTTTACATCTATTTCTACCCCATACTCCAACTGGACTTGCTTTATAGTTCCTTAATGATCTACACATTCCAACAATCTATTTCAAAACCAAAGAATTTCTGACTTGGAAGAGATCATCTAATGCAAATCTTCCTTCCCACAAGAGGAAAGGGTAGCTCATTCAGCAAGCTGGACAAGGTCTGTCCACTCTGGTCTCAGGCTGTTGTGTTACAGACGGGTGACTATGACCACACTGCCTAATTTCCAATGTAAATTTTTTTTATGTTTTATCATAATAATAACTTGGAAATAAATTGCACTGCAATGGTAAAGCTAACAGCACAAACGTTCCACAAAAAAATGTTTGCATGTTCTGAAACCCAAAGAAACTCCATCTGTGCTAAGCCCAACCTATACCCATTTCTCAGATGGCTTAACAGAAAGAAAATAAGAAAAGATATGTGCTCCCCTTTCTACAATCTCTGAACAGGAAAAGAGGCCGGCACAGGGCACTTACTCTAGAATACACCTGCTTAAGGTGGGGAGGTGGAGGAGGGGGTTCTGCCCATGCTGCCTGAGATGCCACACATCCGGGTAACTTAGGGAACAGACCGCAAACTCACTTAGCTGAGGCCCCCCCATGGGTGATTCCACACTCCCGACTTGTTACACAGGCAGCCTCCACTCCTCTGACATCCTCCATCACCCTCTCAACCCTCCCATCCACCAGGCCCACCTCTATGTCCTTAGATTATTTTCCACTGTTTGCCATGTTCAGCTTCCAGGGTTTCTTCCTGGGAATTCACTTTCCCTGTCTCTGTGCTTTGTTGACTCACACAGCTCATCAGGATGGAATGTAAAGTCCTGAGTGGTAAGGAATACTTTTTGTGCATCTTTGTTGTATCACAGAAAACACTTCCATGTGAGCAGCACACTACTTTCCAACCTTACAGTTAGACAGGGGTTTGCTCCACCTAGGTGTGGTAGCGGCCCAGCCTACCCTCTGCCAACACCACAAAGCCCTGCTAAATCCCCACAATCCTCTTTGCAAAAAGCCCTGAGGAGTTTCTCAGGCCGTGAGGCAGAGGCCAGTCTGCTTTTCCAAAGTGTACTGCACACCAGAAATACCCGGGATGTGCCCACCCTGACAAACTCTACTTTTCCTTTGCACATGGTTGGCCCTCTGTGAATGAGTCATAGATGAGAACAGCTAACACGGGACCTGGGTGGATGGTGGAGCCACAGGGCAGGGGTGAGGGGACGCATCACAGAGAAAAGCCAAACAGGGTGTGACGAGGCCGGGGCACACACACACCTCGGCATACAAATCTCATCTCACTAAATGAAGCAGAAGCCCATAAAGGTAGGAATCGCCCCACTTTGTGGTTCCAATGTGCCCCCTTAGGGTATCAACTAAGGGCTGATCATTTGTCCTGGCAGACAGACAAATGGAAAAAGCCTGTCACCAATTATGTGATGAGAGCTTGAAGGCCCTTTTTAACCTCAAATGCACTTACAGCACTCCTGGCCTCGGTTTCCATCTGAATCACGCAGGCAGCGTCCCAAGCCCAGCTGCCAAAATATTTCAGAGTTTCCAACCCAAGAGACTTGGTAAAATCCATAAAGGAGGAGATGTGCGATTCAGGGAGCTCAGTCTTCGTCAGCATTGCCTCCTTCTAGACTGACCTCCCTAACCCCCTCCCAAATGGGCTCTTCCCAGTCTCTCTCTTACCCAATACAGTAACAACACCCTCTAAAGGGAGGTTCCAGGGCTGCTAATAATCCAGCTGAAACTCAGGGCACACAACTCCTCTAGATCATTCAGACTACTCTCTATTACTTACAAAATAGTAAAGGGGAGAGGTGATGGGGCAGGCTGTCCATCATGTTGGACAATCCAAAGCCATCTGTATTTGCTCATGGATCTAAGCAACCAGATTAATCTTTAGGGCTTTTATTAAAATTAGTTTATAATCCCAAACACACAGTGAGCGGGTGGTGGAGAAAAACGGCCACAATGTCCCTGGAGGGTGAAGAGAGAGTGAGAGGGGAAAAGGGGAAGCAGCCTTAGAATCACAATTTTGTGATATAAATCATCTAAGCACAGAGAACAGTGTAGATAGGAAGTCAAAGAAAGATATGCATCAACTCCCCCCCTTTTACTTTTGTGATAAAAAGACCTACCTCAAACTCAGATTTTGGCATTAGAAGCTCATACATTGTATATTTTGGAAATAAATGGCCTAAGTACTCTCGAAAACCTAATGTGGCAACTCCCTGCGTCCCTTCAACCATCTTTCCAACTCATTACTCTTGCTGTTCACAGACTCAGAGGGTGGGTATGTGGCCTGGAACAAGGTTTGTAGGAGCAGCTTACGAATACACACACATGCGAGAAGGTGGCCAAAGAGAGGATGACAAAACAACATTTTTTAATAAGAAAAGCAAAAATAGTTTTAAGAGTTTTTAAAAACTCATTTCCCAGTAGAAGTAATTCTTACATGATGAACTCTCTTGCTTGTTTCAAGACCGTGTGGCTTTCTCCCGAATTCTCTAATTGCCTGGGCCCAGCCAAGTCCCACATGTCTGGGGTTGCAGTTCAGACAACATAAGCAGTCTTAAAGCTTATCCTCAACATTTTTCTTTATATTTCTTTCTTTCTTTTTTTTTACACATTCCTTTTTTAACAGAGAGCGATTAGAAATTATAAAAAATGAAAAAGGTTTGAATGTTCTGATGCAGCTAGAGGTTCTTTTCAAAATTAAGAGCATTACTCTCTGCTCTCCCTCTGGACAGTGCCCAGCATTTTTGATAAACACACATCTGCAGAAACTATCAGAGTTTCCGCTTGTTTTACAACACCGGTCACAAGAGTATGATCTGGGCAGCAGCCTGCATCCTTTTGTTTTGCAACAGCCATTCGAAAAGGTGGCTGGATTCTAAGGGTGAAAAGAGAAAACAGAAATTCAGCATTAACTGCCTTGCATCAAAGTTCCCCAGATGCGCCTGCATTTATCAATTTGGCAAAGAAGCACTGGTGAAATCCTACTCTGGTTGGTGGAAAAGAGGAAGCAAAAATAAGACAACGATGACCACTTTCCAGGTCTGGCTAAAACGTTCAGGGCTCTGCCTGTCTTTGACCCCCATCCCACCCGATCCCCCACCCCCCCAAAATCAGATTTATAAAAGCAGGATGATCTGCTCTGACTTAAGGCTCTGGGAGGGAACACACATAGAAGAGGCTACCTACCAACTTTGTTATAAATATGCACTGGTCCTTTTAATAGCTCCTCTCTGGATTTTCTCCTGCCCTGATATATCCTCCTTAAGATGCAGCCCTCAGATCTAAACACAGACTCAGAGCGGGAGCAGGTCATGGACTTGAAATGAGAAAGTAACGTCTTAGTGCTCCTTCTTTAAAAGGCCCGGTGATAAAATCTGCAGATATTTTCGGTGCACAAGAGCAGGAGTCAATCTTTCCAAAGCGAGATGCTTGATGCCCAAGCTGATCTTTCTGGGAGCTTGGGAGAGGAACTGGATGGCTTGCAGGTGTCAAGACACAGCAAAATAGGCACCCCCCTAAAAATCTCATGCCCTCCCCAATTAAACATTTGAAATTTGCTCTAGATAACCATACACAGAAAACTCCCCTACTTGGAAAAGGAAGAAAAATGAGGTAAAAATGCTCTCCTTCTATAATCAAAACAAAAACCCAAACTCAGAGACTCACTGGCATCCAAATCCCATTCACTCCACAGTTTGGAAATAAATGACAAGCTGCTCCCAAATCTTCCATCATCACCTCCAGTGCTACCCTTAGTTAGCAAACTCCCCTCTGAAATGCAAATGCCCTTTGGCAGATATTATTGTTAGTTATTTATACCACGTGTGAATGTTTTAATCAGATAAGAGCCCAACATCTAGCTGAGATCATTCACACACAGAGACCGACAGAAAAAAGGAAGTGGGGGTGGATTCTGGAACACTGAAGGTTAGGGTGGGCAGGTGGCCACCCCAAGGATGAGGGCTGTCATGGGGTCCCACAGGCCAAGCGCAGCAGGAGGGCAGACAACATTTGCCCAAAGATAACCTTGTCCTTGGCAGTGTCAGCAACCACCTCCCTGCAAGGAAAGGCTTTCCAGCTGCAGTTATCAAAGACACAGACTAAACAATAATTCTAGGGTTCTGCTCTCCACACCCATCTTACTGCCACAAAACTCATTTTGTAAGTATTATTGGGAGAATTCTCTAAATGCGCTGCTTTATGCCTTACATTTACTGGCTATTACGAAACCACTTTTAATCCCTATTAGGAAACCACATAAACTTGGTTTAAAAGGTTTTATGCTAAGTAAGAGGCTACAGTATAGGTAAAACAGCTCCCAAAACTCTTTCTTCACAGGAAAAGCTGAAGTGTTAACAGTTCATTGTCTACACGGCTTCCAATTCCTGTTGATAATCCAAGCAGGGTATATTTTCATACTGTTACCCTCTTTTGGTCATAGATAGGGATAAAAAACCCAACCCCTCATCTAGTAAAAGCACTTTGTGACTTTTTCTCTCTGTTTCTTTTGTGTGATAGGAAGACAGTGGAAGCAGGGTACATTTTCTGCAGAGAAGTCAGAAGGCGCAGCATGGGTCTTCCTAGACACCACATTAAGGTAACCCCTGGATTAACTTTCATTGGACAACCAGCCTACGGGGACTTCCTGACATCCGGGAAAAGAGAGACAGGGAAGGAGACCTCAGGGAGCCTCAGACATCTGCCATGAAGCCGGAGCAGGCTCAGCAGAAGTTAACAAGGCTTAAGCTGCAGGACACTCCCTGGCAGGCAGGGGCCCGCCCAAGGTCCTACAGCTAACTTGGTATTTGTAATTTTCTATTCGTTTTCTTGAAGAGGGGCTCTGCGCTGTAAACGCTTCAGGGCCCTCCAAAAGCTGGATCTGTCTTTGACCTGAAGGTTCCACAAGTGTTGGAAACTCAGCAAGACCCCAAGTGAACTCCTGGTCTCTCCGTTCCCTGCTCTCACACCTGCGGCACTGAAACCGGCCCCCGCCCCTGCGGAGCCTGCATTTGATTAATGGCATCACCACCTCCCAAGTCAGAAGACCGGGTGTTATTATTCCTGCTCCCTCACCCACTGCCAGTGTGCAATGGTCGAGCAAATTCTAGCTCCATAAAAAATCGCTCCAGTCTAACCCTTTTCCCCATCCCCTCAATCAGAGGGCTTGCCTGGGGGCTCAGAGCTTTCAGCCCTGGCCCCCTGCCTCCCTTCTCTTCCTTTCTGACTCTGACCCTACTCTGACAGGAGGATGGTCTAAAATACCCAGCAGTGGTTCCACAGCCTTCCAGACTGGAATGCGGGGGGCTGGGCACATGAGGCAGCTCTCCAGGAACTGGCCACCTCATCTCACACACAGCTCTGAGCTTCTCTCCCTTCCCTACACACTTCTAAACTCACTGTTCCCTTCCGATTGGTGCAGATCCACCCCAGCCCTGTCTACACCCTAACCCCATTAGGGTTTGTGTTCATCCTTCAAACGCAGCTCAGTTCAATCCTTCCTGATCACCCCTGGTCACTGGTTCACATCACCCTTTGACTCTTGTGGAATCAGCCCTTTTTTCTACTAATGTTTACTTTTGTCTCCCAAGCTAGACTGGGCTCCCTGTTCATCTTTTTCTCACTCCTCTACCGCTGCGGGGTTCATTCACTCCTGAGTACTTTTCCACATCCCATCAGGACTTCGCCTTAACAGTTACATTTGTTATACTGAAAGGCAAGACTCTACAGTAACACGGTGAGGAGCACAGGGCTCTGGAACTCAATGAGTGGTCTGAATCCCGGCTGTGCTACTCACTACGTGACCTTAGACAATATTTACCTTTCTCTTGGTTCCTCCATTTCCCCATGTATAAAATAAAGGTAACAAGAGTATCTACCTCTTGGGTTGTCCTAGGGATTAAATAAGCCACTAGACATAAAGAGCGTAGAAGAGTGCATGATAACCAGGGAACACTCAGTAAGTGTCACCTATTCTGACGGAGGGGAGGGAAGGGAGGAGGTAGAGAAGGGAGGCTTTATTCAGTGATCCAGTTTCCCCACTCCACTGTATAAGCCCCTTCCAAGGAGCAGAGGGGATACGTACTTGAAAGCCTACTGTGCTGAGAAGGACACTGTGCACATATCTCCTACGTTTCTCTGAATAATAAAGATGATGCGGTCGGAGCACGAGAAGCAAGAGCACACACGGACTCACCTGCAGGCAAAGTTCTTCAAGCTAGGGCTATACTCGTTTCCAAATACAAACCAGGCTATCGTCCACCCCCACCCCCCCACCCCCGACCACTCAACTCAGGACAGCTATTCCAGTTCCTTCTCCTTTGCACTTCCCAGGGCACTCTCACCAGGTGACCCCATCCATTCCCATGCCATCCTTCCCTTGCTGGAGCCCACAATTCTACCTACAGCCTCAATAGTCATGGTCCACTGATCTACAGATGTCTCCATTCTGACGTGTCTAACCTCACACTAGGGATGCCCCAAACCAAAATCCTCCTCTCCATCCCAACTCCCTCAGACTCATTCCCTCAAAATGGGTCTCCCCTCAATAGATGCCCCAGAGGTGCCCAAGGCAAACATCTGAATGCTCTTGACTCCTCCCCCTGACTCCCTTTCTCTTCTAGATTTAACTTTCTCTTAAATCCAGATACTTTTCTCCATCTCTACTACCATCTACCTTAATGAAGCCAACATCACCTGTCATTCTGCTGCAAGGACCCCCTCATTAGTGTTCCTATCTTCAGACCCTGCCCCCTTTCTCCAATCCATCATTCACTCTGCAGTCTGAGTGATCTTGCTAAAACATCAATCTGACCATGTCTTTCCTTATCTAAAACTTTCAGTAAATGGCTCCCCTCCAATACTGGAATAAAGTACCAAAAGACCCAACAGGATCTGGTCCCTGCTTACCTCTCTAGCCCACTGGTCACCAATGTACCCCCACAGTTGTCCTCCAGCTCCATAAGCTCCCTCCAGCCTTGTGGAATTACTAGCAGCTCTCAGGAGGTCTCAGCTCTCCCTCCCCGGGACTTTGCTTCCTTAGCAGATATGTCCCTCTCCTACCCCTTCACCTAGTACATTCTTTTCTTCCTTCAAGATTCAAGTTAGACATCACCTCCACCAGGAGCATTCCCTGACTCTGTCCCAAAGGTGAGCTAGGCATGCCTCATAGATTTTTGCATCGTATCTATGCTTACGCCCATCACAGCTTGCATCCCACTTAGGAGCTCCTACTGGCTCTCTCAGAGCAGGAACTATATTAACAGGCATCCAATGAATATTTGAAAATTAAAGAAAAGAAGAGGAGGTGTAACATAACAAGAAATATATATTTGGTCTCTGCCCCTGTTCCTGGTACAAAGCTTCTAAAACTCTTGGAATTCCATGAGTGACAAAGGAGTATCTTTTTTTATTCATAATAAGCCCCATTCAACCTAATCTGAGTTTATGCTAATGAGGTGACTCCAGGAGGCTGGTTGCCCCAGAGGAACCAACCAAGTGATTAAAGGGTTGGATCTTCCAAATCAGTCCCCTGACCCAGAGGGAGAGGAGAAGGGCAGGAGATGGAGTTCATAACCAATGACCAATTATTTAATCAATCATGCCCACATAATGGAGCCTCCATAAATACCCTAAATGAAGGGGTTCCGAGAGCTTCTGGGTCGGTGGACACATGGAGGGGCCGGGAGTGTGATGGACGTAGAGAGGGGATGGAAGCCCCGCATCCCGTTCCGTACATTGCCCTATGCATCACTTCCATTTGACTGTTCCTGAATTACATCCTTTTTAATTAACCAGTAATAATCAGTATTTCCTGAGTTCTGTGAGCATTTCTAGCAAATTATCTAACCTACAGAAGGGGTCATGGGAAGCCCAGATTTACAGCCAGTCAGCTGAATGCCGAGGTGACAAACTGGGACTTCAGACCAGCATCTGAAATGGGGGCAGTCTTGTGGGACTGAGCCCTCAACCTCTGGAGTCTATACTCACTCTAGGTAGTTAGTGCCCAAATTGTTTAATGTGGGGGGCAGGGGGAAACCCACACATTTGTTGTCAGAAGTGTTGTGAGTAAAGGAAATAGTTCTTTCTAGTGGAAGGAAAAAACAAGGAAAAGGTTTCCGGGTTCTTTCTGACTGCTCTTCAACAATAAAGGAAGCAGAGAGAAATCAGAGTAATTTCTAAGACTGATTGTTCAACGATGCTGTCGCCTATTTCATCAGTCTAGAAAACACACAAGGAATACCAGAAGTGCAGAAGGCAAAACTACGTAGCATATAGGACTGCCACCAAGTCTGTATCTTAGCATTCTACAAGCAAACTCTCATCACAGAGACTCTGTAGAGCCCAAACCTACTCCAGAGGGAAGAGAAAACCTACAGCCGGCTACTAGCTCCACGTCCTCACATCTACCTCAGTCCCTAGGATACGGGTGTTTCCTTGGCAGAGAAACAAATGTTCATTGAAATGCATCCTCAGATAAAGCCTTTGATTGTTCACTGACATTTGAAAAAAAGTAAAGTACTCCTTTATCCAATATTCCAGGACTGAGGTAACAAAAAGTACACACAGGCAGACACAGATACACAGGCACACCTACATCACACGCAGACATACAACATACAACATGCCCAAACCTTCGCACACATGCACACCTACATCACACGCAGACATACAACATACAACATGCCCAAACCTTCACACACATGCACACCTACATCACACGCAGACATACAACATACAACATGCCCAAACCTTCGCACACGTGCACACCTACATCACACGCAGACATACAACATACAACATGCCCAAACCTTTGCACGCGTGTACACCTACATCACACGCAGACATACAACATACAACATGCCCAAACCTTCACACACGTGCGCACCTACATCACACGCAGACATACAATATACAACATGCCCAAACCTTCGCACACGTGTACACCTACATCACACGCAGACATACAACATACAACATGCCCAAACCTTCGCACACGTGTAACATGAGGGTGGAGGAAAATTATCTTCAGAATTCACGTAATATGTAACAGGAAAGCTAGAATCTATTCTCCATCTATTAAGATACAGATGTATTTCCTGTAGACACGAATACACTTGGTTTGGAAACTCTAGTAATACCTCTGCTTATATTTTGCTGGGACTCCTTTTGTTAGCAAAGACCGGAAATAGAAAATATGTAGATTCAAATCAAGGTTACTTGAGGATGCAGCTGCCACACTGGAATTTTTCTTTCATCAAAATGCACCAGAGAGTCCTTACAAAGATAAGCCTGATCTGCTTTATGAACAGGCTGGTTCACAAGGAAACAGATTTACAAATATACTTAACTCTACATTCAAACCTTAACCCTGAGCTCCTGAATCTTTACCAATACATTCTTTATAAGACTACTTAATTCAGCAACTTATAGAGGATAGTCTATTTATTCTACCTTAAAAATGAAGAATTTATGTTTCTCCCTCTAAATTTCTTGTTTCTATTTTTACTAAATTGCAATTGAACTGGCAGCTGGATAAGAACTTTCCCTCTGTAATGGACACAGAATGGTACCAAAATAAAGGCTAGAATATAAAAGAACATAAAATATAATAAAGGCGGTATCACAAATCAGTGAGTAAGGAATGAATGAATTCAACAAACAGGATTGGGAAAAATGAGAGTTGGAGGTAAGGAGGGAATCAAATTAGGGCCTCAACTGAACTATACATCCAGGAGTCAGCAAACTGTAAAGGGCCAGCTAATAAATATTTTAAGCCAGCTACTGAATATTACAGGTTCCTGTCACAACTGCTCAACCATGCCACTGTGAAAGCAGTCATCAACAATGAAGAAGTAAGTGTGGCTATGCCAATAAAACTCTATTTACAAAAACAGGTGACAGGATCTTTGGACAAAAAAGCCAAGGAGTAAACAAACAAATAATTCCAAAAGAAAATACAGGTGAATATCTGATTTGAGGTAAGCAAGAATATCTGAGCGTAAAAGCAATGGGAGAAATCACAGAGGAAAAGATGATTATGCTTATCACATACATTTAAACTTCTGTTAGTAAAACAAGTACCATAAAGAAAGTAATCAAAAGGAAAATGACAAAATGGAGAAATATTTTAAATAAATATGACAAAGGATTTGGAGCTTGAAAGTTATATCTTTGTCTCTCAAATTGGCAAAACATGATGCTGCAATCATTTATAAAACAAGACTAGGGGCACCGGGGTGGCTCAGTTGGTTAAGCATACAACCCTTGATTTCCGCTGGGTCATGATCTCAGAGTCCTGAGATCAAGCCCTGAGTCAGGCTCCACACTCAGCGTGGAGTCTGCTTGTCCCTCTCCCTCTGCTCCTCCTCCCAGCTCGTAAACACTCTCCCTCTCTTTCAAATAAATAAAATCTTTTAAAAAACAGAAACAAACAAAAAAAACAAGACAAATATTCACTACTGCTGGAATGTAAATGGAATCAATCGTCAAGCAATAAAATATATGCCTTAAAGGGACTTTTAAAAATTCATTCTTGCCTTAGTAAGTTCATGTTCATGAATCTAGCCTCTGAAAATATTAAAAATCCATAGAAAGATTTTTGGGTAAAGATGTCCCCTGTAATTTTAATGTATAATAACCTAAGTGCCTAATAACAAAAAGCATTTAAATAAATTCTAGAATATACAGTACAATGGAATATTATGCACATACTAGTGTTTTAATGGAACATTATGGGCATAAGAAAATGGTCATAAGAAAATAAGTGGAATAGGGGCGCCTGGGTGGCTCAGTTCATTAAGCGACTGCCTTCAGCTCAGGTCATGACTCTGGAGTCCCAGAGAGTCCTGCATCGGTCTCCCTGCTCAGCAGGGAGTCTGCTTCTCCCTCTGACCCTCCCCCCCTCTCATGCACTCTCTCTCATTCTCTCTCTCTCAAAAAAATAAATAAAATCTTTAAAAACAAAGAAGTGGAACAGGCATCACGAAGGGCACCTGGCTGGCTCAGTTGGTGCAGCATGTCACTCTTGATCTCAGGGTTGTAAGTTTGAGCCCCGTGTTAAGTGTAGAGATTACTTAAAAAAAAAAAAAAAAGTCTTAAAAAAAAGGCATCAGGAATTATTTATGAAATAGTATACCATTTTTATATTTGCATAAGCAGAGAATAATACTAGAAAACACACAGTACATGTTAAACAGTAATTATTTCTAGGTTGTGGGATTATGGTTGATTTTTCTTTTCCTCTTTATTCATCTCTGTAGTCTCTAAATTTCCTCTAATAATTATATATTCTAAATATGAAAGACAATGTTACTTTTAAAAAGCAAAGAGTTATTGCTTCTCACTGAATCTGTGAAAGAAATATAAATCAGCTACTTCGAATATCTAAAAAGTAAGACTTGACCAAAGCAACAACAGTTTTACCCATCTGTTTCTACTCAGTATTTCTGCTGCTTTCCTCTTTAATATCTAAGAAACAGCTACCAACTCTGAAAGGGTGAAGACCTCCCAGAACAAACACATTCCAGCCCCCACAATGGAACATTTCAGAATTCCTCTGGGATCTGTAAGTATGCCAGTGGTCATGCTTCCAGCAGTTGAGGCAAAATTAGTGCTGATCTGAACCCCGGTATAACCATGTTATTGGCCTAACAATACAGCAATCTAAGGCGATGTTATTCTGTTCATAGATAACGCCATCAGCATCTTAATAAAGAGCAATAAGGAAGGCAGACTGCTTGAAATCCCAAGGAGAGAAAACACATTTTCTTGTCTTCAACTTTTAAAAATCTCAAAATAACCTTTCTGGAGGGCAATCTGGCTAAACATATATCAAAACCCTTTAAAAAGCAAATATACTCTGACCTAGCTATTCCAGGTCTAGAAATCTGTGGTAAGAAAACAATTTGTACATGTTTAAAGCATATATGCAAGGATAGAAAAAACAGAGAATAGTGGGGGAAAAAAACCCAGAAAAGTAAAACATTGGGTACAGGTTAAACAAAATGTCACATCCTGAAACGTAAATGTTTGTGTCCCCTCAAAATGGGTATGTTAAAACCTAATTCCCAATGGGACGGTATGTGGAGGTGAGGCCTTTTGGAGGTGATTAGGTCATGAGGGTGGCGCCCCCATGAAGCTCTTTTATAATCTGTAAGAGATTATAGTGCTCTTATAAAAGAGACCCCACGATACCCACCGACCCTCCCCCATGTGAGTTTATACTGCGAAGACAGATCTCAGGGAGCCAGGAAGTGGGCCCTCACCAGACCCCAAATCTGTGCATGCCTGACTCTTGGACTTCTCATCCTCCAGAACTGGAGAAATAGATGTTTTTATTTATAAGACACCCAGTCTGGGGTATTTTGTTATAGCAGCCTGAAATGAACCAAGACACATCCATACAATGAAATGACGCCATTAAGATTGACTCATAGATGTATACTTATTAACATGGAAAGACATCTGTGATACATTGTGGAGATTATTTAAAGCTAGTTATAGACTACATAACAAAATAACATGCTTATTATACTTACGTATTAGCTTGGGCTGCCCTAACAAAATACCATAGACCAGGTGGCTTAAACAACAGAAATGTGTTTTCTCACAGTTCTGGGAGCTGAAGTCCAAGGTTAGGACGCCGGCAAGGTCAGTACCTGATGAAGACCTTTGTCCTGGCTTACAGCAGACAGCTTGCCTTCTTGCTGTGTGCTCACATGGCAGAGAGTTAGGAGTCTCTTACTCTTTTTATAAGGTCAGAGCCCTATTAGGTGGAGGCCCCACCTTTATGCCTCCATTTAATTTAATTACTTCTTAAAAGACCCCATATCTCCAGATGTGGTCACATTGGAGATTAGGGCTTCGACATTTGAATTTTGGGAGGGACACAATTTAGTCCACAGCAACTCTAAACAATTACATATTTTTTATGAACCATGCTGTACATGGGCGAAATTATGGAACGTTTTGCCTCAAAATGTTTAAATCGGTGGTTACCTCTATGTACTGAACATTAGCATGCTTAGTTTCTACAATGAATGTTAATTACGTGTTTATAATTTAATAAATATTAATAAGATAGTAAATTTTAATAAAGCATCGGGAAAAGGTGCAATACGCTTTCGCGCTAGTCACACTGGCTGCACTCAAAAAAAGCAGCATCAACAGAGCAGTGCAATCTCAAGACGCAGGAAACGGATCTAGGAATCAGAGCTGACTGACTGTTCCTTGAAAACATCTCCAATTTACTGCTGTGATCCAAACAGGCAACAAAAACAAAACCCACTGGGCATCATTAGGAAGGATATTAGAAATAAAATGGAAAACACAGCCTATCCGAAGCCATAGTCCAGTGATCAGACCAAGAACCAAAGGAACGTTCCGGAAGGCCACTAAGCAGGTTTCTGCTTTCTTATACCTCAAGAAGGTTCTCGCAGTGCAAGAAAAAGTTATGAGGGCACACCTAAAATCATCAAGATCTAGACTATACTTTCTCCACTGCCACAAGCTGACAGGTATTATACAATTTTTCACTTATCACTTGTCACAGATTCACGACTTATGTTCCCCCCTCCTTCCCACCCCTCTCCACCTCCAAACAGACACACAGACATGCACAAGCCGGACTGCAGGCTCTTCAGAGCCAGACAACATTATCACCCTCAACTCCATTCTCTTGCATAGTGCACATATGATAAATCAGAGGACTTTCATAGCCGACAGGTATTTTCTATTAGGAAGGACTGTTTAGCCTGGGGAGACTACAGTGGTCTGATAAAATTCTATACTGTAATAAAGGCTGAGAACATGCTGAAGATGTGTAGCAAATCTTAACAATAAAAAAAAAAAAAACATGAAAAACTTCACAGCTTTAAGGATGTAAAAAGAAAAAGGCAAATATTAATTTATAATGGGTAAAATTATCCTTACTATCCCATCATGTCACAAAAGAAATGGAAGACAGAAAGTGTGTTTTCTCCTTGTGAATTGCAACAGTTCGCCTTCGTGACCGCTCTCTACGGGGCTGCTGACAGGGTCCTAGCTGCAACTTCTTCCACTTGAGTTCTAATGGGCGAGAAGACAGCAGGGTACAGAATAACCTCCCAGCTCCTCAGGCCTTCCACGGACATGTTAACAGAGGGGAATATTATGTTAATGGCTTGAGTAAAACAGGTCAAGTCCTAGTCAATAAGGCTGGGCCCATCACAAACCCTCACAGACAAGGAAAAAGGGGATTTACAAGCGTATGGTGTCACTCATGCTGCCCCTCCTCGAGGAAGGTGACTAGGCTGAGCTGTGCTTTCCTGCCCCCCTGACAGGCCCTAAGAGTTCTGCCGGCCCTTCCCTGACGGGGACGTGAGCTTCCTCATCACTTCGCCAGCGCTCAGCACACAGAAGCATTCAAGGTTGTGTCTGGAATGAGCTGAACTAATACATTCAATTACTTAGAAAAGGGAGACTTTAGGAAAAATCTATAGTCGGGAAATAGAGACTATCCTAACTCAGCTTTGCCCCTCCATTGTGGTAGGATTACTAGTCAAAATTTAAGTGTGGTACAGCTGAAATTCAGTCAGTCCCCAGATGCCAGATAAGCCCATTTCCCAGTGTCCTACCCACCATGGGGCTGATTCATGCTGTTTAGATATAAAAAGAACCTTCCTGCACAAGAGTCCACAGTTGCAGCCTTATAAAGCTAAAGTCTGCACTAGAGACATCTAATTTTTGCTTCAGAGCCAACCTTAGTGATCATAAAGATGCTTTTTCTTCACTTCAAAGGGCTCTATTAGCTTATTAATTTATACTCTGCCTTGTTGCAAAAGGATTTAAAATGATTTACATAAATACATAAAAAAATAAGATAAAAAGTATTTAATAAGCAGATGAGAAAAAACAGATGGTGATAAAATAGTAATATAGGAAAATAAGAAGCAAAGTTTAAGGGCAATTAAAAAAAAAAAAATCACTGGGGCACCTGGGTGGCTCAGTCATAAGCGGCCGACTCTTGGTTTCTGCTCAGGTCATGATTTCAGGGTCATGAGATCAAGCACCACATAGGGCTCTGTGCTCAGCAGGGAGTCTGCTTGAGATTCTCTCCCTCTGGCCCTCCCCCCACTTTCTCTCTCTTTCTCTCAAATAAATTTTTTTAAAAATCTTTTTGAAAGAGCCTATATATGTTAGAATTGGGTCACATGTTTGGATCTAAGCTTTCTTTAACAGTCAACTGAAGAGGTGGCTGGGACCAGTTACATGAATCTTAATGTATATAAAATACAAAGTAGTTCCTCAGAAAAAGCACAACCGTTCAGAGTATGGAGAGAAGAAATTTACTTCCAGGGCCCCTCATAAAAAGAACACTAAAAAAACACAGAAATAATTATGATAATAGCTAACAATTAGCACTAACTTATATATAAAACACTATCCTAAGGACTTCAGACATATTCATTCATTCAATAACCCTATGAGGAAAGTATTGTTATTATCTGCATTTCATTAAGTGCAGATCCATTTCATTATTCATTAATAATGAAACTGAGGAACAGCGCAGTTAGGTAAACTGCCCAAAGTCACACAGCTAGCAAGTTGTGGATTCAGGATTTAAGCCCTGCAGGCTGGCTCCAGAGTCAGCACTCTTTGTTTGTTTGTTTGTTTTAAGATTTTATTTTTAAGTAATCTCTACACTCAACATGGGGCTCAAACTTACAACCCTCAGGAGTCGTGTGCTCTACGGACTGACTCGGCACTCTTAACCACTACACTACCGTGCCTCTGGCTGATCCAAAAGCAAATGAGCAATGCCCTCAACAAAACCCTCATGGCAGACATCACTTTCACAAGGATGTTTCTTATGATGCCCTTCAGTTAGGCCAAGAGGAAAACACAAAGCTTAGTTCAGGAGCAGCAACTCCACTGACGCCAAAATGAGGCAGTCCACCCACGTGGGTTTCTGACACATGGACAGATCTGTGGGATATTTAAGAGTCTCTCGAAGACTGGGGGGCCTCAAGCCCTAATCCTCATGAATATTATTCCTCTCCCTCCACACGATTGAGTATGCACTGGAGGGCCGGGGTAGGGGTTATACCCTGAGGAGCAGGTGAAGCACCACTCTGACCTGCTGACAGGTAAGGCAGAGCCACAGGCTGGGTAGCCCCCTGAGCTGGAGGAAAGATGGGTGGCAGCCACCCTACTAACCAAGGCCTGACAGGCCCACATCTGCCTGAAGAGCACGTCAGCCTACCTGTGCATGGAGGGGGCTCATGGGAGTACCACCGGGCAGGGCTCCCTTAAGAAAGTTTGGCTGGCTCAAACCAAAGGATGAGAAGGCCCTCCAATGTCTGTGCCCTGGGACAGGTCTCAACAGAGCTAGCCTGGATACTGTCCAAAGATCGTATCATCGATTGTCAGTCATGACCACAGCAAACCCATGTAATGTTTGGCCTTGAACCACATAACTTCTTGGTACAGCTCCAGGACAGAAGGGTTGAAAAGTGTAACTCTAGTGGACATTATTGAAAATGTGCCAGTTATTGTTTGGGGGAAACGACAAAAATGTTTGAAAAAAGACTTTTGGTTCTAGGATAAGTGATTATAACCTAAATTCTCAACAGCTTCTCCAAGTTCAAGTTCAGGACCATAAAACCATTTTATCAGAATTCACTCATTAACTGAGCACTTAATACAAATCAGACACTGTTCTAGCTGTTGGGGCAAAATGGCAAACAAAACACACAAAATCCCAGCCATCAGAAAGCTTATTCCTTACGGTCATGTCATTTGTTAAAATTAGGGAAAGCTTTATGAAGGAAATATGGGACCTCGGTTCTATTTTTGCTATTTTATTCTGTCTAAAATTATTTTAAAATAAAAAGTTAAAATTTTGTTTAAAAAAAGAAAGCTTATCCGTGTTGTAAGTATGGTAAGTAATACTACTAACTACTCTTACTATACTTGACTAACTGTATGTCAGATGGAGATAAGTATTAGGAAGAAACTATGGCAGGGAATCAGAGAAGGGTGTGCTGGGGGTGCTACAAGGTGATTTGACCCCTATGCCAGGGGTCAAAGAAGCCTCACTGAGAAAGGGAAATCAGAGCTCGCCCCAGGGGTGAACCAGGTAATGCCTGGCCGAGTGTCCAGCAGGAGAGAACAGCAAGGGAAATGAGGAGAGAGTGAAAAGCAAATGGGGGTGGCCAGGAGAAGCAGGGGCAGCAGGTGTGAGGGATGGACCTGGAGGCCACAGGAAGGATTCCGGATCTGACTGAGTAGAGGAATAACCATCAGACTTTCCTTTGCAAAGGACCACTGTCTGCTGAGTGAGAGGAAGGTCAAGGGTCAAGGACAGAAGCAGGGAGAGCAGTGGGAGGGAGAGGGTGCATCTTTCCACCCACAGCACCTCGGCCACAGGCGCACACGGTCACGTCTGTCTCAGTCTGCTAGTGCGGGCAAGGGCGGTGGGCAGACAGCACCTGACCCAACGCACAGGAACGCTGCTTCAAAATCCAGTCCCAGCGTGCCGACAAAGCCCCTGGCAGGTTAGTACTCCCTCGTGCAACAAAATAAAAAGAAAAACAAGCAGAGTCTCTCAAAGATGGGTTAACCCAAGACAAGTCAGTGTGACCTGAGGGAGCATAAGCCGGCCGCATGGGAGAGACGTTGCCTTTACTGGCCAAGCAGTCCCAGGGCTGTCAGGGTTATAGATTACACCTAATGGGGCAGACTCCGTAATGAGCTGGTCCTTCTAATCTCTGATACCAGTTATTCTCAAAAGCATATTCCAAAATACACTAGAGTTTAAAATATTTAATAGTTAATACAGCCCCACTTAAGTTCCAAACCCACACATAATACTGCCTTCCAAAATGCATCTGATGCTCAAATGATGCTCTCTTTCCCTTCCTCCCACGTATTTTGAAAGCTAATGTCACATAAGACCCTCTACAAAATGCATCCTCTCTTGGGTTCCTGCAAGGCTGGGGTGACCTGATCTGATCCCAAGGTGCCTATGGCCCCCCCAGCACTCGCTGGGGTTTCCACATACCTCGCCCTCACCATACCGAGTGGCTGCTGGCCAGACTCACACGCAGAAACTCCCACGTGTGTTATTCTCACTCGTTTTGACAAAAAGCTGTGATAAGAACAGAAGGGAAAATGGCAAGGCATCCTGAGGGAAGAGGAGACCCATATGCAGCTTCCTCACGAGCCTGGTATTTGTGAGAAGGCCATGGAGAGGCACACCCATCTGTGACCTGACACCTCCTCGTGCATCGTAAGGGGAGAAAAGAACACACAAGTGTCAGCTAAGCTTCCTTGTACTCTCAAGAGCCTTCACCCAAAAACATTATAAGTAGTCAGACTTAAAACAATAAAACTACAAATATTTTTCTCACACCCATTACAGTTTTCTTTCATGCTCCCTTTAAATTTCTCCCTCTGATGGGAGGACTGACCACAAGCCATCAGTAAGAAAATTTCGCCAAGAAAAAGACCAAGATGTAAAGGAACTGAATAATTCACTATCACTGGTAGAGGATTCAGTATAGAACACCCTAAATACACACTTTGCCACACATTATTTCTGAGACTATACCAAGAACATGTAAGCTCATGAAGCTAACTTAGAAAACTAATCTGTAATCAATTATCTTATTCCAGCTTCTCTCTCTGTATGTATTTAAGCTTTGATGAATGCATGGCATTCTCACACATACAAACAGGCACCTCATAATTAAACTTAACGTCATTTAATTACCCATTTATACACCCAGGCTAGAGATATATAAGCATACTGAAGTAAATAAATATATTTGCTTTATAAGTAAAGACGAGTTTATTCTAACACCATCAAAGTACTTGTTTAATTAAGCAAGACAGCATTTACCAGACAGGAGGAGATCAATAGTTCTGAATCTTCTTTTGTCCAATGGTATGCTGTATATTCAAGGGCATTATTCTCTCCTTGCTGTTTGCACATATAAGCACAGTTTCTTTCAAAAACGGTGCGGATGCCTTTAAACAGAATTACACTAGTAGTGCAACCCATCCCCAAGGTGTGGATGTTCAGATTTCTAGCAATCTCTACTCCATTTCCACATCATCTTCCTTGGCTCTTCTGAGCAGGCTCCCACTGAACCATCTTCATGACAGGCAGTTGCCGGCACCAGAACAGAAGGGAAGCTCCGAGCTGTTGTACTAGAATCTGCTCCTGCCCAACTGCCTGACAAAAAAAAAAAAATCCCGGCTCCGAGTGTCAAACAGGAGGGGTGGTGCAAAAACCAGATGACACACCTCGGATGCACCAAAATCTTTAAAGTATCGTTTTTCCAGCAGACTGCTTCCCTGTTAATACCAAAGAACAAATAAGCCGAAGATTTACATGTGGTTACTGGAAAACTGCCGGCTCCCGTGATTTGCTTAGGATTGTTCTGAATCTCAGAACCTGCCCAAAATGAAAAAATGGTGCCAGACAGCCACCCTGCTGCAGATGCTGCTGGAAGGCACAAAGAATGTTCATCTGCTGCAAGGAATCACTCTCCCAGAATGCTTAGCCCAGCATCTATATTAGCAAACATCTCTTTCCTTGACCTAAATATGCTGTTTGTTTAATCCTGCATCCGCGAGGAACAGAAAAGCAAAAGGAAAAAAAAAAAGCCCAAAAATGAGAGAAATCACTAAGATGACTGCTGCTATGGAAACATGTATAAGCCCACTTCAAACAACCTTTTGCATGTGTGGGTAACAGCTTGCTGACAGCAAATCACAGGGGAACACAAAATTGCTGTGTCAATCTTGACTTCTGCTCACTTCCACTCTGCCAGAGAGAGGGCTAGCAAGTTTGCACTGCTTAATAGGATTCTCCCATCTCTGGTACTCAAAGATGCAAATGAGAACATGCATAAAGGGTGACCCGATCAGGCTGGACATATACCTTCTGAAGCAGGGCTCTAGGACGTGATGCTACACACACACTAAAGTCCCACAGTCAACAAGGTTATTATTTGGGATTCGTAAGTAATCCAGGTCCTTCCACTGCAGAATGAACTCAGTAACACTATACTACCCATGTGTGTCTTGGGTGATGGCTAATAGGGAAGCATGTCACTGATAGAATACTAAGTTGACTCTTGCACTTTCCTTCTAAAAAATGAAAAATAAATTAAGTAAAATGACTATGATGAACACAGGAAAACCTCTCCCACCATAATATGCATCTAGAAAAAGGTTACTGCTCTTTTAAGATCTGTTCTGAATTCTTCCTTATTTCATAAGACAACAGATGGTTTTCATTTTCTATCTACAGATTTCAAAGGTAGAGTGAATTACAATGATTGAGTATCTGCGAGTTAGTTAATGGAAACCCATATCATATAATAAAAGCAGATCTTTAGAGAATACCACATAGTCACATAATCCCAAAATTTCTGGTTCTTATGGCTATTAGGCCCCATAGATAAGCAAAAACCTAGGCTTCTCGGGGCACCTGGGTGGCTCAGTCGTTAAGCATCTGCCTTCAACTCAGGTCATGATCTCAGGGTCCTGGGATCGAGCTCTGCATCGGGCTCCCTGCTCCGCGGGAAGCCTGCTTCTCCCTCTCCCACTCCCCCTGCTTGTGTTCCCTCTCTCACTGTGTCTCTCTCTGTCAAATAAATAAAATCTTTTAAAAAAAAAAAAAAAACCTAGGCCTCTCTTTTTTTTTTTTTAATGCAAGGTTTATCTAACAGCCACAGAGATCAAAGGAGTAGAGATCCTGGCCACAGGAAAAAAACAAGAGTAACCATCTGTGGTCTAGAACATTCAGCTTCAGAATAGCAACTCTGTTAAAGCTACAGTGTTCAAGACTACACCCAAGTCCTGACATCAGAAGAGCCAAGTCTTCATGTGACATCACAATGCTGGCAGATAAATAACATGGAAACACAATATTGTAGAGTATAAAACACCCAACACATGGGTTAAATTATCTGTCTTAAGAATTCAGAATGCTTGGGGCGCCTGGGTGGCTCAGTCGTTAAGCGTCTGCCTTAGGCTCAGGTCATGATCCCAGGGTCCTGGGATCAAGCCCCGCATCAGGCTCCCTGCTCAGCGGGAAGCCTGCTTCTCCCTCTCTCACTCCCCCTGCTTGTGTTCCCTCTTTCTCGCTGTGTCCCTCTCTGTCAAATAAATAAATAAAACCTTTAATTAATAAATAAATAAATAAATGAATGAATGAATGGATGAATTCAGAATGCTCACCATCTATCTTAACTTCTGCACTGCAAGGAAAACAACTTAAAAAATATTATTCACTGAATATAAAGATGGTACCTAGAAGAAAAAAACTTTAAAAATATTAGTTCACTGAATATAAAGATGGTACCTAGAAATTTAAACTTAATTTTTTATTGTTACTACCTATTTTAGACATCCTGGGTGCAGAAGCCAGGGAATATCATTTGAGATACAAAAGATTATGTTTGAACTTTACAAAGGATTATAAATAATAACCAAGCAAAATTTGAAGCTGCTAGTATATTCTATTTGAATTACTTGAAAAACTCCCAAGTTAATAATTAAAACAATGGGACAGAATAGAACAACTTCCTAACAATCATTCAGAGGAAAGAAGAAATGTTTCCTAGGGACCTACTAATAAGCATTTAAGCAACCTGTAACAATTTTAAATGTTAATCATTTTCCAACCAACAAAATTAGTGAGCAAGAAAAACAACAGAAAATATTTAGAGCAAAGGATTCAACAAGGCCAAAAATGGGTTTCATGCTGATAGAAGCACGACAAAATGAATCATTCAAATGTGTATTTGGTTTCACTGATTTTTCTGTATCAGAATGATCTTGGGTTAGTCTACAAGGATAATTACCATGAATTCCATCAGAGGACATGGAGATGGATGGTATCTATTGGCAACCAGTTCAGCCACCTACGGAGTATGTATTTCAATTTGGAGGTCACATTTACTCTCTTACCTTTAAACGTGACCCCTAATTTTCACAATTCCCAAGACTGGATGTCCGCCCTTGACTCTGTCTTGAGCCCCAAGCCCATGTCTTCCTCCCCTGCTAATAAGGGTACTCTCCCATCACCGCCTCACCCTCAGAGGTTCCAAATCAATCATCTTTTAATATGACAAACTGGGACGGTATGTCCACATGATGCCATACTTTTAAGCCATAAAAAAGAATGAAGTAGTGATGCATGCTACAATATGGATAAACCTGGAAAATGTTATGCAGAATGAAAGAAGCCAGTCACAAAGACCTCATCTTTTATGATTCTATTTTTTTTTTTTAAGATTTTATTTATTTGACAGAGAGACACAGCGAGAGAGGAACACAAGCAGGGGGAGGGGGAGAGGGAGAAGCAGGCTTCCCGCCGAGCAGGGAGCCCGATGCGGGGCTCGATCCCAGGACTCTGGGATCATGACCTGAGCCGAAGGCAGACGCTTAACGACTGAGCCACCCAGGCGCCCCTTATGATTCTATTTAAATGACATGTCCAGAATAGGCAAATCCATAGATACAGAAAGTAGATTAGTAGTTGCCAGGGAATGGGGAGTAATTGCTAACGGGCACAAAACTTCTTTTAGGAGTAACAAAAATGTTTAGAAATTGGACAGTGTTTCTAACATATATGCTACCTATACACAGTATATAGTCTGTGAACATACTAAAAACCACTGGATTGACATTTTAAACAGGTGAGTTCTACAGTTTGTTAAGCCTGACTCCACTATTGATGTTTTACTACTAACAGCTTTAGGCCTTCCCCCTCTTCTTTCCCATTCTGTCCCACATCTGGCCAAACTGAACGGATGTTCCAGGTGGCTCCCTCCCTTGGTCCCAGGAGGGAATTCAAACCACTCAGGAACCCTCATCCTGGCCCCACCTGCTGCCACCACAGAAACCCCAAACCAGGCTCAGGGCCTGCTTGGGAGCTGCCCTCCTCTCCTCAGGGAGCTTCATTACATGAGTAATTAACCTCTTCACACCCTCCTTGTGAATACGATGTCATTAGTCTCAACAACCAAAGCAAATTTGGGGTGTGAGGGGGCAGGAGGAGGGTCCATCCTGTTTCTGTAGAGTGGCCCCAACAGTGAATTATATCTCAATAACACTTTTTAAAAACAGGAGAGGGGAGGAAGATAGCATCTACTCTGCCCACCCCGGAAGGCTGTCAAGTTCAAACAGAGTAATAGGTAAGAACTCAACCAATTTTGCTATACGCATGTCAGTAACTATTGTTTTATACTTCACCAAGGACTTACTGAGTGGCTCAAAAACAGCCACCTTGCTTAATGAATTTACAATTTGGATTGCTGCTCTGGCCCCACTTCACAGGAATACACAAACCACAGACCCTGGGAGGTGACTGGGGCTGCCCTCAGGGTGTGCATTTTAATCTAGGAAAGGGGCTCCATGCTGTACAAACCACCAGAAAGCCTGTACAAACAGTACGTTTAGGGTAAGACTTGCCCGACTCAGGTCACAACAAACCTCAGCCATTCGGCCACAGAGACGACAGCAAATAGGTCTCAAGCTTTGACCCGCCCCGCCCCGCCCCCAAAGCATATCTATCCAGAGCTGTCATTCCCATTTGTAGCTTTCTCCTTGCCAACCGTCTTTCTGTTTTAAGTATGTTCTAAAGATCAAATTAGTTTGACTAGTAGATTTACTTTATACCCTCTCAGAAAAGTGTGCATAAATTAGTATCTGAAGTAACACCTAAAAAATCTAGAACTACAAACTAGAAGTAATATTCTATCTCAAACAGATTTAAGTCTTCTACCTAACTCAGACCTCGGGCTCTACCTTAGGAGGCCAGGGAGGAACTGGAATTCTGTCCATTCTGCAGTGGCTGAAATGAAGATCTCGTGTAATAATAATAATACATCACATTCTATGTAAGTGCCATTAGGGTGTCTTATTTTCATCCCTGACAGTCCATACTACATTTCTCAATGCAGTGAATTCTGCTGAACAAAGAAACCTTATCTAAGTTGGCCTGTCGACTCCTTATTCATTTTATATTCAATCAGCATAATCAAAGGTAAGTAGAGTATCTAGCACGGGGCCTGGTTCATACCACATGTCCAATAAATGTTGGTCTCCTCCATCTTGGCCCCAAATTAAATTTTTTTCTTCCCTGTTATAAAGTAAGGTAGTTCTTCTAAAAATACAAGCATTTCTTACACAAAACCCAAGCATATGAAAATTTAAGATCTAATAAATTCAAACTCCAAATTCCTTATATTGGTAAAAAAAAAATGATTCAAAGAGAGAAGTGAGAGTGTTGTGGAACAAGAAAAAGGAGTTAAGATATTTGGTGAAGAAGGAGTCGAGGTTTTAGCAATGACCATTGGAAAAAGTTTGTTTGTTTGTTTGAAGTAAGGAAAGTTAAGGAAATATTATATACATAAGGATCTTTTTAAAAATAAGGAAAAGGTGAACTCTCCTACCATTGTGTATTTCAGGAACATAAACCTCAAAATTTGATTGTGGGAGAGAAGGCAGACTTACAGCATATCTAAATTTATCCACCATTTATCATCCCCACCTCAAAACACTTGGAAACGCCACCACAGCTTCACTTGAGATAAACGGAGATGGCAGATGGGCCTAGGGGACAAGGACACAGACAGGAGTTTTAGACACACCCCCCCTCCGCCCCCAGAGAGCTTGGTGAAACAAACTAATTTTGCTAAAAAATATATCTCTAAAGTCATAACCACAGAAAATACTTGAGCCAAGTCTGCCGCTAACAGCAGTATTTAAATGTTCTCCAAAGCAGAGAACACAAAGTTACACAGGTGTCTCCATGTTGGTGCTAGAATATCAGGGAGGCATGTCCCCGGGCAGGGCTGTGAGCACCTGGCATGTACATGGAGGGACAAAGGAGGAGGGAAAGCACCGAGACTGGCTCCACGGAATGGAGGGCAGCGGCCTTCCAGAGAGGACCAGAGTCTCTCAAAAGAAATCAGAGAATCTTCCTTTTATAGGCAGAAGACCGAGTTAAACAGCTTTTAAAATAAAACAGAACTCCTAAAGGAAGTAATGTTGGAGTTAAGAAAACGAACTTACTCGCTAGTAGGAATATAAAATGGTGCAGCCACTGTGAAAGCGAGTATGGTGATTGCTCACAATATTAAATGAAGAATTACTATATGATGCAGCAATTCCACTTCTGAGTAGATACCCAAAAGAACTGAAAGCAGAGTTTTGAAGAGATATTTGTATACCCATGTTCATAGCAGCATTATTCAAATAATCAAGAGATGGAAGTAACCTAAGTGTCCACCAACAAATGAACATGTGCTATGTACATACAGTGGGATATTACCCAGCCTTAAAAAGGAAGGACATCCTGTCACCTGCTACAGCATGGATACTAAACCTTGAGGACATTATGCTCAGTGAAATAAGCCAGACACAAAAGAACAAATACTGTATGATTCTACTTAAAAGACATAGCTAGAATAGATAAATTCATGAGACAGAAAACAAAATGGTGGTTACCAGGGGCTGTGGGGAAGGGGAATGAGGAATTATTATTTAATAGGTACAGTTTCAGTTTGGGATGATGAAAATGGTCTGGAGATGGATGGCGGACATGGATGGTGAACCAGGTTGTAAATGTACTTAATGCCACTGAACTAAATATTTAAAAATAGTTAAAAATGGCTAATTTTATGTTAGATATATATATATATATATATATATATATATATATATACACACACACACACACATATACATCTTACTGCTATAAAAAAAAAAAGAAAAGAAAAAAAGACCAAAGTAGTTACTAGACTGCTTTCCTATGACTTCCAGGAACAAGTGAAATAACAGAAAGCCAGGAGGGTACTAGTCTCCCCTTGTCTGACCCTGGCCCACACAAAGGGCAGAAAAGCCCAAGGAATAGGCTTCATATTTATATTCTATTTCCTCATTCCCCTTGGTAATGGAAAACCCCTATAGAAAAACCCTTGCAGCTACATTATCGTCACAGAGACAAGAGAGCTGAGATTCAAATTCCTGATTCATAGACCTCCCACTAGAGAACCAACAGAGTTTATAGGGTCTGATTTATCCCTCAGCTCAGGAAGCTGCAGGCTAAGTCACAACTTCAAATACCATTATGGGAGGTTATGGAGCAAAATCAGAGTTTCTGAGGGAGCTCGGTTCTTCAAAGAAAAACCAATAAATCCATAAATGTTGATCCTATCAAATATGAGAAGCTACCAGAAGAGCTCCCCTATGTGCAAGGCTTTAACTCCTCACTGAAAACATCAGCCGGGGATGGGTACTCAAAGGAGGGAGGCTGATGATGGCGCAGGTCGCCGTAAATGCAGTAAGCACCAACATCCAACTGTAGAGGAGACACTGAGTGAGAAACGAGTAAGGCGAGCAAACTCACAATGGCATGAGGAAATCAGAACTCACCAGTGACCTCCTCTTGGCCTCCACCAGCCTCTTCCAAGGAAATTCTACTTTAGGCCAACATCTGAAAAGATCACTTAGCGGCAAGGTACACCAAATTTAAACAACTGAAAAGACACACAGCATAATTTGTGTACAAATGCACTCATGAAACAGTTTATGTGCTTCAAATACAGAGTTACAGCTGTTGGAAAGCTGTTCTTGTATGTGAAGAGAAAGACTACAATTCAGATTCTATGCATCTCAATTACTTGTTTTTAGCAGCCGAATATTTTAAATCTTTTGCTGCCATTGTGTCAAGATAGAAATACTGTCTCAGACATGAGTAAAAACTTCTTGAGGGTAAAAAGGAAAAATTAAACAAAATCTCAGTTTGCCATTTTAAAAACTGTTTCAATATAGTTGGACTTTGGGGCGCCTGGGTGGCTCAGTCGTTAAGCGTCTGCCTTCAGCTCGGGTCATGATCCCAGGGTCCTGGGATCGAGCCCCACATCAGGCTCCCTGCTCTGAGGGAAGCCTATTTCTCCTTTTCCCACTCCCCCTGCTTGTGTTCCCTCTCTCGCTCTCTGTCAAATAAATAAATAAAATCTTTTAAAAAAAAGAAATTCCCCTTAAAAAATATATATATAGTTGGACTTTCAGTTAGAGTAATCAAAAGGTAAATAATAAGAAATAAAGATATCGCAGTGGTTACCTCCCCAAATTATAGGAAGGAAAATACAACTTTTCAAAATATTCCTATGTCTTTGAAAAACCAAAGTAGACAGACTCAAAATAAAATATGTACTTCTTTGTCCAGACTTCTTGTCAAGTCAGAAGGAACTAGATCTATGTCCCTGCTTACACAGCTTGGAAAACTCTATTCTCTGAGCCCTTACGAGTTGGTTTTTTTTTTTCCCCCCACAAAGGCACAAAATTCAGGACTTCCTAAGATTCACTCTTATGTACAGCCTCTAGTTGGGTTATGACTTAACCATAACTGTGTTTTAAAAGAATGTTACTTCAAATAAACATTTCCTGGTGTGTAAGTGAATTTCACTCAGAGAAGTGAGAAACATTTCAGGGAAACTACTCTCCACCTAAGAACTGGGCAGACTGAAGATACCACCATCCCTCTATGCCACCCAAAAATAGGACCCAAAGAAGATATACCAGTGGCCAATAAGCAAATGAAAAGTCATCAGAGAAGTGTAAATCAAAACCATCAGACAACACTTCACACCTACGAGGATGGCTAAAACAAAAAACATAATGACAAGTGTTGGAGAGGATGTGGAGAAACTGGATTGCTCATATACTGTTGGTGGGAATGAAAAATAGGGCAGCTGCTTGGGAAACCAAGCTGGCAATTCCTCAAACAGTTAAATACAGAGGTACCAAACGATCCAACAATTCCACTCCTAGCTATATACCCAAGAGAGTTGAAAATATGTCCATACAAAAACTCGCACATGAATGTTCTTAATAGTATTATTCATAATAGCCCCAAAGTGGAAACAACCCAAACATGCATCAACTGATGAATGGATGAACAAGATGTGGTCTATCCATACAATGGAATATTATTCAGTAATAAAAAGAAATGAAGTACTAATACATGCTACAATGTGGATGAACCTTGAAAATACTATGTTAAGTGAAGGAAGCCAGTCATGAAGGATCATATAGGATTCTGTTGGTATGAAATATCCAGAACAGGCAAATCTACAGAGACAGAAAGTAGATCATTGGTTGCCTGGGGCTAGGGAGAGGGTAAGGTGGAATAGGAGGGTGACAGGGTTTCACTGGGGGGTAATAAAAACATTCTAAAATTAATGATGGTGATGATACACAACACTGTGAATATACTGAAAACCAATGGATGGTACACTTTAAATGGGTGAATTGTATGGTATGTGAATTGTATCTCAATAAAGCTGTTTAAAAAAATAGGACATATCAGGGGCACACCTATAAAAAGCTGAATTTCTCTTGAAGGCACTCTACCCTTAACACAGTTATCTTTCCAAAACGTATCACTACTCCCAACACAGTAAATTCCCAAAAGTACAGAAGATAATGGTAAGATGATTTCTTCAGCGAGCAAGCTATTCTGCTTTGTATTTACAGAGCAGTCAGGGAAACCTTTTGTCTACTCTCTAACTTTGGCTCATTCATTTTGTTGCAAGGTTTGGATCTGAGGGCTGGGCCATCTATCCCAATTCATTTATTCCAAAAATAAAGACATTTATTTTATAGATCTTTTCCCACAAAATTTTCATCTCTTCTTTAACCACAAGGCTCTCAAAAATCCAAGAAAAAAATAGCACGTAGAGAAAAAGCCAGAAGAGGAAGGAAAAGAGATAGAACATTAACAGGGGATTCTGAAATTTTATTCAAATCATAGAATTGGCTCTATTTGGGTCATTCCAGTCACCTGAACTATATGGGAGATTAATATTTTAAATGTAAATTTTAATGTAAAATTTAAAGGAAAACATAGAGAGTACTGGGCACATCCTTAACAGAGTATGTTACATGGATCTACATCTAACAACATGCCAGACACTGAGACAGAATTCAGTCACGAGGTCTCAATTAATCTTCTAAACAACTCTAAAAGTTAAGTTTTATAAAGGATCTCACTCATGACTGCCATCCCTTGACCCTGTTAAAAGTTCCATAGAAACTCATCCTCATAGGACCACTGAAGGATTGCAACCAACACTGACATGATGTGGAGTAGGACTCTGATAAACTATGGGAGGTTGGAGATAAGTACCCCACAAGTTCAAATATCACCTTAGACCAATAGCTTTCCAAGCTTTCCCAAAAATATATGTAGCCATACAACATGTATTACACTATATTATTTTCTATTCCAACCTCTTTGGTCTATCCTAGCTCTTTGGAGGGAAGGAAAGGAGGGAGGGAGGGAGGAAACCAGACATAGCCCACTAAACGGTTTTCAGGACCATTATGTCTCATGGCCTTCAGTTTGGAAAAAAACCACACGTACCACTTATTGCATACAGTCTGTCAGCACTTGGAATTCACTAGTCTCACCACATACTCTCATAACCTACAAGCAGCTGGCCCACGAGAAGACTGGAATGACCTACTGAAGAGGGCATTGGTAAAACACCACTCTGAAAGGATAGTGTTCTATCTCACACATGCAGCATATACTCTCAATCAGCTGTCTCTCCCCAGGGAAGAAGACACTGGTCCAGAAATCAAGGGATTGAATTCGGAGGGACCCCACTCTATTGCCCTAATAACACACTCCATCCCTGCTGGTATGGAGATCCTGGTTTTAAAGGGAAGAATGCTTTCATTAAAGGGAGACCACAGTGTACAATGAAGTGGAAGGTCAGACTACCACCTGGCCATTTGGAGGCTCCTTAAGCCACTGAACCAAGAGGCAAAAGAGGAGGAGACTACCGGACGGGGTAAGAGGAAACTAGGTTGCTGCCTCCAAAGAGTCCAAAATCCCGGGTGGTTCTTCAGGGCATCTCTTAGCACTTCTATCTCTACTAGTACAAGTTAATGAAAAACCACAGCAATCAAAAGAAAGGTGGAACCACCGAGAATTCAGACAGTCAGGTGAAGAATTCTAATCAGTTGAGATCCTGGCTGGGGGCAAAGGAAATATGGAATCAGTAACAGGAGAATAAAGATATAAATATCAACTACTGCCAATTGGCTAGTTAGAGAAGTAAACCCTGCAACAGCATTGCCTATCTCCCTCTTACTTGTTGTTTGGGGGTTGAGGGAGGGTAACAATTCCTTCTCCTATTACTTTATACAAGCACTGTTGTTGAAACTTGACTCTACAACTTAGACTTTGGATAGCATATATTCCTGTAAGACTGCAACTGAATTTAAGAATTAATGAACAAAGTCCAGAAT
Organism: Phoca vitulina; assembly: GCF_004348235.1. Taxonomy (NCBI): domain Eukaryota; kingdom Metazoa; phylum Chordata; class Mammalia; order Carnivora; family Phocidae; genus Phoca; species Phoca vitulina. The sequence continues at coordinate 12,074,118 of NW_022589708.1, read as the reverse complement.
GGCAAAGTGACCTTCCCCCAAAGACAGATTACGATGACTAATGAGATGTGACTTCTTGTTTTGAGGAGCCAGTGAGAACACCTTCCTCTGACTGAAGAATATCTGTGTTCTGTTAGGCTGAAGCATAGTCGTTTTTGTCATATGGCAGTTCAGATATGCGGAGGGGGTGGGTCTGCTTGCTGAATAGTCAAAGGGGTGGGCTGTGCCGGTTATTAAGCTATAATCTCCCGGCTCCAGCCCCAGCCTTCCACAGTCAGCTCCCTGATGCTAGCTGGGAATACCACATTTCCGCTTTACCAGTTGGCCCCCTGTCGGGCTCACCACCAGGGGGCACCAGAAAGAGACTGCAAAGCTGGGGGAGTAGAGGGCGCTTGCTCCTTGGTGCCTGCTTCCTGGGGCTTTGTCCTCAGGTCACCCTTCAACATTCCTTCACCTGGGCAAGAGCAGTTCCTTCCTGTGCAGCACCTGAATCAGGTCTGCTGTTTTCCCAGCACTTACAGACCCATCCTCATCACACCCCCCTCAGAAACCACGGCCAGCTGCCCAGTCCCCAGTCCTCAGAGGTCTTGGTTTCAGCTCTGTAGGCACCCCCTCCAAGCTTCTAAGATTTTGTAACACAGTCTCATCTCTTTATCCTCCGAGTCCCAGGGCACACGGCTGCTTCCTGCAGCCACTACCTCTATGATACGGTAATGTTCTCTTTTTACCTTTTTAATTACCGACTTGACTTTATTTTTTTTTAAGATTTTATTTGTTTGTCAGAGAGAGAGAGAGCACAAGCAGGGGGAGCGGCAGGCAGAGGGAGAAGCAGGCTCCCTGCTGAGCAAGGAGCTAGATTCAGGACTCAATCCCAGCACCCTGGGGTCATGACCTGAGCCGAAGGCAGAGGCTTAACCAACTGAGCCACCCAGGCATCCCCCAGCTTAACAACTTTATACTTAATAACAATTCTTTATATTTAATTCTCTCTGTTAAAATAACTGGTGCAATTTCTGTTTCCTGGCTGGACCCTAACTATTATACTATGCTAGGGTCTAAACAGTTTTAAAAGACTAGGATCACCAAACAATGAGAACAGCCAATTAGCACATAAAAAGATGCTCAACGTTATTAGGGAAATGCAAATTAAAGCTCAGTGACATGCCAGTACACATCTAATAGGATGGCTAAAATCTTAAGACTGGCCTTGCTGAGTGTCAGCAAGGCTGTGGAATAATTGGAACCCTAATACGGGGCTGGTAGCGCCACCGTGGCAAGCAGTTTAACAGTGCCTAAAAATGTGAAACAAAGAGTTACCACATAACCTAGCAGTTCCACTCCTAAGTACCCACCCAAGAAAAAATGAAAGCACATGGTCACACAGAGATGCATCCAAATGTTCACAGCAACATTATTCACAATAGCCAGAAAGTAGAAACAACTCAAATGTCCATCAACTGGGTGACTGGATAAACAAAATGCATTTTATCCAGACAACAGAATGGAATACTATTTGGCAATAAAAAGGAAGGAAGTACTGACACATGCTACAGCAGGAATGAACCTCAAAACTAATTAGCTGAGTAAAAGAAGCCAGACACAAAGGCACATAATGTATGATTCCCTTTATAACTGTTCAGAAACGGTAAATCTATAGAGACAGAAAGTAGATTAGTGGTTGCCTGGAGCTAGGGGTGGGAACTGGAAATGGGCATGAGATTTCTTTTGGGGGTGACAGAAATGTTCTATAATTAGACCATGGTGATGATTGCACAAATGTTCAAATTTACTGAAACTTTTTGAATTGAACATTTAAAATTTATTTTTTTATTTAAATTCAATTAACATATAGTATATTACTAGCTTCAGAGATAGAGTTCAGTGATTCATTAGTCTTATATAATACCCAGTGCTCATTACATCACACACCCTCCTTATGTCCATCACCCAGTGACCCCATCCCCCCACCCCCCTCCCCTCCAGCAACCCTCAGCCTGAACATTTAAAATTTAGACTGAACTTTATGGCATGTAAAATTATACCTCAATGAAGCCGTGAAACAAAAGACTAGGGGAAATATTTGAAGAAAATCTAGTGTCATAGGCAAATGAAATAAATCATAAGAAACCACAATGCACTGATAAGTAAAATGAAACGTTTGCGTCTAGACACACATATAATTGCATGTGATAAATACAGCATGCCTAAGGACCAAACCATTTCAGCAAATAGAATTATCTTTCTTTCAAATGCTTAAGAAAAGGTCTGGTATACAGCATTAAAGGCATGCCCAGCTTGAGTGAAAGATGGTTTGTTCAAAACTGAACAAATGGGACAGCACCAGCATTCACATCTAGCTAATGTCATTAAAGAGGAAGATACTGTTTTGAATCTGAGAATATTCTCTCATGTGAATTTTCTTTTTTTAAGGAATGCCTCTTAATAGTGACGGTGACATTGCTAAGGAAGACAGGCTGATGATGCCTCATCATAAAACATTATAAAACATTTATAAAAAATTATAAAACAGCAAAGACTGACCACTGGCAACCAATACAACAAAATACTTTAGGTATGTCACTGAAATTATGCTTGAAATGAGATATCATTACAATGTAAAAGTAAGGGATCTCTAAAGATAGAAACACTCCCTCCACCAGAATAGGCATTCGGACAGGCAAGTAATTTTTCTTAAAATGAATGGCTTAGATTTTGAACACATTTGTTTATTCCTGGATGATGTCTATGCTTGCTACAAAGAACTATTCTTTAGCCCAAAGTTCAGGATATTTATAGCTTAAGAAGATTCTTCCCCAAAAATCCATCTAGAATATCTCAAAAAGGAATATAATAACACAGATTTTTAAATAAATACCTTTTTTCATAATTGATGTTTTTAAAAGTACATATTACTATAACTTAAAAATATAATATTTGATGCTTTCATTAATTTTTAATAAAAATATTTTCTGCAATAAAATCCCAATTTGTAACATTGTACTTAAGGGAAATACAAGCAGAATTTAACAGATAAGTGTTTCAAATGTTATCCAGGAAATCATTAAGCCGTAAGAATGGGTTGCCTCTGTGATTCTCCCATTACAGATTGTAAGACCAAGGCTCAAAGAAGTAAACTAACTTGACCAAAGTCACACAGCAGGTATGTAGAATATGAACCAAAGCTCCCTGACTTCTAAGTCCCTGCTCTTTCCAGCATGTCAAAAACTCCATTAATAGGGGCGCCTGGGTGGCTCAGTCGTTAGGTGTCTGCCTTCGGCTCAGGTCATGATCCCGGGGTCCTGGGATCGAGCCCCGCATCAGGCTCCCTGCTCCGTGGGGAAGCCTGCTTCTCCCTCTCCCACTCCCCCTGCTTGTGTTTCCTCTCTCACTGTGTCTCTCTCTGTCAAATAAATAAAATCTTAAAAAAAAAACAAAACTCCATTAATAATAATGTTGATGGGATGCCTGGGTTGCTCAGTCAATTAAGCGTCCAACTCTTGACTTCAGCTCAGGTCATGATCTCAGGGTCTGAGATCGAGCCCCTCATTGGGTTCTGCAATAGGCATGGAGACTGCTTGAGATTCTCTCTCTCCCTCTCCCTCTACCCCTTCCACACCCCACTCCTACACTCTCTCTAAAAATAATAACAATAATAAATTAATAATAATATTGATTACACAGAGGAATTAAAAATTATAAGGTATTTATAAATGTAATACTCTGAAAGAACACATGATCTTCCAGTGCTTTATTTGGTTATATTCGTTCCTTAAAATAGATCTGGTCCTCTATTTGGGAAGAGGAGAGGCTAGGGCTAGGTCCTTTTCATCAACTGAAAGGGGAGGTACATACTCCAGAGCCAAAAACATCCAAGAAGATACTCAGTAAGCGGCCAGATATCATTTTTATTATCCCAGGGCCCCACCAAAACTTCTAAATTAGCAAAGGTGGTTCATGCACAGCTAATGGAAAGTCTCCATTTGGAGGGTCTGCTTCATGTTCTGTTCACAACATAAATCCCTCACTTGTATGGAAGGTGATTCCTTCCTTCCTACTGTTCCTGACGAGAACCACAGAGAATTCAAGAGCTGCTGTCACAGCCACCTGTTTAGAACACACTCCTGATGGGTGGGAGAGATTAGAATCCTGACTTCCACAAATGAACAAACTCAAGGCCACTTCTGGGAAGATATGCTTCTTAACTTCGTAATAACCAATAGCTTGATTACATCTATTATGTAACCAAAGAAATGTCTTGATGATTTAATATTTCCTGGGAAAAACTGATGATGCATTTCCTTCTTTTAACCCATCAGAGTCACCAATGTAGGTCACTGGCTAGATGTCACCCGGAGATCAAGGTACATCCTTATGCTAAGTGGCCTCAGTCCAAGGAAGTTTCTCAGTTTTTAGTTCTTACCCAATAAATGGGAAGATGCCATACATATATTTAATCTGTTGTCAGTGCCAATAAAGATACAATGGATACACTAATGTTAAAACTGATTCCAAAACCCATCCAAATATATGAACCCTGAAAACTCCTCCTCTATTTGGGAAAAAGAAGACTACAGCCATGTCCTTTTTATCAACCAAAAGGGGAGGTACTATAAAAATATATTAATTTATGTGCTATAAATTAAAGTGAGCTTGGTGTTTTGTTGCTTTTCCATTGAGGATACCAAACCTGTATAATTCTGACGGAATTCTGAACAGTTGGCTCCAAAATATCACAAACTTTTATACTTGGCAACCAAGAGTGTCAACCTGTGTGAAAGTCTTTATTCAGCAGATGTGTACTTAATTTAAAATTAACAGAAATTATGAATGGTGAAATTGCACATGCCCACAGAAAGTTCAAAGCTGGCTAAAAGTGAAAATTTTCATTTTACTTCATTAAACATTAACAGCAGATTCCAGTAGTCTAAGATATCATTGGCTTTTAGGAACAAATGAGTCAACAACTTTTAAAGAATAGTTCCTTGCCATAAAAGCTATAAGTTTTAGGACATGTGATGTTTTAATACATCTGAGAACAGATGACAGATTGAAATATGTATGGCCGCTTTTCTATCCATCAGGTAAGAACTAAGGACTAGGAAACATTTTGATGATATTTTTTATTTCTTATAGATAGATCATTTAATTCAGCCAGGCCCAGCAGTAAAGAGGGCAAAGACACATGTTCCATCTTGGCTCTAAACAGAGTACCGGAATATGGAAAGCAGATTAGATTACAAGATCCAGGCTGCTCTGGAAGGGACACCACGACTCATAGTAAAAAATTCTCTAATCACCAGCATTGCTCTAAGATAGAGGAGGCTATTTGGGAGGAAATGAAACTCTAGCCCCAGGGTATGCTCACACAGGAGGGGGGGGGGGAGCCAATGAGAGACAGAAGCACTGCAATGGCAACTGAACTCAAATGACATCAAAGATCACTTTGGGTCCTGCAATTTGATGGGTTCTCCACTGTATAGACATTGGCTGTGACTGCAAATTGAGTCAGGCAAAATGGGGGCTGGCGTGTCTTTGGTCACACGGGTGACCTAAAAGGATGGCACGGAAGACACCATATACCCAACATCTGTAAGGCACATCTTATATGTCATCACCTAGTACAACAATGTTACAAGTGAAGACACCGAGGCTCAAAGATGATTAAAGATGACCAAAGCCACAGAGTCCTGGGTATCTAGTCCCTCATCCACAGACTTCCAGGTTAGACCTCTTTCTACTCTACCACGATGCCTCTCTGTCAGGCCCCCAAAAAACCTCATACATTCCTGACCCACAGAAGTATTAAGTAAAAGAAATGTTTATACTTATACAGGAAAAAAAAAAAAAAAATCCACAGATCAAAATGCGTGGCCAACTTCAGGGGTCTGCAGTAACACTCCAAAGTGAAGACCTCATCTTTTCTTCCAACTTCAAATCACAAAATATATTCAAACCATGTGCTCCATCTAGTGGATTAATGGAAGATCCTCAGGGTGAGGGAAATTTTTAATACTGCTCAACTCACACAACCCTGAAGCATTCATTTGCAGGAGTCAAGGCTGAACTCATTCCAGCTGGTTAAAACTGTACTCCAAATCTTCTCCCTCCCCCTCTTCCCCAGTTTTCCCCAACACAAGTCAGTGAGGTGGGTCATTTCACTGGTAATCAAGGTAAAAGCTCTCGGCGGGCACACACCCAGCAAGTGTAACTCAGACCTGACTCAAGCTCATGGACATTCCATAGCCTCTTGATATCACTACAGTTACTAATCCTCATCCTAAGTCCAAGAGCAGACCTTCCTCTCAAAGAAAAGAACAAGATGTGGTAGGAAAAAACCCAGGCTCAGAAGTCAACCAACATCCCTGGTCCTGCCAAGTTTCTGACTGTTGCAACCTGAAGTAAGTCATCTAACCGCCTCAGCTCCTCATCTGTAAAATATGGATAATAATATATCCCTAACCAGGTGAGGTGAGGATGAGCAGAGGTGACCAGTGAGAAGCACCTCACCTACTTCCTGGAGGACCAGAGCACTTAATAAATGCCAGAGACAGACAGGTGGATCTAAGTAGGCTCACTCCTCCAATTTATGGGCCCTTTCTCTCCTTTTCTTAACTTCCAAATTTCTATTTTTAAAAAGGTAATGAAATGGCAAGCAGAGTTGCTAGAAGATATGGAACATATGATAAGGAATAGTCAAGGAACTGCATGACTAGAACACAGGTGATACAGGTAGATACCAGGAGCTGAGGTATAACAAGAAGGTAGGTCCTTGTAAACATATTAATGTGTTTGGATTTCATCCAACAATCAATGGGGAGCCACCAGACTATCTTTCCTTGACCCCAATCTGTTGCTTTCCCACACTGCTCCAAAACTTGAAGTCAACCAATTTCCTAAAGAATGAAGTAGAATGCTCTTAGCAAGGTGGGTTTCTGTCTTCTGCCTCAGCTTCACAATCTATATGACAAATTTCAGGTTATGTGCTCACCACAACGTGTTTCAGTACTAAAGAAAGATCAAATTCAATGACATCAATTATGAACCTTTGTTGTGTTATAATTCTCAATCTCCCAGTTTTGAGTGAGCATATTTAATATTAGCAGTAAACACCCTCAACTCCAATTAAACTATTAATTGTAACCTTACACAAAATACAAATGAGCACTGTCAGACTGCTGATTGCCTTCCTCACTCTGGTATCTATCATCCCCCATCAATATAATAATAGCAGTATTTGTGAGCTTATGACCACCCAGCCAAAAACTACCTTTCTCAGCCTCTCTTGCAGGGAGCTATGGCTACATGACCAGATTCTGGCTAATGGGATATAGGCAGAAGTGATGCATACGACTTTTTTTAAGATTTTATTTATTTATTTGAGAGAGAAAGTGAGAGAGAAAAAGGAGCAGAGGGAGATGGAGAGAAAGAATCACAAGCAGACTCCCCATTGAGCGCAGAGCCCGACGTGGGGCTCGATCTCACAACCCTGAGATCATGACCTGAGCCGAAATCAAGAGCCAGATGCCTTACCAACTGAGCCAACTAGGTGCCCTGTGCCCTGTGATGTGTACAACTTGAAAGTCATGCACTTAAACGGGAAGGAGTATACCATCCCTTACCATCACCTCTTCCTGCTAACCAGAATACAGACAAATTAGCAGAAGTGGAGTACCTATCTAAAACTACAAGAAGATCATGTAGAAGATAACACAACAACCAGACAGAAGGAGCCTGGGGTCCCAAAATGGTAGAGTCATCAATCAAGACTGGACTGTTTATATTTGCACTATTATGTAGAAGAGAACTTAATTTCTAGCCTTTATAAGCCACTGTTTTTTTGGTCTTAAAAAAACACTTCCCCCAAAAAAATATACAGGGGCGCCTGGGTGGCTCAGTCAGTTAAGCATCTGCCTTTGGGTGAGGTCATGATCCTGGGGCTCCTGGGATCAAGCCCCAAATCGGGCTCCCTGCTCAGCGGGGAGTCTGCTTCTCCCTCTCCCTGCCCTCACTCATGCTCTCCCTCTCTCTCAAATAAATAAAACTCTAAATAAAATAATAGATATACAAAAGGCAGTACATGAAAAGATGCTCGACTTTGTTAGCAATCAGCAAGAGTTATTTTAAAGCTCAATGAGCTACCTATACACACTTACTAGAATGGCTGAGATCAAAGACAGACCTATAGCAAGTGTTGACATGGATGTGGAGGAAAGGAACTCTAATACAAAGATAGGCTGCTGGAGGAATGTAAAATGGTACAACCACCTTAGAAAATATTTTGGCAGTTTCTTAAAAGTAAACATTCATCAACCACATGACCCAACCATTCTACTGCTATGATATTTACCCAAGAGAAATTAAAACATGCATCCATACAAAACCTTATACACAAAATTCATGGCAATTTTATCTGAAATAACCAAAGACTGGAAACAACCCAAATGTCCAGTGAACTGATAGATGGATGGATAAATTATAGTATATCCACATAATCAAATGTTACTCAATGAAAAGGAATGAATTATTGATACATACAACATGGATGAATTACAAAATAGTTATGTGAATGAAAGATGCCAGAGCAAAAAGGTTTGTAACATATGATTGCATTTTTATAAAACCTAATTTATATAAACAGAAAGCAGATCTGTGATGATGTAGGACTGAGGAAGGAACAAGAGGGACGGGTTACAAAAGGACACGAGGAGACTTTTGGGGGTGATGGATATGTTCATTATCTTGAATGTAGTGATGATTTGACAGATGGCAAAACGTAGCCTATTTTACATTTTAAATATGTACAGTTTAATGTATATCAATTTTCCTCAATAAAGCTTTTTAAGGGGGAAAAGTCTTTATGGTAACATTTTCACATAAAGACTCAAATGTATGCTCTCTTGTCGTTAGCTTCAATCAATCCAATTCAGACTCTGCTCTAAAGTTATCAAAATACCTGGTATTACTAATTATGAAGCTGAATAGCTGATGTTATGCCACTTTTAACTCAAGACAAAACTGACTTCTGAGAAAAGCGAAGAAGAACATGCATTTCACACTCTCTGTCCTTTGAAAACTAAGAGGCTTTGAGTTTTCCCACGTGCCATTTTTGGCTTCTCTCATGGGAAAGCACATTTACACTCAAGCCTGTGCATGTGTGTATTCTTCAAAGGCGGATTAAAAAAGGAAAGGATAAGTAGTGCCTAGAAATTATTGAGCACTAATAGAGAACCAAAGTTCTCCTAATTCCACCATGAGAACTGCTCAAAACACAAGGAAAAACTCTCAAATACAGTATCTATTGGATATCCTGGAAGCTATACACATTTGGTACATGAAAAGTACTATTTCACATCATCCTCTGAATGACTTAAAACATAAAAATAATTTAACTTTTTAATCCACTCAATTTATATCTACTTACTTTCTTAGACAAAAAAATCTGTGCTATTGCATTTGCTATATCTAGCATGAATTACTAAAACCTTTCAGGAAACATCTTTTATAGATTAATTTTAATGCATTATTTTAAAAACAACATCTGTTTGGACCACAGATCCAGTAAATAATGTATTATTTAAAAAAACAACATCTGTTTGAGCAGATCTAGTGAATAAAAGATTTTACTTTTTGAAGTTAAAAAATTTATTGTTTTGTATACATAATAATTATGTTAATAAACTCTCCAATACATAAGACAGGATCTTAAATGTCTTAACACTCCAGCTCACAAAATAAACCCTGTAATTTATGGGTGTTAAAATGTCTGTACAATCTAACTTTTAAATGACATTATTGTCAACCATGACTCATGGGAAGAAAAAAAAAAGTTTTTCATTTCTTAACACTTGGGAGTTGCTTTATTTTTAACTACTAAAATAAAATAAAACCCCACTCTCAAATGAAACTGTGGGAAAATGTTACAAGGAAGAAACCTTGATAGAAAATAATACATGTAATACTTTAATTGAATCCTGATAATAATAATAACAAAGCATAGCAGCTAGTCTGCAAAACGATGCCATTGGTCAGCATTTCTTCAACAAGCACTATGCTTGGTGGAGGAAATTTAGTGAAGTAATTCAATCCCACAAGAGTTTCTGTCTAGCAGAGTTTCTACAAGAGGGGAAGACCAGCCCATTCCTGGAAACAGACTCTAAGTGTTTCCTGCTCCATATTCACTCAATTATCAGCACAGCAACACCGTTAAGGAGGCTAAGTACCATTACACTTTGATTGCAAATTCCTGCCTGGACTGCCTTATGGGAGTTAGAGTTTTCAGACAGTATTGAGAGGGTGCTCAAATTCAGAGGGGCCCTGGACTCAGACAGCCCTGATTTGAGGAGTTCCAGCCACACATCTTACTGGCATGTAACCCTGAATAAGTTGCTTAGCCTCTCAAAGGCTTGGTTTTCGCCATCTGTTAATGGGGGACAGTAACACTACCTCCCTTTGGCATAGTGAGTACTCCATGAACACTCACTATTACTATAGAGTACTTTCTAGATCACAGTCAGCAGGACGGACATCTAAAGTACTGCTGAGTCCTGAGGAGAAACTGTTCTTTAGATGGCACTTTCTGGAAAACCAAAGATATCATAGTCAGAAATAGACACATTTCAGGAAAATGTATACATGGCGATTGTGTAAATAAAGTGTTCTGCTTCAAAATTCAACCCAAACACTGTACCATAAATTTAGTGACAGCATGAAGCATTCATGGATCCCCAGAATTCAAGGAGTCATTCACCAAACACGGAGAGCTCTTCGTGCTCTGCTCCAGACTCCAGTCTGCTCTGCTCCAGACTCCAGAGAGAGGATTCATGGAGGGGAAAACCTGCGCCAGCCCTAAAGGAGCCCATGATGACACGGGGTGAGGAGACAAGAAGAAGGGCACAACTCAGAACAGACCAACTCCTTCCTGCCCTGCTGCTCCTCCCAGCCATCACTGCAGGAGACAACCTTCCCTAAGCCAGCAGTGTAACAATAAATGGCTTTACTCCTCTAAGGCTAACTAGAATGGGAAACTGGTTTGGGACCCCACACAAATGTCCATCCATAGAGTTGGCGTTCCTGTTCCCGGGCATTCAACTCACACCCAGGGTGGGCCCTGCAGAAACCTCTGCCTACAGGTATCTAAGTACCATCAGGCAACAGTGTGGGGCTGCTGGGTGGCAGTGGGTGAGGGGCGGGTATTAGCCCCCTAGGGCTGCTGTAACAAAGAACCCCGGACAGCATGGCTTACACAACACAAATTACTATCTCATGATCCTGAAGGCTGAAAGTCTGAGATCAAGGTGTTAGCAGGGCTAGTTTCTTCCAAGGCCTCTCTCCTCAGCATGTAAATGGCCGTCTTCTTCCCGTGCCGTCACATGGTCTTCCTTCCGTGTGTGTCTGTGTCCTCATCTCCTCTTGTAGGACACCCATCATATTAGATTATGGCCCACCACAATGCCCTCATTTTAACTTCATTACTTCCTTAAAGACCCTATCTCCAAGTACAGTCACACTCTGAGGTTCTGGGCTTAGGACTTCAAAATACAGATTTGGGGTGGGGGTGGAGACACATCTTAGCCCGTAACAGGGAGGATTGAGCATCTGCAGCCAGGGAATCTTTGAAAGAAGTACAGGGAAGCATGAAGGTTTTGAAGCAGGAAATCAGGCAAAAATAAGCCACTTTCTCCCACTCTGCTGGAGAGAATGCATACTGGTAAGCAGATGCATTTTCCCCCTGGTTTCTTTATATTCCTCTCTATCTTTCAAATGTTCTACAATAAGCTAAGAATGAACTTCTTTGATGTCTAAAAAGCATCATTCCCCCAAGTTGGACACCTAGTGCAGGCCATGATGTGCCCCAGTACACTTTCTAATCATCAGGATACGGATAGAGAGTATAATGGGTTGAATGGTATCCCCCAAAAAGATACGTCTTTTCCCCCAGGTCTTATCCCCCAAAACCTGTGAGAAAGGGTCTCTGCTGATGTAATGAAGGATACTGAGATGAGATCATCCAGGGTTGCCCAGGAGGACCCTAAATCCAATAACAAGTGTCCTTATAAGAGACAGAAGATAAGAGACACAGACCCAGAGGGGAAGGCCACGTGAAGACAGAGACAGAGAATGTTGTTTTAAGCCACCAAACTTGTGATAATTGGTTATGGCAGCTCTAAGAAACAAATACAGAGACCAATATGATTAATACAGGAAAATCTGTGGTTGTAAGAATTTTCTGGTAACCTTTTATTGGCCTTCGTCAGGCACCTTTATTTCTGTTGTAGCCAATAATTCTTTTTTTTTTCCCGCTAAGACAGAAGAGATGATTTATTGTACACATGTTACATGCAGCCACAAATGAAAACAGAATGAGCCCCAAAAGTCTCAGGTCCAGGACAAAGGACCAAAGGGGACTGTTTTGGTATGAGCAAGGTAGGTCTCTCAAAGGTGGTCATTGCGATCAGATGGCAATAGATGTTCTAGATCCACTGAATCAACCTCTAGAAAGTGGGTGTGCAGTCCAACAATTTGTACCAGCATCCCTGTCCTCTGGCTTTTGTTATTTCTGCTCCTGTGGCTTCCATGGGTGCACAAGCTAGTGGTCTACTTGGACCTTGGCTCCATCTTTCTTCTTTTACGCCTCAGCCTATGCATTCGCTGCTTCCTCCACCTGGTTCTCATGGCACAGAGGTTTCCAAGAAGATGGCAAATAGCCAATAATTCTAACAAACTGCCAAGGTAGGTATTATCTCCATTCTACAAATACTCAAGAATGCACCAAAAGCTAACTTGCTTGAGATCATGCAGCAAGATGTGGTGGAGAAGCAGTTTGTGTCCCGGATTCCACTGAATGTGGTCTTTTTCCTATATCGCCATGCCTTCCATCCAAAAAATGTGTAAGTTCTACACACTGCCCAGCCTCCTCCTCCTGCACATCAGCTACCCACCCCCTCAGTCCTGCTGGGCAGTGATGTTTCCCAGATTTCTAGATCCCCTGTCAAACGAGGAAGGAACCTGGAAGTATTTTTAAACTTTGATTGAAATATGTTAACACCAATGAGTTACTACTCCCCAAGCGTTTACATTATTAGACATTTTATTTTCAACTGTGGAACAGAAAACTCTGTCACTGTTATATAAATGGACCAAAGATGGCCTCCATACACTGACCCCTAGGTAGGTTAATTCTGCACTGCAGGCTAAGACCAGTTAGCTCAAAAGCCCACAGGCACAAAACTCAAATTTTTACACATCTAATTAAATAATACAAATTAAATTTTTAAAAAAAAAACATTTTAAATAGCATAAGCAAGCAGATTTTTTGCCATTTAGCCTGTTTTACATACCCCATGAACCTCTCCTGATACTGAAAAGACAGGGTCTTATAATTCTAAGGCTCTAAGCCTCTAGGCCCTTGGGAGCTCTCTGCAGCTGAGCAACATCACCTAGACACCTGAGCCCTCTCTAGGCCCCTTCCCCGCAGGGAGGCCCCTACTCTCTTCCCCCTCTGAAGAGTGGTCCCTTTGCTGTAAGCCTCTGGCTAGTCTCTTACAATCTCTTCCAAGTGCCATCCGATAAAGTTTGTGGGTTACTGCAGCCTCTCTCGGTTGTACCTTTCCCTGATTCCTTCAAACCCCTACCATCACCTCGACAGGACTTCTAGGCAAAAGGAAGAACCTGGGGAAGAAATCATCCTGTCTTTGTCTTGCCTTGGAAATCAAACTTCCCTCGGAGCTGGCCCTGAGAACAACCGAGCCTCACTTGCAGGTGCCTGGGGCATGTGGCCTTGGCGGGGCCGTACACCCATCACTCTGCCCTAGACCTCTGAGGGGCCTCCCTCCAGGGCCCCCTGCTCCTGCCCCGGCAATCCTGGACAGGCTCTCTTCTCCCCAAGTACAGAAGGTCATCTCTCCTGTTTCTCTACAGTCTCGTGTCCTGAGATGTCAGCCCCCTCTAGCTTTCCGTCACTTACGACAAACAACGTGGGCACGAGGGACTCAGAGACCCTTCCAGGTATGTGGGGGAGACAGGGAGGTTACCTCACAGGTACCTGAACAGGACCCAAGAACAAGATGAGGCAGACAGGTGTACCCACACAGCACTGCTGTCACCGCCCCCTACCCCACGCACAGCACTGCTGTCACCGCCCCCTACCCCGCGCACAGCACTGCTGTCACCCCCCCCCTACCCCGCGCACAGCACTGCTGTCACCGCCCCCCCCCCCCCACAGCACTGCTGTCACCGCCCCCTACCCCGCGCACAGCACTGCTGTCACCCGTCTACAGAGCAGGGGAGAGTGCATAGGACACTGCCTGGCACCAGAGGCTACTAGTAAATGTTCGCTGAATGCATGAACATGAGCACTTACTTATCATTTACATTTAATTACAGTATAACCCAATTGTGATTCTTATTTATATGACAAATTAACTGTGCTATAAAGTTGTCTATGAACAATAGCTCAGGAAGGCTCAGTTAGGGTTTGCTGGTCACGAAGCAAGCTCAGCTGCTGCTGGAACATAGCTGAACGTTCACAAGTAGAAAGCCCGGGCCAACCCTGATTGCTCACTGCCCCGAGTTTTACTAAACAAATTGACCTTAAACACAGACACCTTAAACACAGAAAGCAACTGGCCAGCCCTCCTGCAAAAGTTCTGCTGCAATCACTGACTCAAGAAACAAGAACCCTGCAGGCAGCTCAGCTGCAGGCCGTGGGTCTATTCATATTCCCTCAACAGCCAACAGGATGCCTAGTATACAGCAGGACATCAATAAATGCTTATTGTGAGGTTTCCTGCAGCAGCAGATGCTTCCTATAGCTGTGATGTTTCCACCTCTAGAGAAGACCAATGTCCCCTCACCTGGCTGAGGGCCCCAGTGGACCCACACCACTCAAGACCACCATGTGGTGACAACTGGAAAGGAACAACAGAGCATTATTTACAAAAAACCAGTATTACTTCCTACTTCCTTATTTAAAAGTAATACAGAATTACTACTCCCTGATCCTTTATGAAAATATAAATTTTGCCACCAAAAAAAAAAAAAAAACCAGAAGAAGAATAATTTGGAAATCTAAAAGCTTAGGACAAAAAGCAACTGAGTTAATTTAAAAGGCAGCCACGCTACTTTATTTCTTCCTATGTTTTCCAGGGACAGGATGGGATTCTAGCATACTGAGAAGAAAGGGGAGAACCTCCTGCCCTAATTCCAGCCCATAAAAATATCCACCCACCAACCATTTAGTAGCAGCTGGGTAGATAAGACATTCTGCAAGAGATGCCTCACTATGTTAATCAGCATTTTTTAAAAACATGTCAAGTGTCTGTCACTAAAACAACCAGAAACTATCCAAAGCAGACAGAAAAGACAGGGACTCCTGCTCTGACACTGACTACCCCCAGACTCACAGAACCAAGCAGCAGATGGGCACTCACAGCAGGTTTTGCAAGCCCTATACTGAGTAGGAGGATCCTGACCTCTAGGGCCACACACATTACATAACTAAAGGCTCAGCCTCCTCACTCACCCCATCAGAGATTAAGAGAGGAAGTAGTTTGTTGGTTTTGAGGTTTTCAAAAGGAGGAAGGACTTTACACCCAGTGTGCTAAACCCCTTTGCTCTACAGGCTGGAAAAGAGCAATTAAAAGGTTGCTCAACTTTCCGGTCTGGTCTTGGCAGCAAACATCCCATAGGACTTACTCAGTTATTAAGAGACATACCTGACAGGCAAGGCTGACAGGTGAGCTGAGAGCCCACGAAGGGGTGGGGGGTAGAAGGGGGTCCTAGAGAGTCACTCTGAATTTCTGCTGTGTTAAATACCTTGACTGTATTTCATATGCACCCTGGAAACCTGTTTTATTCAAACTCAGATTCACATATCTGCCTCTGCCTGAATTCACCATTTACTTTTTTAAATTCTTATATCCAACTCTTGACCCCCAGCTCTCCTAAAGATATCCCCAGAAATATCTCATGCATGCAATGGTGCTGCAAAATGTAACTCTAGATGTTTCTTAACGGCTCCTTCCTCCTTAAGGTATGCTTCAAGTGAAAATCCATCTTGAAATTTCCTCTCCCGTAGGGTGAGTATGAAGAGAGAGCTAACGTTGGATGAGTCAAAGTTTAATCTCTTATATCTCTAGTAATTAACAAACAAAATGTTTGTTTAAAATAATGTCAAAGAGCCACTGAAATCTGTGCCATTCTTGGTGGCTGTGTTGGACTCCTATGTAGGGGGCCAAACAAGTAACACAAACCACGCCTATTAGTCAAATTTTCTCAACAGCAAAATTTCCCAAGATGATGTACTAGTTCAGGCACTTTCCAGTTGACCTTGGAAGTAAAGTATGGCCTACCAACCCCGCCAAAAAGTACATATCTTTGAACTCCATTCAAGTCAATGATTGCTCCAGAGCTCCCTGGAAGGGGCAGAGAGCCGCCAGACTGAGAAATATGGGGCTGGATAAATGCCCCTGCCAGCCAAATACTCAGGTTTCAAATGAGCATTTCTGTTTCTGTCAAGGCCCTGGAATTAGACAACAAGAATTAGGGAGGGGCACCTGGGTGGCTCAGAGTTAAGCGTCTGCCTTCGGCTCAGGTCGTGATCCCAGGACCCTGGGATCGAGCCCCACATCGGGCTCCCTGCTCCGCGGAGAAGCCTGCTTCTCCCTCTCCTACTCCTCCTGCTTGTGTTCCCTCTCTCGCTGTGTCTCTCTCTGTCAAATAAATAAATAAAATCTAAAA